>NW_006921991.1:1100726-1104486 GCF_000298275.1 Orycteropus afer afer
TTCATTTTGAGTCGGAAATGACTTGTCGGCACCTAACAACAACAAGGAGATGTGACAACAAAGAGTAATGTGCTATCCTGAGTGGGATCTTGAAACAGAAATAGGGCATTAGGGGAAAACTAAGAACATCTGAATAAACTATATTGTTGTGTGCTATCCAGCTGATTGCAACTCATAACAACCCTACAGGACAGAGTAGAACTGCGCCATAGTGTTTCTGAGGTGGTATCCACTATGGAAGTAGATTGCCCAATCCTCCTTCCGAGGAGTAGCTGGTGAGTTTGAACCACCAACCTTCTGGTTAGCAGTCAAATACCTTAGGCCCTACACTACCAGAGCTCCCAAAGTATAGATAGACATTAGTTAATAATTACGCATTGTTATTGGTTCAATAATTTTAACAAATGTACCATACAATGTAAGATGTTAATTATAAGGGGAATTAAACCCATTTTGCCTCATTTTTAACCCCATAACCCACATCCACTCCCCTCCTACTCTCCATCCCCACAAGCTTTCTAATATATTGAACATGTTTTTTTTTATTTGAATATGTTCTTTCAAAGTATGTGTTGTTGTTTTGTATGCATGTATTGCTACTCTACACGTTGTTGTTGTTGTTGTTATGTGCCGTCGAGTCAGACCCGACTCATAGCGACCCCTCCTTGGGTTTCTGAGGAAGTATCACTATGGAAGTAGATCGCCCCATATTCCTTCCGAGGAGTGGCTGGTGGGTTTGAACCGTCAGCCTTCTGGTTAGCAGTCAAGCACCTTAGGCACTATGTGGTACTATGTTCTATGTGTCATTCTGTTTCTTACTTTTTTCATTCAGAATTATATTTTTAGATCAAAAAAATTGGGGAAACTGTGGGAGAAAGATGTGATAGTCTGCTTCTATAACGATTTAGCCTTGGAAACCCTATGGGGCAGTTCTACTCTGTCCTATCAGTTTGCTATGAGTCTGAATCTACTCCAGGGCAATGGATTTGGCTTTTTTTTTTTTTTTTTTTTTGGTGGTTCAGTGGGTGAGTTTTTGCCTTCCTTGTGGAAGACCCAGGTTCTATTCCTGGCCAAGGCACCTCATGCATAGCCACCACCCGTCTGTCGGTGGAGGCTAGAGTGTTGCTATGTTGCTCAACAAGTTTCACAGGAACTTCTAAACTAAGACAGACTTGGAAGAAAGGCCTGGCAATCTATTTCCAAAATATCAGTCAATGAAAATCCTATGGATCACAACCATCCTATCTGCAACCGATCGTTGGGGATGGCACGGACAGGGCAGCATTTCATTCCGTTATGCATATGGTTGCCATGAGTCAGGAGCCAACTTGATGGCTGTTAACAACAGTAATAAGATCTCAGCACATAAGAATCCAGATCCAATAAGATAATAGAATTCATGCTCTTCCCTCTTGGTTGCAGTCCTTTCCTAAAGTTACACTCTCTCCTTAGTTGACATTGCTCACACTTACAACATATTAATCATTACATCAGTCTCCATCCCAGACTTCTCTCCTGATTTCCAGATCCATTTATACAACTACCTACCAGAAATCTTCACTTGGGCATCCCATACGTATCTCAAAGCCATCATATCCTAAACTTAAGTCATTGTATATCTGCCAAACCTGCTCCTTTTTGGAGATTTCCAATTTCAGTTAATGGCACCACAGATCAGAAAAGTAAAAGTCCATCTTCTCCCTCACCCCCACACCCAGCTGTTGTGCCTTCTCAATTCTTTCTCCTAAATATGTCTCCAATCACTCTGCTGCTTTCTCTCCCCAACGTCTCTTAATCCTTTATCTTCTGCAATATATTTCCCATTGATCCCCTTGCCATTAGTCTGTCCCTCTCTTCCCTCTCAGCCTCAAACTCCTCTCTGACTCACAAAGAGCTCCTCTTAGATCTGTCCCTGCCTAACTGCATTCTAGTCTCACTATGTCACTTTCCCTCTGGCATATTGTTTTCCAGCAAATCCAAGTCTTTCCAGTCCACCAATAGCCATGTTGTTTCATAAATTTGCACCTTGCACATACAGTTCCTTCTGCCTGTAATGCCCCCTTCCTACCTTCAAGATTCAGGTCAACAGCCACTGTCATTTCCTCTATACAGCATTTCACTCCCCAAAGAAAGTTCTTACTCTTTCCTTTATAATATTGCTATACCTTAAACTGGCCCCTGTTGTGGCCCTTATCACCCTGAGTCACAATTCTGTGTTACATGCCTGCCCCACCTCACCACTTTGCCAGGAGATTCTTAGAAACAGGATCTATCCATCTTTCTATCTACACCTAACCCAGTGTTCAACATATCGTAAGCCCGTTGCCCTCAAGCCGACTCCAACTCATAGCCACCCTATAACACAGTGTAGAATTGTCCCATAGGGTTTCCAAGGCTGTAATCTTTATAGAAGGAGACTGCAGTATCTTTCCATTGAGAAGTGGCTGGTGGGTTCAAATCACCGACCGATAGCATCCTAGCATCTCCAGGGCACCGCAACACATAGTAGGCACTCCATAAATGTACATTGAAAGTGGGTTGGAATTCTTCATCATTGAGTTTGAGAATCACAGAGGGAAACACAGAATCTAGTCCAATCCAAATGCTCATTTTTCAGATAATGATAGCAATGCCAGAGAGGCCACGACTTGCTGAGTTACACAACTAGTTGGCAGCAATAGTAGTAAATAGATTCAAATCTCCTGAATGGATTCACCTTTTATCAGTTCTCTTTCCATGACTCCTCACTGCCTCTCAGGCTCAAAGTAGAAAAGCCATTGAACCTGTCAGTGTCTTTGTTTCCAATCATAGGCAACGGAAATTACTAATGCTTTCCCTTGCTACATCATAGGCATTTGATTTAACTCCAGTGAATGCTGTCTGTAAAAATGCTTTGACTTCATAGCAGAGATACACCACAGTCGAGACTCAGCAGTCCACCACTTTGATTTCAACTTCTCAGTTTACACTTTCACTTCCTCTATTGACTTTTCCTCCCCATGTAGCCTGCAACCCAGCAGAAACTAGAGGAGAAAGAGATTTGCAATTTCCCCTTCCACTCCAACTCCACTTAACTAAGGAGAAAGGTATTGTAAATAAAGTAAAACAAAGGTTTCTGTACAACAGCACTAAAAATATTGCCATTGATTACAAGCTCAGAATGAAAATAAAAGGAGGTTCAAGTTTGGAGTTTTGCATTGGGAACAGTGATGACACTATTCAGAAACTCTCCATCCATTCTTACGTATATCAAATAGCCTGCTGAAACCAAGGAAATTTTTTTTAATTCTGATGTTCTTTAAAAAAAGGGGGTGGGGAATTAAATGTACTCTTGACAAATAATAATATCACGGGCTGTGGAAATGTCTCAGATTTAAGGAAGCTAAGAGACACGACAACTAACTGTGAGAGCTGACCCTCCACTGGATCCAGTATTGGAGGAAAAAAAAGTTGTAAATGATGTTATTGGATAGCCTGACAAAATTGGAATTCAAACAAAAGATTATAAGTGATGTATCAATGTTAAATTGACAGAAGTTTTTAACTCTGTTGTGATTAGGTAACAGACTACCTCTATTCTTAGAAAATATACACTAATTTCAAGGTAAAGCCCCATGATGTATGTAATTGTTATGTCCTCCAAAAACATGTGCTGAAGTTCTAAACCTTGTACCTGTAAATGTGACCCTGTTTGAAAATAGGGATTTTCTTTTGTCATGTTAAGTGCCTCCAGCAAGCTATACATTTGTTGAAACATTCT
>NW_006921991.1:1104891-1111083 GCF_000298275.1 Orycteropus afer afer
CATCCCACAATTCCTCTGGTTTTCAGTCAGCTGGTGTTCAATGCATCAAATCTATTCTTTAGATGGTCTCTAAATTCAGTAGGAATATAATCCAGGTCATATCTTGGCTCTTGTGGACTTATTTTAGTTGTCTTCAACTTCAACTTGAACTTTCATGTGAGCAACTGATGGTCTATTCTACAGTCAGCTCCTGACCTTGTTTTGGCTGAAGATATTGAGCTTTTCCATTGCCTCTTCCCACAGATGTAGTCAATCTGATTCCTGTGTACTTCTTTTGGTGAAGTCCACATGTACAGCCGTCATTTGTGTTGTTGAGAAAAGGAATTTGCAATGAATAAGTTATTGGTCTTGCAAAATTCTATCATGTGATCTCCAGCATTATTTCTATCACCAAGGCTGTATTTTCCAACTTCTAATGATTCTTCTTTGCTTCCAGCTTTTTCATTCCAATCACCAGTGATAACCGACACATCCTGATTGCATGTTGGATCAATTTCACACCGCAGAATTTGATAAAAACCTTCAATTTCCTCATCTGTGGCTTTGGTGGTTGGTATGTAAATTTGAATAATAGTAGTATTAACTGGTCTTCCTTGTAGGCTTATGGATATTATCCTATCACTGACAACATTGCACTTCAGGACAGATCTTGAAACATTCTTTGTGACGATGAAAACCACACCATTCTGCTTCAGTTTGTCATTCCCGGCATAGTAGATCATATAGTTGTCTGATTCAAAATGGCCAAAACCAGTCCATTTCAGCTCACTAATGCCTAGGATATCAATCTTTATGCGTTCCATTTCATTTTTGACAACTTCTAATTTTTCTAGATTCATACTTCATACATTCCATGTTCTGATTATTAATGGATGTTTGCAACTGTTTCTTCCCATTTTGAGAGCCACATCAGCAAATGGAGGTCCCAAAAGCTTTACTCCATCCACATCATTAAGGTCAGCTCTACTCTGAGGAGGCAGCGCTTCCCCAGTCATATTTTGAGTGCCTTCCAACCTGAGGGGCTCATCTTCTGGCACTATATTGGACAATGTTTCAGAGCTATTCATAAAGTTCTCCAGTAATGTATCAGACAGTGTTTCACTGTTATTCATAAGGTTTTCACTGGCTAGTTCTTTGAGAAGTGAATGGCCCCTTCCTTCCTATAAGTCTGTCTTAGTCTGGAAGCTCCGGTGAAACCTGTCTATCATGGGTGAACCTGCTGGTATTTGAAATACCAGTGGCATAGCCTCCACCCTCACAGCAACACATAAGCCACCACAGTAGGACAAACTGACAGATGAGTGGTGAAAGGTGCAAGTAGTAACCAGAAATTAGGAGAGAGGCCTACGAAAGTAATCAATATGGCCAAGACCTGGATTTGGATTTTTAGCCCCCAGAACTGTGAGAAAAATAAATTTCTGTTCTTTAAAGCCACCCACTTGTTGTCTTTCTGTTACGGTAGAATGAGGTAATTAAGACATTAACTTAGCCTCAAAGGATTCAGAAAAACATTGTGTACTATTTTTATTCTTATAACTTTCCTATATGTTTTAAGTTAATTCCAAACAAGTTTTAAAAAAATCTTGTCTAAACAGAATTTTGCATTTGTGATGTTTAAGAAGTTCAATTGCTATATTTATACCTATATATTTGGTAATTATGTCCCTGCTACTATGTTAATGATTTAGTGATTAAAGAGGGAAATAGGCATAATTTCTTCTTTAAATCATTTCTAGTTCACAAACACGTGAGAAAACAGAAACAATAACAAGAAGCAAATGCTGAAGGTAGTACCAGCAAAAGGAAGGGTGAAATGGGATGCTTTAGAGAGGAGATGGAATTTGAGTCAGGCCTTTGAGTGGGGAGCTTGGTTTAGAAAGGAGCAGAGGAAAGAAAGGACATTCCTAGTTGTCTTAGTTTCTGCTGTAACAGAAATACCACAAATGGGTGGCTTTAAAGAACAGAGATTTATTTTTCCACAGTTCTGGAGGCTGAAAGTTCACATCAGAGTCTTGACTGTGTTGATTCCTTCTTTGTTAGTAGCTCCAGGAGTTCCTTGGTTCCTTTGTGTTCCTTGACTTATAAATGATTCTCACAGGTAACCTCTTTAGTAGAATTCCTCTGAGCAAGAATGCAGGCAACTTCCATCTTGTGATGCTGCCATGTCAAACACATGCCTTCCAAAGTCACCCTGGAAAGATTGAGAGGGGCAATCACATGAGGACTTTTGTGGTCAGGCCTGGAGGTGATATATATAACTTCTGTCCATGTTTCAGAACCCAGTCACATGGGCTCAGCCAGACTGCAAGAGTGACTGGAATATGTCCTTTTTATGTGTGCCCAGGAAGAGGAAATGAGACAGTGACCACCATAGTTTTGGAACCCCCTCTCTCCTCCAAAAGCAGACTCTGAGACAGAGATATGGGTACAAGTAGTTTACATGTGAAGCGATCTCAGGGGCATCAATAGGGAGTGGGGAAGTGAGAGAGGGAAGGGAAGGAAGTGAGTACACAGTATATTAATGAACATACCTTGAACACTCAAGCACTACCCTACTAGGGACTAGGAGACTGCGTAAAACAAGCCTCAGACTTGTTCCAGCTGAGGGGTAAGGAGGCTGAGATATTTATCCACCAACTCCTGTCTTTTGTCCTTCATTTGTTAAGGGTTTTTCCATAGGAAATTAACTCTCTGGCATTGCTGTCAAGCATGCTTCAGTGGCCAACATGTTCTCAGGTACTTATGTATAAACCCAACAGTGTGTCTTAAATTGTAGTGAATGCTGAATGCATGTGAAAGGGACACCAATAGCATCTGCTATAGTAAGAACCTACCTATAGCTTCTAGCCCACTTCTACCCTGCAGATAATCCTGAATGAAATGCTCCTTTGAGGCCTTAGTACAGCTGGAGTTCATGGCTCTGATATGAGTCTTGGGAATGCATGTTCAAGATCCTCAGATGAGTCCAAGGTAGGCCATTTATGGATGATCATTGAGAAATCTCCCATTCTCTACTGAAACCTTTGTTATCTCGATTCTCTCTCAACAATTCTCCACTGACCTCCTACTCAAATCTCATTGCCACCTCAAGTCCTCAACTGTCATTTGGCAAATGTTATTATTTCCTCATTCTTGAAATACTCTTCTTCTTTCTGGGATTCCAATCTCCTCATATTTCTCTGCCTTCCCAATCACTCTCTCTCAGTCTGCAAACCTGAGAAGCTTACTCTTCCTTGGAGGTTCACAATTGATCCTAGTCATCATGTCTTGACCTTAAGCAGAAAACAGGAATGGTAAGTGGATTTACTGGTAGTGGCTGCCTATAGCCATGTGCTAAGAAGGATTCTGAGATCACATGATCTAGTAGTCATGTCTGCCACGAGTGCTGGTACAGGAAGTAGAAGCCTGAATTCAGACATGAATCCGTGCTGCTATAGATCTTTCCCAAGTTTCATCTCACATAATCTCTCTTGACAATCTCATCTGTTCCCAAGGCATTAACTTTGATCTCTGTATAGACACCACCTCATTTTGAGTTGTGCCATATCAGCAAATAAATGTCCCAAAACTTTTACTTCATCCACATCATTAAGATTGACTCTACTTTGAGGAGGTAGCCCTTCCCCAATTGTATTTTGAGGGCCTTCCAACCTGAGGGGCTCATCTTCCGACACTGTAAGTTCAATATCATTAATCAGAACAAGGTCAGGGGCTGGCTGTGGAGCAGACCATCAATCGTATGCAACTTTAAGTTGAAGCTGAAGAAAATTAAAATAAGTCAATAAGACCCAAAATATGACCTTGAGTACATCCCACATGAAGTTAGAGACTATCTCTAAAATAGATTTTACACACTGAACCCCAAGTTGTAGGATGACATCAAGGACATCATACATGAAGAACGCAAACACTCATTAAAAAAAAAAAAAAGAAAGAAAGAAAAGGAAAAGAAAAACCAAAATGGATGTCAGGAGATATTCTGAAACTTACTCTTGAATGGAGAGTAGATATAGAAAATAGAAGAAATGAAGTAAAAGAGCTGAGCAGAAATTGCAAAGGGCAGCTCAAGGAGACAAGTAAAGTATTATAATGAAATGTGCAAAGACCTGGAATTAGAAAACCAAAATGGAAGAACATGCTCTCGTTTCTCAAGCTGAAAGAACCAAAAAAAAAATTTAAGCCTCAGGTTGCAATATTGAAAGATTCTATGGGCAAAATATTGAATGATGCAGGAAGTATCAAAATAAGATGGAAGGAATACACAGAGTCACTGTACCAAAAAGAATTGGTTGATGTTCAACCATTTCAGGAGATAGCATATGATCAAGAACCAATGATGTTGAAGGAAGAAATGCAAGCTGCACTGAAGGCATTGGTGAAAAACAAGACTCCAGGAATTGACAGAATACCCACTGAGATAGTTCAACAACAGATGCAACGCTCTCACTCATTTATGCCAAGAAATTTGGAAGACAGCTACCTGGCCAACCAACTGGAAAAGATCTATATTTGTGCCCATTCCAAAGAAAGGTGATCCAACAGAATAGAGAAATTATTAAACAATATCACTAATATCACCACACCAAAACCAAACCTACTGAAATCGAGTCAATTTTGACTCATAGTGACCCCCATTGGGTTTCCAAGGTGGTAAATCTTTACAGAAGTAGATCATCCAGTCTTCCTTCCATGGAGTAGCTGGTGGGTTTGAACCACTAACCTTCAAGTTAGCAGTCCAATGTCTTAGGCACTACACTAATTCAAAAATGGTTGCAGCAGTACATATACAGGGAATTGCTGAAAATTCAAGGCTGATTCAGAAGAGGACATGGAACAAGGAATAGCACTACTGCTGTCAGATGGATCTTGGCTGAAAGCAGAGAACACCAGAAAGATATTTACCTGTGTTTTATTGACTAAGCAAAGACATTTAGACTGTTTGTGTCATAACAAATATCGATAACCTTGCAAAGAATGGGAATTCCAGAACACTTAATTATGCTCAAGAGGAACCTCAGTGGTTGGTACAAAACAAAGGGATACTGTATGTTTTAAATCAGGAAAGGTGGGCATCAGGGTTGTCTCTTTCACCATACTTATTTAATCTGTATTCTGAGCAAATAATCCAAGAAGCTGGACTATATGAAGAAGAATGCAGCATCAGGATTGGAGGAAGACTCATTGGCAATCTGTCATATGCAAATGACACACTCTTGCATACTGAAAGTAAAGAAGACTTGAAGCACTTATGGATGAAGATCAGTATGGATTACAACTCAACATAAAGAAAACAAAAATCCTCATACCTGGACCAATAAGCAACATCATAATAAGTGGGGAAAAGATTGAAGTTGTCAAAGGTTTCATTTTACTTAGATCCATGGAATGCCGATGGAAGCAGCAGTCAAGAAATCAAGTGACATATTGCACTGGGCAGATGTGCTGTAAAAGACCTCTTTACAGTGTTTAAGAACAAAGATGTCACTTTGAAGACTAGGGTGCACCTGACCCTGACCCTGGTATTTTCAATAGTGTCATATGTATGTGAGAGTTGAGCAATGAATTAGGAAGACTGAGGAAGAACTGATGCATGTGAATTGTGGTGTTGATGAAGAATGTTGAAAATAACATGGACTACCAGAGAACAGAAGGAGCTCTGGTGGCATAGTGCCCAAGGCATTTGACTGCTAACCAGAAGGTTGGCAGTTCAAACCCACTAGCCACTCCACACAAGGAGGACTAAGCAATCTACTTCCGTAAAGATTTACCACCTCAGAAACCCAAAGCAGGTTGCTATGAGTCAGAACTGACTCCATGGCAGTGCATTTGGTTTGGTTTGGACCAGAGAACAGAACAAATTTGTCTGAGAAGTGCAGTCAGAATGCTTCTTAGAGGTGATAATAGCCAGACTTCTCTTGTACTTTGGTCATGTTATCAGAAGGGACTAGTCCCTGGAGAAGGATAACATGCTTGGTAGAGGTTCAGTGAAAAGAGGAAGACTCTCAATGACATAAATTGACACAGTGGCTGCAACAATGGGCTCAAGCATAACTGCGATTGTGAGGATGGTGCATGGGTAGTGTTCTGTTCTGTTATACATAAAGTCAGTGTGAGTCAGAACCAACTCAATGGCAACTGACTACAATAGACACCACCTAAATATATGGGAGCTCTGGTAGCATAGTGGCTAAG
>NW_006921991.1:1114093-1118623 GCF_000298275.1 Orycteropus afer afer
CTTAGTGACCAGGGCTGATCTTTAGCTCAATTCTCAGGTCCCAACACCACTTGGAAATATTCAGGCTGTTGGTCCCATCAGAGTAGCTGACAGTCCACAGCTCTGACCATCTCTGTACTCACTGTTTTCATTCAGGTTTTTCCACTAATTGGTGCCTAATCCACTTCTGTATAGTTCCTTTTAAAGTTCAGGGTTCCAGGATTAGCTTCTGTATCTCTGCCAACTGGTTTTTCTTTTCTTTGCTTAAGAGGATCTGTTTTGCGTGTCTGCCTATTCCTCCATCTTACCAGAAGTCTCTCTAATTCATCTTGCATAGTCAGTTGCAGAAACTGTTTCTGACACAAAATAGATACCACATAAGTGCCTCAGGATGTGTTTATATAGATACAGAATTTACACTTTTATACATAAGTTTTGTATTTAATATATAAACTACATGTATGTGTACATACAATTTAGTGCATAAATTATGTATGTGTTTGTGTGTTTATTTTGCTTATTTTCTTTAACTCTTCCACCCTTCCCACCCCATATCTCTAATCAGTTACCAAGCTCTGTCCATTCAATTGTTCCACAAAGACATCTACATGTACCAGCTCCTTTTCCATGCTTACTGCTTGTCATAGTTTGGATTCCCTGGAAAACAGAGTCTGGGATAGAGATTCAAGTACAGGAGGTTTATTAGTGATGCTATCAGGAACAATAACTTAGGGAGATGAGGGAAGCAAGACTGGGCAAAAGGAAGGGTTGGGCTGCAATGCAGTGACAATAAAGGTCTCAACTGACTTTAAAGGTACCTCTGAAGATGAGCTGGGCCTCCATGGATTTCCCTAATTAAATAGGGTGCCTGGGCCATATAACCTCTGCCATTGATCAATCACTGGATATGGGCTGCCCCAGAGAAAGAGTGTGATCTGGAGCTAGTGAGCTCTCTTTAAACCAAACTCACTGCCATCAAGTTGATTCTGACCCATAGAGACCCCATTGAGTTTCTGGGGTGGTAAATCTTTACAGAAGTATATTGTCCAGTCTTCCTTCTGCAGAGTGGCAGGCAGGGTTGATCCACCAACCTTCTGGTTAGCAGTCCAATGCCTTAGGCATTATGCCACCAGAGAGCCTTTGACTGCTCTTTAGTTGAGGGCAATTTCCAGAGGGAGACTCAGCTAAGAGCCATCAGCCACCAACAATCCCTGCAGCTGAGGTAATGAATGACTCAGTCCTAAAGTGAGGATCTGGGAAGCACACCACAGCTTCCACTACACCAATGATGTCCTAATTCATACCTGCATGACTCTTGGCCTCCTCTACTACAGGCATTGCTGAGCAGTCTCACTGCCTCCAACCAATCCATCTTTGGTCCTGTCACCCAGATTAATTTTTCACAAACCAATTGTATATGTTTCTGACACATTTTTCAGGGGTTAACACGACTTAACAAATAATATGTACAAATTCATTTATTTGGGGAGCAGGGAGAAGCAAATATATTTGTAAATATGCACATAGAAAACTATTGTTTCAGGGCAAATCCATAGCTACAGAAAGTAGATTAGTGGTTGCCAGCAGCTGAAGGGAGAGCGGTATGGGGAGGGACTGCTAACGAGTAGAAGGTTTCTCTTTGGGCCAATGAAAAAGTTCTGGAATTAGGTAATGGTGACAGGTGCACAACCTTGTGAATTAAAATGGCAAACTTTATGGAATGTGAATTATATCTCAATTTTTTGGAAAATGTATTTTGGAGTTAACATAAAGTAATAGTGTGAAGATAACAGATTTGTATCCTTTGTGTTCAACTGGATTTTCAGATTTTTCTGTAAGTGGACACATTTTGTAATACTTGTGTTCAACTGGATTTTCAGATTTTTCTGTAAGTGGACACATTTTGTAATACTAATTTTGTTGGTGTTGTATTGTGCCATCGAGTCGGACCCAACTCATAGCGACCTCTCCTTGGGTTTCCAAGGCAGTATCACTACTGAAGTAGATTGCCCAACCTTCTTTCCAAGGCATGGCTGGTGGGTTTGAACCTCCAGCCTTCTGGTTATCAGTCAAGTGCCTTAGGCACTAATTTAGAAAGGACAAAAACTATCTCCTCAAAATGAAATTTTCTGCAGTAAAACCTTTGGTACCTCATCCCAGTGTGTGGAGTGAAAGCCAGGCCCTTCCTGAACAGGCCCCAGCCTGCTCTGACAAACACCATTTTTCACTCTCCCATGACTCTCCACACCTGACTTCAGCCACTTCCTGCCTCAGAGGCTTTGTTCCCCCGCTGTTCACACCCATCCTCTTCTTTGTCTCCTTTCCCACCGAGCCCTACCTGCAGAAATATTTCCAGGGTCAGATCAATTCTCACTTTCCCCAAGGCTGCAGTTGAGATGTCTCTCTTTGTAGCTCTCCTAACACTTTGTTTGGCATTTATTTTTATAGTGCTTACTACATGCTGAAGGAACCCTGGTGATGCAGTGGTTAAGCGCTTAACTGCAAATCAAAAGGTAAGCATTTCAAACCCAAGCTGCTCTGCAGTAGAAAGATGTGGCAATCTGCTACAGTAAAGATTACAGCCTTGAAAACCCTATGGGACAGTTCTACTCTGTCCTATAGGGTCGCTAAAAGTCAGAATCAGCTTGACAGCAACAGGTTTGGTTTGGTTTTGGGTATTGCATACTGTCATTTTATGTAATCAGTTGAGTATTCCTCACTGGGCTGATTCACTCTGGATTCCTCTACTACACATGGCACATGGAGTAGATATTCATAAAACTTTAATGAGTTGTTTGGTTTAAATTTTAGGGGAAAATGCAAATCCACATTCATTCGTTTGCTCATTCAACAAGGGCTTACTGATGGCATACTGTGTGTTGAGCAGTGGTGTCCAAGTCAGACAAAGTCCTTGCTGTCATGGAATCTAATTTTTTCATTTTTACATATTGACATATGGTATACATGTAGTGGCAAAAATCTTAAGTACACATTTCAATCACATTTTATTTATTTATACCCATATAATCACCACCCAGATCAAGATAGAGAATGTTTCCAGCACCCCATGTTCCATCTAAGTCAATATCCTTCTACCCAGACAGAGGTAATCACTATTCCAACTTCTACCACCATAGATTGGTTTTGCCTATTCTTGAAAGTCATAGTAACAGAATCATACAGCATGTTCTCTTTTCTCTTTTTTGTCTGGCTTCTTTTGTTCATCACTATTTCTATGAAATTCATCCATGTGGTCATGTGTAGCAACAGTTCATTCTTTTTTATTGTTGTGTAGTATTCCACTGTAGAATATTCCATTGAATATTCCAGTTTATTTGTCCATTCTCCTACAGATAAGCATTTTGGTTGGCCCCAATTTGGGGCTATTATGAATAAAGCGGCTAGAAACATTCTTGCATGTGACTTTTGATATATGCACTCATTTATCTTGGGGATATACCTAGGCATCAAACTGTTGAGCCATAAGTGGCTTTAGAAGCTACTGCTAGAAAACTTCTTAAAGGGGTTGTGCCAATGTACACTCTCACCAACAAGATATGGAAGCAAATACCAAATTGAAAAAGAAAAACATCTAATAGTATAAAAGTTACATGGAAAATTAATACAGGATGAGGAAACTACTTTAGATTTGGTAACCAGTCAAGCATGTGTCAGGGAAAAGCATTTCAGGAGGAGGGAGCAGCAACTACAAAGGTCTTAGGGCAGGAAGGAACTCATTTTGTTCAAGGTACGGAGCAGAGGCTATTGGCCTTGGAGTGAGGGAGGGGGGAATGGTAGACAGGAAAAGGAAGGCAGCAAATAAAGGATGTGTTATTAACCCAGCTGCCACAATGAGTGACTGAAACTTAATTCTGTGGGTAAAATTAAATAAAATAAATGTTTCAGAATTATCCCACCCAAGGGCTGAGAGAGCTGGAATATTTATATACCGACTCTCATAGTTACAGGTTGTAAGATTGCTGTGGGATAAAGGGGGTGTTGTTTTCCCAGTGCTTCTGGCCTGCAAAATATCCTTCTGTGGTGTAAGGCCTAAAATTAAGGTCCAATATTATGTGCTGCCTTGATATCTGATGAAATCAGGAGGGCCTTGAATCACCTAACCACAAGTTCTTCTCCTCACGTTGCTCCCCTTGCCAAACAATCCTTCTTATCAAACAGACCAGATGCAGTTCCTGCTTATCCCTCAGTAGTGGGTTTCAGTTCCCTGCCAGCCCACAGAATTATTCAAACAAGCCAATCACATCCTCCCATGGTAACCAGGGGGCACCCCACCTTCTTGATACTATGAAGCCAGCCTCTCACAGTCCCTGCTGGTTCACTTTGTTCCCAAGTGTAACCTCCAGGTGGTCCTGTGTGGTGTGTTGTATCCTCCTCTCTTAGACTGTGAGTATATGTGACTAATAAATTGCTGTCAATCTCATCTGCCCAACATCAAGTATCAAACAGTGTTTCTTTGCTATTCATAAGGTTTTCCCTGGCCAATTCTTTGAGAAGTGGACGGCCTCTTCCTTCTTCCTAGTCTGTCTCAGT
>NW_006921991.1:1119173-1128617 GCF_000298275.1 Orycteropus afer afer
GATAAACCAAAACACCAAACTCACTGTCATTGAGTCCATTCTGACTCATAGCAAACCCCATTGGGTTTCCAAGGCTGTAAATCTTTATGGAAACAGACTGCCTCATCTTTCTTCCACAGAAAGCTAGTGGGTTTCAACCACTGACCATTTGGTTAGCAGCCAAAAGCCTTAGCCACTACATCACCAGAGCTCTTTAATGGGGTAGATAGGGGGTGGTTAAAACACCTTCCACAGTTCTGGAAAAAGTCCTTGGATACAGGGATGCAGATACTAGGAGTTGAAAATGGTCTGAAAAAACAAACTCACCGCTGTTGAGTTGATTCTGACTCATAGTGACCCCTCCTTGAGATTCTGAGGCAGTACCTCTGCAGAAGTAGATTGCTCAGTCTTCCTTCTGAGGAGTGGCTGGTGGGCTTGAACTGCCAGCCTTCTGGTTAGCAGTCAAATGCCTTAGGCACTATGCCACCAGAGCTCCTGAAAGTGGTCTAGAACATATTAAACTGGACAGTCTGGTGGGAGGTGGTGGTGGTGGTGCACTGACAATGTTGCTCTGCTTTCTTACATTAATTTTGTCTATTTTCTATTTGAATTCTTAATCCTATGACCACATCTAATATAAGTATTTCCTTCCATAACTAAGATTCAATCTCTTCCTCTTTATTGAGGCTTTTGACATCATCCTGTTCACATGAGTCTTCTTGATCCTTGGCCCTATAGCCAACTCCTTGAACACACTCTTCTCTCCCACCCTAAACATCCTCAGCTATTTGACCAACTTCATTCCTATGACCAGCCTCTTTGGATCACATCCATAATTTACTTCTGCTTTTCTTGGACACCCATCACTAGGCATTCTACCCAGCAATAGTGTCTTGCCAATCAGACTCAGTACATGCATGTGGCATAGCTATTGGAGGGGGATCCTTAAACTTTCTGGTTTGGAAAGACTTCAGATTGCTGTGAAATCTCAGTTTGATTCTTGCTCCTCCCCACAGTCCTCCCAATCCTTTCATTCTCCCCTTAGGTACTTCCTGGATGTTTTCTTAACGCAAAGTCTCTTTCTGTGTCAGTTATCAGTGGCTACACAATGCTGTATTACAAAACACTCCAAACTGCAGTGTCTTCAAACAATAAGCATTTCTTTATCATAAGTCTGTGGGTTGGTAATTTAGGGTGGCTCAGCAAGGCAGCAATGAGGTTGATATAGTTCTGGTTGCTGGTCACTGATCTAGTATAACCTTGCTGCAATGACCAGGGCAACTCAGCTCTGCAGGATAACCTAGACATGTTCTCATGGCAAAAACAGAAATCAAGAGCAAGTAAGTGGAAACAAACCAGGTCTCTTGAAGCCCGGGCTCAGAACTGACACACCATCACTTCTACCACATTCTATTGGCCAAACAAGTCAGAAGGCCAGCCCAGATTCAGAAGTGGGAAATACATTCTACCTCTTCTGTGAGTGAAACTACTGGGTCATATGGTAAACAATGTGGCTCTAGGAAGAGGTGAAGTAGTAAGGCCATTATTGCAATCAATCATATTGTACTGCTTGCCTTTTGACTTAGAAGATTGAGGGTCTATTTCTTCCCTCTTTGAACTCAACATCAAACATAAAACATCCAAGTAAATAAAAGCAGTAGTGCTTTTGGGGTTTGAATTATTAGCTATTGCCTCAATTCTTCATTTCTATGTATGTAGACATCAAAGAAAGAACTATGGAGTGTATGCCTGTTTTAAATGCCCTCCCCAGTAGACTTCAGGATTGTCAATCACCAACTAAAGCTCCATCATAAGCAGAAGTTAGATAGAATCAGATATAATCTTAGATTTATTTCATTTTCTATTGGAGAAGGGGATGTTCTTTCGCCATATGGTGTCTTCCCTGAAAGAGAGGCAATCCGAGAAGGTGCTTAAATTACATGTCATTTATGAAAGGGAACAAAGGAACTGCTACAATCTTTGCCGTTGCCATGGCCATCTCATATTAAATCGGGATAGAGGAAGTTACTTCGAGATGGCTTTTCAAACCGACGGCTCCTCATAAGACATCTCTGCCAATGACATCAGCAGGAACAACAAGGACAGAGTGTGCACTGGAGAGAACTCACAAAAACTTCAAGGCAACTCAATGATGAGTCTTGCTGTGCCCCTTTCAACACTGTTTCTGTCCTGTGTTAGGTGTGTGTCCTGAATTTTATTTACTAGGTTTAATTCTATTCAGCAACAGCATAGTCTGTGGGTACAGCAAAAAATATATATATATATATACACTACCATTGAGTCGATTCCGACTCCTAGCAACCCTCATTGGGTTTCTGAGGCAGTAAATCTTTATGGAAATAGATTGCCCAGTCTTGTTTGTGCAGAGTGGCTGGTGGGTTTGAACCACCAACCTTCTGGTTAGCAGTCAGATGCCTTAAGCACTGTGTTACCAGAGCAAGGGGCCCAATTAGGACCTGAAAATCCACTAAAGTGCAATTGAAACAGAATGCTTGGAAACAGATATAAAGCTATGAAGAGGAAGAAGGATATGGTGACAACTCTCCCCTAATTTCCTGCTCAGGGAGAAGGAGCAGTACAGAATGGTGGTTAAAAAGATTTCACAGACAACCTCAGGTTTGAGTCCAGACTCTGCCACTTGCTAGCTATATGACCTTAGACAGGCCTATTATTTTCTTTAAGCCTCAATTTCTTTATCTGCAAAATGGGACTATTGTCAACCTCAAAGGTTAATGGAGGGGGAAAATATACATGTAAAGCACTTAGCAAGGTTACTGGCACAAAGATAACAGCCCAGTAAATGTGAACTATAAAGTTTAAACTGGAAGGGCCCTGGGAAGTCATCCAACCCAACCCCTTCATTCAAAATGAAAGACAGGATCATGGAGAAGCTAAAGGAGTCATCCCTGCTGACACAATTAGTGGCACAGTCAGGGATGCAACCCCAAGATATTCCTAATCCTGTGCATTGTTTCTCCACTAGCCCATCCCACTGTGGCCTGCAGCCCTCTTTATCCTCTCCACAAAGTGTAGCTTCAATAAGTAGCTGAGAATTCTCCCCTTTCCCCAGAAAGCCACAGGAAACTATGAACGGTATGGAATTTTCTAATGAGGTACTCGCTGCCTGCTCACTTTAATCTGCTGCAAGTATCTCTGGGAAATAAAATATTGGCAGGTTTGTCCAACAGCTGCTCAGCCTAGAGACCACAGCTTATTTTGGTCCATTTATGTTAACTCATCTGTCTTAAGCGCTTTGTTGGTGACTCACCGCATACTGCTACCAAAAATACACACCAAAATCCAAGAATCATTCATATGAAGGGCAAACCTCTTCCTTAAAATCCCACATTTCTGCTGTCTTGTTTTTATAAGGTTTTTTCTTCGTCCCACATCCACATCACATTTTCTTCTCTCCTTTCTTCCTTCTCCATTTTTGATCGCCTTCAGTGATGTGGTGTGGTCAAAAGAATTCTGGAATGGACATCAGAAGTCCTGATTTTGGTACTGGTCATGCACTGTTTCACTGTAAAAACCTAGCAAGTCACACTGATATGTGCCTCAGTCTCCTTATGTGTATTGTTGTTGTTGTTGTTGTTGTTATGTGCTGTCAAGTCAGACCTGACTCATAGTGACCCCTCCTTGGGTTTCCAAGGCAGTATCACTATGGAAGTAGGATTGCCCAACCTTCCTTCCGAGGAGTGGCTGGTGGGTTTGAACCGCCAGCCTTCTGGTTAGCAGTCAAGTGCCTTAGGCACTATGCTACCAGAGCTCCTATGTGTATTGTAGGAAGGTTGTATTATCTCAACAGTTCCCACAGAAGAGCCTCCAAGAACTGCCGCATTATTTTTCCCTTCAGAGATTCCAAGCTTTGAAGGGTTTTCATCGACCACACAAACCGCATCTTTTTAAACACATTCAATATATGTTAAAAACTGAATTTTTTTATTGTGGTAAAACATACATAACAAAACATTTGCCATTTCAATTATTTTTATGTGTGCAATCCAGTGGCATTAATTACATTCCCCGAGTTATGCAACCATCACCACTATGCTGCAAACTGCCTTTTAAAATAAAACCTAACGTACTCCATGTTCTATTAATTGCAGATGTAAACAACCTGATATATGTTAGAATTTATAACCAACAACAATAAACAGGAAATGGACATTTTTAAAAGACAAAATTGACGTATTTCTTAAGATGGTTGCCATTTCAAATACCGCATCCAGACTCATCACAGGAAAGTATTCCACCTTTGTTAGACTTGGTGAAATATTGAAAATGACTCATATACTATGTCCTATATTTAAAAATAAACGTGCATAGAAAGGATACACACCACCTTCAGGATGATGCTAATCTCCAGGGAGGAGGAAGGGGAAGGAGATGGAGAAGACAGTCTTCAAACGTATCTGTAATATTTCATTTACTAAAATCTGAGGCAAATACAGTAGTCCTCGCTTATCCACAGTTTTGTTCTCCCCAGTTTCATTTACCTGAGGTCAGCCTTGGGAAACCGAAAATACCAAATGGAAAATTTCAGAAATAAACAATTCATAAGTTTTGAATTGCATGCTGTTCTGAGTAGCTCCATCTTGCCCTGGACATGATTCATCCCTTTGTCCAGTGTATCCAGGC
This sequence comes from Orycteropus afer afer, assembly GCF_000298275.1. NCBI lineage: Eukaryota > Metazoa > Chordata > Mammalia > Tubulidentata > Orycteropodidae > Orycteropus > Orycteropus afer. The sequence continues at coordinate 1,123,815 of NW_006921991.1, forward strand.
TTTTGTCATTTGATTGATGTCTTGGTTATCAGATCGATTGTTGGGGTAAGGATAGCGATATCTCAGGGCTTGTGTTCAAATAACCCTTATTTTACTTATTCATGGCCCCAAGGAGTTCTGGTGGCATAGGGTCTAAGGCATTTGCTGCTAACCAGTAGGCTGGTGGTTCAAACCCACCAGCCATTCCTTGGAAGGAAGATTGGGCAATCTACTTCCACAGAGATACCGCCTTGGAAACCCAATGAAGGGTCGCTATGAGTCCAGTCCTACTCGAGGGCAGTGAATTTTTTTTCAGTTTTTTAATGACCCAAAGGGAGCTCTGGTAGCGTAGTGCCTAAGGCACTTGACTGCTAACCAGACGGCTGGCGGTTCAAACCCACCAACCACTTCTCGGAAGGAAGGTTGGGCAATCTACTTCCGTAGTGAAGGGGTCTCTATGAGTCGGGTCCAACTCAAGGGCACATAACAACAAATGCCCCAAAGTGCAGTAGTGATGCTGGCAATTTGAATATGCCAAAGAGAAACTATAAAGTGTTTCCTTTAAGTGAAATGGTGAAAGTTCTCAACATCATAAGAAAAGAAAAAATCATATGCTGAGGTTGCTAAAATCACATTCACATAACTTTTATTACATAATGTTATTATAATTGTTCTATTTTATCAGTAGATTATTGTTGTTAATCTCTTACTGTGCATACTTTATGAATTAAACTTTATCGTAGGTATTGAGAAAATAGAGTCTACATAGGGTTTAGTATTATTGGGGGTTTCAGGCATCCACTGGGGGTTTTGGAACATTATCACCCATGAATAAGGGGGAACTACTCTATGGGACCACCACTTGTCTGTCAGTGTATGGTACTGTGGTGGCTTATATGTTGCTGTGAGGCTGGAGGCTATGCCACTGATATATCAAATACTAGCAGGGTCACCCATGGTGGATAAGTTACAGCGGAGATTCAAGACTAAGACAGGCTCAGAAGACGGAAGGGGCCATTCTCTTCTCAAAGAATTGGCCAGTGAAAACCTTATGAATAGCAGTGAAACACTGATATATTACTGGAAAACTTGAAGAATAGCCCTGGAACATTGTCTGATATAGTGCCAGAAGAGGAGCCCCTCAGGTCAGAAGGCACTCAAAACATGACTGGAGAAGAACTGCCTCCTCAAAGTAGAGTCAACCTTAATGATGTGGATGGAGTAGAGCTTTTGGGACCTCCATTTGCTAATGTGGCATGACTCAAAATGGGAAGAAACAGCTGCAAACATACATTAATAACTGCAACATGGAAAGAATGAAGTATGAATGTAAGTTGTCAAAAATGAAATGTAATCACTGGGCCTGTGGGCTCAGGACCATAGTCTGGGGGGACATCATGCTCAATTGGCACAACATAGTACATAGTACATAAAAATCTTGTCCTACATTCTGCTTAGGTGAGTAGTGATGGGGGTCTTAAAACCTTTCAAGCAGGCATCTAAGATGCAACTATTGATGTCTTCCTGTCTGGAGCAAAGAAGAATGAAGAAAATCAAAGTCATCTGGAAACAATTAGTCCAAAGATAAGATGGCCCACGAGGACCTCAGTCTTCATGACACCGAGACCAGAAGAACTAGCTAGTGCCTGGCTACCAATGCCAACCACTCAGAAAGGGATCAAAACTGGAGATCCTGGATAGAGTGGTAGGAAAAATATGGAACAAAATTCAAAAGCATAAAAATGACCAGAATTACTGGTCAGATAGAGACTGGTGGAACCTGTGAAACTATGGCCCCGGGTTACCCTTCAGGACTAGAAATGGACTCACTTCCATGGATTGGCTCTCAGCCCAACAGTAGAAAGACCTACACGCAGAACACTTACTCCAGGGCAATGCAACCACCTACTCTAAGGAGATGCACCCCTTAGATCAATCAGCCATGAGACATCAGAAGGTCAGCATTCACACAGAGTGAAAGTTGGAAAGACAGGAATAGACAGGGCACAGGGAGGGGTTAGTCACAGGGATGGGAGGGTAGGAGAGTTTTTTATGATTGGGAAGGGTAATTGGGGCAGTGAAATCAAAAGTGTGTGAACGATTGAATGCAAAACAAATCTGCATTGTAAATTTGCACCCCAAGCAAAATTTTTTAAAAGCTGAAGTATAACACATAAAGATAAAAATCCTAGGCACTAGTGGGTTGAAATGCACTGGGTTTGGCCATTTTGAATCAGACAACCATATAATCTACTATGCCAGGAATGACAAGTTGAAGAAGAATGGTGTGGCATTTATCATCACAAAAAATGTTTCAAGATCTGTCCTAAAGTACAATGTTGTCAGTGATAGGATAATATCCATATCCCTGTAAGGAAGACCAGTTAATACTACTATTATTCAAATTTACTCACCAATCACCTCAACCAAAGATGAAGAAATTGAAGATTTTCACCAGCTTCTGCAGTCTGAAATTGACCCAACATGCGATCAAGATGTATTGATTATTACTGGTGATTGGAATGTGAAACTTGGAAACAAAGAAGAATCACTGGTAGATGGAAAATATGGCCTTGGCAATAGAAATAATACTGGAGATCACATGACAGAATTTTGGAAGACTGACAATTTATTTATTGCAAATACCTTTTTTCAACAACATAAACAGCGGCTCTACATGTGGACCTCACCAGATGGAATACACAGGAATCAAATCAACTGCATCTGTGGAAAGAGATGATAGAGAAGCTCAATATTTTCAAAACCAGTCCAGGAGCTGACTGTGGAACAAACCATCAACTGCTCATATGCAAGTTCAAGTTCAAGCTGAAGACAATTAAAACAAGTCCACAAAAGCCAAAATATGACCTGAACTTAGAGACCATCTGAAGAATAGATTTGATGCACTGAACCCCAATGACCAAAAACCAGAGGAATTGTGCGATGACATCAAGAATATCATCCATGAAGAAAGTAAAAGATCATTAAAAAAGACAGGAAAGGAAGTAAAGACCAAAATGGATATCACAAGAGACTCTGAATCTTTGTCTTAAATGGAGAATAGCTAAAGCAGATGGAAGAAATGACAAGATAAAAGAGCTGAACAGAAGATTTCAAAGAGCAGTTCAAGAAGACAAAGTCAATTGTTATAATGAAATGTGCAAAGACCTGGAGTTAGAAAATCTAAAGGGAAGAACACACTTGGCATTCTCAAGCTGAAAGAATTAACTGTGGTCAATGACATGAGACAAAGTATATGTGAACTGCTGTATGGAAAGTGAATTTGCTCTGTAAATCTTCACCCAAATCACAATAAAAAAATAATAATAAAAAGAATTGAAGGAAAAAAGTCAAGCCTTGAGTTGCAATATTGAAAGATTCTATGGGTAAAATACTGAATGATGCAAGAAACATCAAAAGAAGATGGAAGGAATACAGAGTCACTGCACCAAAAAGAATTGGTTGATGGTCATCTATTTCAGGAAGTGGCATGTGATCAAGAACCAATGGTATTGAAGGAAGAAGTCAAAGCTGCATGGAAGGAATTGGTGAAAAACAAGACTCTGGGAATTGATAAATGTTTCAACAAACGTATGCCCTGCTGTAGTACTTTCTTGTCTATGCCAAGAAATTTGGAAGAGAGCCACCTGGCCAACTGACTGGATGAGATCCATATTTGTACCCATTCCAAAGAAAGGGGATCCTGTAGAATGTGGAAATTACTGATAAATATCATTCATATCACATGTAAGCAAAATCTTGCTGAAGATAATTCAAAAAAGGTTGTGGCAGTATATTGACAGAGAACTTCCAGAAATGCAAGGTGGATTCAGAAGAGGATGTAGAACAAGAGATATCATTGTTGATGTCAGATGGATCTTGGCTGAAAACAAAGAATACCAGAAAGATGTTTATTTGTGTTTTGTTGACTATGCAAGGGCATTTGACTGTGTGGATCATAACAAATTATGGGTAACAATTATGGATCCAGAACACTTAATTGTACTCATGAGGAACCTGTACATAGACCAAGAGTCTGCCATTAGAACAGAACAAGGGGATACTACATGATTTAAAATCAGGAAGGGACTGCATCATGGTTGTGTCCTGTCACTATACTTATTCAGTCTATATACTGAGCAAATAATCCAAGAAGCTAGACTATATGATAAAAAACGGGACATCAGGATTGAAGGAAGACTCATTAACAACATGTGATATGCAGACAACACAACCTTGCTTGTTGAAAGTGAGGATGACGTGAAGCATTTACTGATGAAGATTAAAGACTACAGTCTGCAGTATGGATTACACCTCAACATAAAGAACATGAAAATTCTCACAACTGGACCAATAAGCAGCATCATGATAAATGGAGAAAAGATTGAAGTTGTCAAAGATTTCATATTACTTGTTTCCACAATCAACATGGAAGTAACAGTTAAGAAACAGATGATGTATTGCACTGGGAAAATCTATTGCAAAAGACCTCTTTAAAGTGTGAAGAGCAAAGATGTCTCTTTGAAGACAAAGATGTGCCTAACCCAACCATGGTATTTTCAATAGCCTTATATGCATGTGAAATTTGGACAATGAATAAGGAAGACTGAAGAAGAGCTGATGCTTTTGAGTTGTGTGTGGTGTTGGCAACCAAAAAAAAACCAAACTCACTGCTGTGGAGTCAGATCCAACGCATAGTGACCCCTCCTTGGGTTTCCAAGGCAGTATCACTATGGTAGTAGATTGCCCAACCTTCCTTCCAAGGAGTGGCTGGTGGGTTTGAACCACCAGCATTCTGGTTAGTAGTCAAGTGCCTTAGGCACT
>NW_006921991.1:1128752-1130426 GCF_000298275.1 Orycteropus afer afer
TCCTTGGAAGTGAGAATGGCCAGACTTCATCTCACCTACTTTGGTCATGTTGACAGAAGGGAGCATTCCCTGGAGAAGGACATCATGCTTGGCAAAGTGGAGGGTCAGCGAAGAAGGGGAAGGCCCTCAATGAGATGGATCAACACAATGGCTGCAATGATGGGCTCAGGTATGGCAGGGATTGTGAGGCTGGCACAGGACCAGGCAATGTTTTGTTCTATTGTAAATAGGGTTTCTATGAATTGGAGCCAACCTGATGGCACCTAACAACAACAACTGTATGGAAAATTGTTAACATCTTAAATCTGAGTGGTAGATCCATAGCTCTCAGATATTAATATTAGAAATCAAGCAGTGATTGCCTTTTGGGTGGGGATCAACTGGAAAGAAACAAGGGGAGATTTCTAGGTGGATGGACACATTTTATGTCTTGATGGGTGGAGTGGTTACACAGGTGTTTGAATTTGTAAAAACTCTTCAAATTGTACATTTAAGAGTTATGTGTTTCACCATACATAAATTTAATAAGTACAAACTATAAATTCACATCCTATCTTCATGGTCTCCCAGGAACTCTAAGGACCTCAAGACAGGAGCCAACTTTGGATTAAGGATCCATGACCTCGTTTTCATCTCTTAACAAGATATGGTTTTACTTTCTTCATTGCTCTTCACTCTCACTACAAAAGAAGTCTTTCACGATCTCTTCCAAAGGCAATGCAGTGGAGTGGGAAGAATATGGGCTTTAGAATTAGCCAGAGTCCTGGGTTGGCACCTCTGCTCCATGCCTCACTAGCTGTGTGACTCTGGATAAGGAACCAACCTCCCTGAGTTTATTTTCCTAATTGTACACATCAGAGTAAGAAGCCTACTCCTAGAGTTTGTTGGAAGATTAAATTAGATCACATGAGCAAAAATGCCTTTCACACAGCCGGGCTCAGCCAGATGCACCATACAATTTGGTTTCCGTTTCTTCCTTCCTTTACTTTTTATAGACTCTCCACAAAACGGAAGCTTCCTATCTCCTTGATCATCACAGTTCAATTCCTGATCCTCAAAAATGTCTTAATATAGGAATAGCCTTCTTATTCCTCCTCAAATATGGCCAGCACAAGTACCATCCTTAGATCTTGGCAAAAGGCATCCCTGCCCTGTGACCCATATTTAGTGGGTCTCATTTGGCCCTCCCCTCAGACATACCCTTCCCCACAGGGCAGGGATCAGTAAATTCAAGCAGCTCTACCCATCCAGAGCCTGTGGCCCTTCCAGACCACATTTTGAGTACCCAGGGCTCTGCTGCCCAAATAACCACAAACTGGCTTCCAGGACCTGTATGGGCGTCTTACCTGGTCCACCCTCTTGAGAGCGGATTGTGTCACCAATGTCCAAGGAACAGTAAAAAAAAAAAAAAAAAGATAGCTGTTTGGGACTGTGTGAACAGAGCTGGGACATGTAGGTTGGAGTGGTTATGCACATTGTGTGAGGCACCTTGTGGTGATAAGAAGAAAAAGGAGAGCCTCCCACTGGGAGGAGGAGCCAACAGCCAGTTCCCTCTGTACAACCAGTTTCTGGTGCAGAACTCTAAATCGGAGGAGTCCAAGAATTCTAAATCTGAACCTGGCCTTCCAGGCTAATGTTAAGATATATTTTCAAGATGGGATGACAGAATATATT
>NW_006921991.1:1130952-1136468 GCF_000298275.1 Orycteropus afer afer
ATAAACTCAAAGAGAGCCAGAATTTTCCTGCCTTGTTCATTGGTATAACCTTAAGAGTGTCTGGCACATGGGGGTGCTTAATAAAGTATTTGTTGAATTAATGCATGAATGAGTTAATGGATATATTTTAATTCCCATGCCATGGTCTCTGTTCTGGCCCCAATATTTCCCAATTTAAAAAAAAAAAAATTAAATAGGGCAACTTGCATTTCAAATTTTATTTCACTTTTAATAAACCTGCTGAACACAACTCCCCATTCTTTCAGTCCTCTTGTTCTATTTTTACCACGATGCCTATTCTTATTACAGAGATCTCCAGTCCCTTGACATCTCTTACTACTTTGTCTTCATCTATCAGCCTTCTCCTACCTCCAGCTCCTCCCCTCTTCTGCCTAGAACTCAAAGTCCATTACTGCAACCATTCTTTCACCAACACCCTCAATTACCTTGCCCATTTGTCTGTCAGAACCGTAACTCTGGATAAAATCAAGGACCTTTACCATTTCTATACTTGAGCTACATCACGGGATAATAAGTTAACAGGGTTGGCAAAATGATCTAAAAGTATCATGTCTTTCTTGGCCAAAACTCTTGCCTACCAATTCTTGCACATTCTTTACATGACTAAAATTAAATACACAAGTCTTCCATGGCATTTAATTAGCAGTCTGGCAGAAAGCAAATGCTGCTCTACTTTCATTCACAAATTTTAGTTTGATTACATTCCATACCCTTTTCCAAACCAAGATGATTGGGTTCAAATCTCTGATTAAGAAAATCTAAGGGACAGGCTACATGACTTTTGAAAAACCAGAAATGCATATAATCAACACATGAGTTCTCTTTATTTCATTTTTCAGATAGAGTGATATAACTTCTTTGATCCTATTTTACAATCTCCTGTGGTTCAAACCCACCAGCCACTCCTTGGAAGGAAGATTGGGCAATCTACTTCCATAGTGATATCACCTCAGAAACCCAAGGAGGGGTGGCTACGAGTCAGATCCAACTCAATGGCAGTGAGTTTGGTTTTTTTGGTTTTGTAGAAATTCCAGATCTTTTTGTCATAAGAGGGTTGACAGTACAAAAGCAGAATACAATATCATATGGCAATCGACTTCCGTAGTGATACTGCCTTGGAAACCCAAGGAGGGGTCGCTATGAGTCAGGTCTGACTCGACAGCACATAACTACAACAAATGTACAGTGTGACTGCTGTTATGTACAAAAATATGGACATTGCCAAAGGGGCATGGAGGCCACATCTTCTGACCTCCTCTAACCCCACAAGAGGAAGACAGAATCACCATCAATAGCCCAAGATCTATTACTGTGAGGCTAGACATGCTGCTTCCCTCCAGCTCTTTCACCAACCCTGACACCAACCGATCCTCCCGCAGCACTCACCACTTTTCTGCTGGGTTCAATAATTCACTGCAGTGGCCACACAAAACTCAGATTACGGGGTTTATTAGGGAAGCACCAGGCTACAATTCAAGTTCAGGAAAAACTCTCAGTCTCTCTCAGCCTGCTGTCTCTCAGCCAATAGTCTCTCTCAGCCACTCTCCCAGCAATGCGTGTCTCTTGGTGTCTCTTTATCAATGCATGTTTCTCAGGAGCACGTTTCTCTCAGCAGCATATCTTTCTCAGCCAGTAGTCAGAGGGAGACTTCTGCCTCTAGGAGGCCTCCTTTTGAGCCTGGCAGAGTGGCCAAACTAACCAATCATAGCATCAGAATTCTAAGCACCTGAGAGAGAGCAAACTTCCCAGAACATTGCTTTGTGCCACTCTCAACAGAAATACCCCAGGTGGATAACTTTTATAATCAAGAGCTCCTCAGTTGCTCACAGCAAATTCCACCACGGAGTTTACAAAGACTTATGGCTAGAAAAGCCATACCAGGTAATTTAATACACTGTAGACATGTATTAACAACAACAACAACAAAAAGTTAGCTTCTATCAAGTCAGCCCCCAAGTCATGGAGATCCCATGCCTAAAGGAATGAACTGCTGCCTAGTCCTGCTCTATCCCCTGATCTGTTGGAGATCAGACCATTGTGATCCAGAGTTTTCATTGACTGATTTTCAGAAGTAGATCAATCACCAGGCCTTTATTCCTAGTTCATCTCAGTCTGGAAGTTCTATTGAAACCTGCTCAGCATCATAGTAACATATGAGGTTCATTGGCTGGGAATTGGACTTAGGTTTCCCACATGGGGGAAACAGGTCTACCACTGAACCACCAATGGTAGGCAAAGAACAAACTAGAAAAACAAACCCACTGCCATGGAGTTGATTCCAACTAATAGCGTCCCTTTAGGACAGAGTAGAACTGCCCTGTAGGGTTTCCAAGGCTGTAAATCTTTTAGGAAGCAGAATGCTTCATCTTTCGCCCTCAGAGCAGCTGGTGGGTTCAAACTGCTTTAACCACTGCACCACCAAAACTCCTATAGGCAAAGAATGCCAAAACCAAAAACCAAACCCACTGGCATCGAGTCAGATCCAACTCATAGTGACCTCTCCTTGGGTTTCCAAGGCAGTATCACAACAGAAGTAGATTGCCCAACCTTCCTTCCAAGGAGTAGCTGGTGGGTTTGAACTGCCAGCCTTCTGGTTAGCAGTCAAATGCCTAAGGCACTATACTACTAGAGCTCCTAAGAATAGAAGGCAGTAAATAGAAAAGGTAGTTGTGTTATTAGGAATTTTGTTTCTTTTCTCTGAACACTCTTAAGTGTTGTAATACTGTTTTATAATCAAAAGTGAGGGCTAGGTAGCAAGGGGTCAGAAAAAGCCAAATTTACTGCAGATATGATATGATATGGTTACAATGTTCAAATTTCTTGGCATTACAAGTCTGTGTTCATTCCATTGACACTTAGAAGCAGCCATCCCTGTGACCTTTAATAAATGTCCTAAAGAAATCAAAGTAGTCGCAGTACGACAACTATAATCCTGTGGTTTTAATGTCACATACAATCTACTTATTACAAATGACTTACCAGTCCTTTTCTGATCTTGGAATACAGACAATTTGATCCATTGTGCATGAATCCCAGAGTCTGGATCAAGTTGCAATAGAAAATTACTATACAAGCACATGAAAAGACAATTATATTTTAAAGATTATAAATAATAAATGGGTTTCTAAAACGATCTCATAATATATACATATTGCTTTTCCAAGGACAAAAAAATAGAAACTCAGATCCCAGAGGCTCAATTCTTGTGTGTGTGTGCGTGCGTGCGTGAGTGTGTGTGTGCTGGGGGTGTATGTCTCTTTTAAACTGTTACTCAGTCTCTTAGATAAAAATGAGGAAAGGCCTTATCATTTCCTTCAGCAACCAGTCCACAAAGAACTCAATGTTTCAATACACAAATGAGGTGAATACTCCATTTGTGACAGCACTAATTTCATGAGGTTACTTCCTAATCAGAACAAAAATAAATCCTAGATGTAAATGTATCTTGCTAGTAGCCTCTCCATAAATAACATTACAAATCAATAATTAGGTTCATTTCCTCAGGAATGCCTTAATTATTATTCTGCATTCTCTCAGAGAAATGTGGGTAAAATAAATTTTTGTTCTGTAAACTTTCACCCAAATCACAAATTTGAAAAACAGATAAAAATAAATAAATAACCAAAATGAGAGAGAATTCCAGCATCCATAGATTTCAGTAGATGCACGAATCTAGTAGATTCATTTTGATAAATATTTCTCAGAAATTCTACTACTATTAGTGTTTTAAAAAATCCAGACATTCCTGTATGTTTATCTTAAAAAATCCTTCCAGGGGCAGGAAGACTAAATTGATACAGTTAAATGTCACTGTGGTTTTTAATAAGAAATGATGGCAAATAATAAACACTTTAGGTTGTTGAATTATCAATAGTAACGTTTCAACTAGCATTCGAGTTACTCCAGAGCAAGCTGTTTATTGTTTCGTTTATTTATTGCATTCATTTCATTTGCTACCAAAATTTGTTTACAGTAATAGCAAAAGAAGATGGAAATAAAAATTAAGAGCATGTATCACCGAAAAGAAGGCTGGCGGTTCAAACCCACCAGCCACTCCTCGGAAGGAATGTTGGGCAATCTACTTCCGTAGGGATATCACTTCGGAAACCCAAGGAGGGGTTGCTAAAAGTCTGATGGCACATAACAACAACATCACCGGAAAAACATAGTTGTTGTTGTTGTTATGTGCCGGGGAGTAGGAGCAAAAGTAACTGACTGTGTTAACCCCTTAGCGTGATCCTTTTATTATTTCTTATGGCCCTTTCACACTCTATGTAAAGCAGCATTATTAAGTAAAGAAAGTCAGGGGGGTGGTGTTAGAGGTGAGGTAAGATGATTTTTTATGCAAATAAAGGGCCCATTCTACATTTGTTTGCCAACCCCACCTTCCCCTCCCTCCCGGTATTTTCGTAAGTACTCTATGCTAATTTCTTTTACAGCAACACCTAATAATTCACACTTACGAGTTTGTGCTGTTTGAGCTCAAGTGTGAGAACATCTACACTACAAAATGGTTTTATTAACCAACAATAGAGATTACTGGGAGATTCTTTGGTCATTTTCATTTTTAAATAAGAGTGGAGGAAAAAGGATCACTTATAACAACGGAGAAATTCAGTAGCACAAACGCTTTTTTTTAAATTGTATTTTATTTTTTCAAATAAAAGGTAAATCACACTCAAGGAAGTGAAGTTATTTCTGGGGGATAATGATAGTGATTCCTCATCTGTGGTGTGTTGCTGGGGACATTGTTGTTCCTACGGGCAGCAAGATGCATTGCTTTTGGGATCTTGCTACTTTTAGGTTCCTGCATCTGGGTGGTAATAAGGAGATTAACCTAAAGAGCTTTTGCAGATTGCACCTCAGTTATTAAAGATGATGTGTGGAACAGCACAAATAAGTTATTGTTGGATGCCTTCGAGCAGATTTTGAATCATAGCGTCCCATGTGACAGAGTAGCACTATCCCAAATCCCAAAGCGTTTTCTAGACATGGCACAATGGTTAAAGGAAAGATCGCTGGTTAGGTCAGTGGTTTGAACCCATCAGCCACTCTACTGGAAATCTACTCCCCTTGGAAGTCTATGGCAGTTCTACTCTGCCCTATGGGTCGTGATGAGTCAGAATCAACTTAATGGCAAGGAGTAATCTTTGTGGAAGCACATAGTGGGGTCTGTCTTCCGCACAGTGGCTGGGTGGGTTTGAACCTTCAACCTTTCAGTTAGCAGCCGAGTATTTAACCATTGTGCCACTAGCGGTCCTTAATATAAGTGTAATATTTTTAAGTCTCTTAAACCAGTGTTTCTTAACTTTGTAAGCAAAGTTGCTCAAAAGGTGTGAGAGAGAAAATTGTTAGAATTCCACCACCACTCTCGAGAGCTGGGGGCTTGGTTCAGACTACCCTCTGTCTTGGGCAGGATGCCCCAGAACCAGACCTAGGGACTACGTATTAAGTAGTGTATCTGGAAGGTGGTCCCAAGAAGCACTAATAGTAGA
>NW_006921991.1:1136723-1140110 GCF_000298275.1 Orycteropus afer afer
TGGGGCTCTAGCCAAGAGAAAGTCCACAGGCAGAGATGCAGGTGTTTGCACTAAGACACCAACTGGCTTGTACAGGAATGGTGAGTGCCAGCGGGACATGGGTGGTGCCCAGCTGGCCACACTCTGCAAGCAATGAAATTTCTCTCAAGTCTCATAACTTATAATAAAAATGCATAATAACCTTGCATTTAATTCGATTGTAGTATCCAAGTTAAAGTGGTGCTCCAGGAACATAAACCATGTTTATCCTGTGACTTCAAGTACCTGTCCCTGATATACTATTGAGAACTGAAGGTTAGCACACTTCAGTTTGAGGAAGCCGGAAGCAGAGAAGTTCAGAGAGCCTGGATTTACTAACAATGAACTCTGGCTACACCTGTTTGGGCAGGGAGCAGGCAATCCTAGCAAAACTAAATTTACGTAGGCTTCACTGGGGAGTAGACTGACTTAATGCCTCCATTTAGATTTTCTGTTTCCTGTGGAATTTTCCATTTCTTCATGGAACCCCAGGGAGTCTCAGCTTTTGCTGTCCTCCCTCTCCCAGAAGTTGAGACCTCCCCTTGACTGAGCATACAGGCAGAGGCAGCCAATTCTAGCCTATCCTGATTTCATGTCTCAGTTCAAGTACCTGAGCATCCATCAGTTGGCCCCAGACCCCAGTTCCAGCAATTAAGCATCTGTCTCATTTCTAAGGCTCTCTGCTCACCATGTGTCCCAGTTCTAACATCCAGGCTCTGTCTTGGGCCCTGTTTCTGAATTCCTATTTTGGTAATCTGCCTAATCCCCCAATCCCTTCTAACACTAGGGCCCCGTTTTGTGCTTGTTAGTCCTGTTCCAAAACTCCAACAGGTCAGCCTACTACATGCTTGCCCTGACCGCCAGGATTCACCCATCTCCCCCCATTCCAGATTCCTTTTAAATACATTCAAACCATTCATTAGAACTTCTACGTAGATTTCCTGCGGTGGAGTCAGATCTGACTCCTAGTGACCCCTCCTTGAGTTTCCAAGGTGGTATGGTATCACTACGGAAGTAGATTGCCCAACCTTCCTTCCTAGGAGTGCCTGGTGGGTTTGAACCGTCAGCCTTCTGGTTAGCAGTCAAATGCCTTAGGCACTATGCCACCAGAGCTCCCTCCAGAGCTTTACATCTCTAAAATGAAGTTGTTCATACTCATATCTTGATGAATTATAAACTGCTTCCACCTGTCCCCTATTTAAGGGAATCTCTTTTTTTTCTTATTTATTCTTGATAAATTTTATTCTTGAGTTAATCAAGTCAATCTAAATGAGTATGATCCAAAAATAAGAGAAACTCTATGAAGAGAATATCATCACCAAAAAAATCTCTATAGATATCAATGGTTTTTTTTCTCTAGGCATGGGAATGAGAAAGAATGGGTTTATTAAAAGGCTATCAGTATTCTCTGAGAATATAATACTTTGAACTTGGTGTTCATCATTTGATGCGTAAGTAAATAAGTAAAAAAAAAAAAAAAAAAAAAAAAAAAAAAAAAAAAAAAAAAAAAAAAACTACAGCTTCCATTGTCATCTTCTTAGCCTACTACAGCAAACTTGTTGTCATGGAGCTGGCTCTGACTCGTGATGACCCCACACACAGCACAATGAAACGGTGTCCAGTCCTACACCCTCTTCATGGTCATTGCCATGCTCAAGTCCATTGTTGCAGCCATTGTGTAGTGCCTTCTAACCTAGGGGCTCATCTTATAGCACTGTATCTGACAGTATTCAGCTGTGATCCATAGAGTTTTCACTGGCTAATTTTAGGAAGTAGATTGCCAGGCCTTTCTCCCTAGTGTGCCTTGGTCTGGAAGCTCTACTGAAATCTGGACCATGGGTAACCCTGCTGGTCTTTGAAATATCAGTGGCATGACTTCCATCATCATAGCAACACACAAGCCACCATAGTATGCCAAACTGACAGATAGGGACACCAATGTTACTACTATTTTTATGCATACTCAAATAGTTCAGAAGTCAAAACCCAACTCACTGCCATCAAGTCGGATCAGACTCATAGTAACCCCTCCTTGGCTTTCCGAGGCAGTATCTCTATGGAAGTAGATTGCCCCATCTTCCTTCCGAGGAGTGGCTGGTGGGTTTAAACTGCCAGCCTTCTGGTTAGCAGTCAAATGACTTAGACACTAGGCAACCAGAGCTCCTACATACAAATATATGAGTGTGCATATATATAGAGAGAGAAAGCAAGAGAGATCTCTGGTGGTGTAGTAGTTAAGGCATTTGGCTGCTAATCAAAAGGTCTGTGATTCAAACCCACTATCTGCTCTGTAGAAGAAAGATGAGGCAGTCTGCTTCTGTAAAGATTTACAGCCTTGGAAACCCAATGGGGGTCACTGTGAATTGTGGTCAACTAGATAGATGGCAGTGACTTTGGAGTTTATATATATATATATAACCAAAACTTGGAAATTCTTCCAAGTAAACTGGTCTAGCTCTCATTTAGTTTTTAGCTGACTGCACAATATTCCATCAGGTGGATATACCATAATTTATTCAGCCATTCCCTATTGATGAATATTCACTTTATTTACCTTCTTCTGCCACTACAAACAATATGTGTGTGCGTGTGTGTGTATGTGTGTGTGTGTGTGAGAGAGAGAGAGAGAGAGAAAATTCATGACTGCTCTAAGAGTTGGATCCCCTGAAAAGGGATGACTGGGTCAAGGAACAGAGATATTTTTAATTTTAAGAGATGTTGCCAGATGGCCGTGCAAAAAGCTGTAGTGGGTCAAATTTCCTCCAGCAATGAATGAGAGTGCCCTTTACCCTGCATCCAACCAGCAGTACATGTTATAGATCCTTTTAAAATTTGTACCAGTTTGGTGGGCAATACCTTATTGTTACATTAATTTGTGTTACCCTTTGCTGAAAGTACCTTTCTGTGTGTTATTTATTGATCATCTGGATTTGCTCTTTTGTAAACTGCCTCTAAATCTTTGGCCCATTTATCTAATTGAAAAGAAATTATTGGTATTCAATAGAAATGGAGAAAGCTTAGGATATATAAAAGCAATATTTTTACACTTATATTCAAAATTCCAATTCTACGAAGAATATTGTTACAACATACAAAGTGCAAGCTGATCTATATGACATATTTTTCAATTGTTCAATAAAAACATGTGTCCCTTCAGAAAATTAGGTTAATGAACTATTGTCAAGAGTGAGTTTTTAAATTATTGCCTCTTTAAATATTTTGCCTATATTTCTATTCTGTTCAAGAGTTTTTAAAGTAAAGATATTATGTCTCCCTTCTATTGCCCATGTTTTTCCAGATACAGCTCTGGTAGCATAGTGGCTAAAGCACTTGACTGCTAACCAGAAGGCTGGCAGTTCAAACCCACCA
>NW_006921991.1:1140595-1142019 GCF_000298275.1 Orycteropus afer afer
ATGAGACAAAGTATATGTGAACTGCTGTATGGAAAGTGAATTTGCTCTGTAAATCTTCACCCAAATAAAAAAAAACAAAACTGAAATCAGTCTTGGTTAAAAAGGTTTCACCCACTCCAACTTCTATATGTAGCTTTCTAGATTTTCTAGCAGGATCTTTATTATTTTATTTTTTAAATTTAAGCATCGGATCCATTTTAAATTTATTTTCATATACAATTTGTAAGTAAGGCTCAATTTTATTTTCTACCAGATGCACAAGTGAGTTTTGCCTGTCTCATGTACTAAACAGTCCACCCTTGTCCCACACTTCTCCCTTCTCTTCTACAAATCCCCAACTTTCACAATTCTCAATTCTTTCCCACAATTCCCTATCTCTCCTACATTCTCCATTATCTCTCATAGTATTTGGTCTCTCACACAATTTCTTGTCTCTCTCCCAGTCCTGTCTCCCACATTTCCTACCTATCCTGAAACTCCTTGTCACTCTCATAACTCTATCTCTCTCACAATCCCTTGTCTCTCTCACAATTTTCAATACCCTCACAATTCCCTGTGTCTTCCAAAATTTTCCAGTTTCTCCCATAATTTCATTTTACCCACAGTTCTCTATTCTGTCCCACAATTGTCTATTCTTTTCCACAATTCACCATCTCTCCCATAATTCTCTCACTCCCACAATTCCCTCTTCTCTCCTACAATTCCATCTTTCCAATAATTCCTCTTCTCACCCTTAACTCCTTGTTTCTCCCACAATATTCCATTATCTGTCATAATTTCCTTTCTCTCACACAACTCCTTGTCTCTTACACAATCCCCTGTATCTCAGATAATTCTCTATTCTCTCCCACAATCCTCTGTTCTCTTCCCAAATTCCATGTTTCTCACATAATTATTTGTTTCTTTCACAATTTCTTGTCTCTCCCCAAATTCTCCATTTTCTCACAATTCTCCAGTCTCTCTCACAATTCAATCTTTCACACAATTCTTTCTCTCTCCAAAATCCTCTGTTCTCTCCCACAGTTCCCTGTCTCTCTCACATTCCCTTGTCTTACACAATTCTCCATTATCTGTCACAATTATTTATCAATCACAAATTCCTTGTCTTTCCCAAAATTCTCCATTCTCTCTCACAATCTCAGTTCTCTCCCACAATTCCCTGTCTCACAGAATTCCTTGACTCTTCTGTAATTCTCTTATCTCTCGTGCAATTCTCCATTCTCTCTCACAATTCTCTATTTTCTCCCTTCATTCTCTGTATCTCCCACACTTGGTTGAATTTAAGCCTCGAGTTGCAATATTGAAAGATTCTATGGACAAAATATTGAGTGATGCAGGAAGCATCAAAAGAAGATGGAAGGAAAACACAGAGTCACTCTACCACAAATAATTGGTTGATGTTCATCCATTTCAGGAGGTGGCAT
>NW_006921991.1:1143065-1148977 GCF_000298275.1 Orycteropus afer afer
GAAACCCAAGGAGGGGTCGCTATGGGTCGGGTCCGACTCAACAGTACATAACAGCAACAGGTACTTATTGCTAGAAAAGAGAAAATCCATTGATTTTTAAAAGTGTTTATCTTCTAATCTCCAAAACCATAAATGAATTGAGGGAGTGTGTTATGTAGAGAACTGGGGTACCAACATTCTAGGTATAGGGAACAGTTGGATCACAGATCCTGAGGTGGAAACAAGGTTAATATCTCAATAAACAGTAGAGTGATCACTATGGCTGGAAACAGTGGGCAATAGGGACAGTGGTAGAATGTGCAGTCAGAGAAGCAGCCTCAGGCAAGATTACATATTGCATTTACAGTCTGCCTCAGTTATCTATTGCTGCATAATAAATAACATCCAAATTAGTGACTTGGAACAACAATAAACATGCATTATCTCACACAGTTTCTGTGGACCAAGAATTTAGAAGTAACTTAGCTGGGACGTTCTAGTATCTTGGTATCTCTTGAGGTTTCTGTGAAGATATCAGTCAGGGCAGCAGTCATCCGAAGGCTTGAATGGGGCTGGAGGATCACTTTTGAAATTGTTTACTCACGATCACCCTGCTACAGATAGTGGTGATTTCACACATTCAAACTCAATTTCTACTTACTGCCTAAAGTTAAACCTTGAAGTGTATGCTTAGCCACTTCTCTATAACTCTATTCCCTTGGCTGGTATGCTAATTTTGAACAACATGTTTTGAATTTGAACCTATCTAAATGTCAGACCTGGCTACAAATGTCACAACCCCTATATATATCTAAAGCCTATGCTTCTCTTTTGGAAACACAATAGCATTTATGAGATCAAGAGGACAGTAAGAAAGGAAGCATGAATATTTTAAAGCAGGAAATATGGGGAGCCTCCAGATTTTGATAGAATCTCATTGATGAAACACTGTGTGTAGCTCCTATTTTATTGCAAACATAATAAAAGGGACTATGTCTCAACATGGAGACTCTATTACATCTACCTATTTATAAAAGGGAGGTCATATGTAAATGAATGGGCGCAGACTCAGCTGGAGAGAATAACTCCATCTTCTAAGAGCTCAGTCTCTTCTTTCAGAATTAAGTTACAAGCTTATTCTCAGGCTGTGAGCCTACAATCCCCATAAGTTATTGTTCCATATTTTTCTTACGTTTTTATTAGAAGCTTTTTAGATTTATTCATTTTATTCTTATGATGGGAAGTGGAGTAGCTCTCAGTAGACAGTTTTCTGTGGACTGTCTTCTGGTTGAACCTGCTGGACCTGGTGAGTAATAATGAGCTATAGGCCCATGTGCTAAAGGCAGAAGCCAGGAACTAGGTGAGTAGAGTCAGACAAAAGTCAGAGAGATGAAAATGTCTCTGGCAAAAATTAATCAAATCCAAGAGGATATACAGGACCCACCCAGCAGAAGAGCAGCTGCAAAAAAAAAAAAAAAAAGTCAATGAAATGCAATCGAGAACTTTCCCACTGACCAGAATTTTATTTTTGAGAAGAGTAGTTCATTAGGATCTAGCAAAGCCTGGATACTATATCTCTTAACATCATTTGATTTCTTCTCTCTGTAATTCTATCCTCCTCGTAACCTTCTGATAAATAACATGGTTTTTGGGTATACTGGGAAGGAAATACGTAGGGGAGAAGACGCTGGCTCAAGTCACCAGAAAAGTCTACACTTCTCTATAAAGTAATAAAATTTTCATTCTGGTTCACAAACTGGGCTCCTATAAATTTCATTTTTGTGGTTCTGAAACCTGATTGCTTCCTACAGCAGGAGGAAATAAACCGGCATGCTAATGTTTCTTTTCTCTCTCATTTTATATTCAAAAGGAAAATCAATACTCTAATGTTAAAAGCACTTAAAACTTTTTAAAAATCTTGATAAATATGGATGGGAATATCTGAAATAGGGGAAAGTCTGAATTGTAGGATACTGCTAATGAAATAATGCTTTGTTTTATATGTACATACAATAACCTGCTGACATACTTGTTGTAAACAAGCAGTGTGTTGAGCCTATTTCATTTATTAGATGATTCATGTCTAATTAGGAAAATCCATTTGATCACAAGTAATTACATTAATACACAGAGAAGTTCTTAACTCCTGCTAGAGCTCCTAGATTTCAGGAACAGTGTCACAGGTGCCTATGTATATTAGTACTCTCTCTTGTGAGTAAGAAATACTCATCAAACTTGTTCAAGTAGAAAGAGTAAGTTATAATAATGATTCCTTACAGAATCCAAAGGGGCTCTGGTAGCATAGTGCCTAAGGCGCTTGACTGCTAACCAGAAGGTTGACGGTTCAAACCCACCAGCCACTCCTCAGAAGGAAGGTTGGGCAATCTACTTCTGTAGTGATACTGCCTTGGCAACCCAAGGAGGGTCACTATGAGTTGGGGCCGACTGGACGGCACATAACAACAACAACATAGAATCCAAAGTCAGGAATGTGACTGTCTGAGCCTTAGAAACTACTAGAATAAGAGACACAAACACTTGGTAGCTTCTCTCATACCTTTCTCTGCTTATTGGCTTTATTCTTCATCCTTGCTGAAAATTGAATTGACTTTCTCCATGTGATGGAAAGCATAGCTAACAACTTCTGAGCTTCACATCTTATTTTTTCAAGCATTTGAAGGGAGACTGGCTGTTTTTCTTCTTCTCACTTCTAAAAATTATTGGATTAGGATTCTGATTGGTTTGACTTGGGTCAAGTGACCATTTACTGACCAATCAGATGCAGCTAGGGGTGGGTTTTTGTTGTACCAGCGTAGTGGCTCCCATGATAGCCATGTGGATGGGAAGGTGCTCAGCAGATAATCCCAATGCATTTGCCACCCTGTGAATAGGTATTTTCTTGGAACAGGTCCATAAAATTCTCAAAGGATCCTATTCTGGTTACCTAGTGCCACTCTGACAGGAATATACCACAAATGGGATGGCCTTAACTAACAGGAGTTTATTCTTACAATTTGGAGGCTTTAAGTCCAAGTTCAGAGTGCCAGGCTCTAGGGACTGGGTGAAAGCCCCTCAGCCTTGGGCTTCAGCTCTGCCTCCAGCTCCCAGCCCACTGAAGCTAGAGGCTTTTCTTCACTAAGACAGCTGCTGGCTGCTGAGGCTAACAAGCCCTAGGTTGACAAGTAAAAAGGCACAGTCCCGATGTTACCAAACCACACAGCAGGCCATTAACTTAACTCCATTGTAAGTCCCCAGGTCGGCAGAGCATGGCAGGCTGCTGAACAATGACACAGCTACACGCAGGGTTCAAGGTACCATAAGCTAGAGACCATTCCCAAGACTTCTCCTTATATACAGGAAGCAGACCATATCCCAAAGGCAGCTACTCAGCTGCTTGTGGTAGATTCCACCATGGAGTTGATTGCCAGTCTCATCATGAGGAATAACTACTGCCAGCTGCCCAGCCACTCAACCAGGCCCAGCCACTCAACCAGGCCCAGCCAAGTTGACACATAACATAACCACCACAGATCCTGACCTCAAAATGTTTATGAACTACTGCCTTGGGTGTAACTTATGTCCATAAACATTCCCCCAGCCCAACTCAAACAAACAACGTTGTTGTTGTTGTTCTTAAGAGCTGTGTGTCTATTTTGACTCACAGTGACCCCATGTTACAGAGTAGAACTGTTCCATAGGGTTTTCTAGGCTGCAATCTTTATGGAAGTAGGTCTCCAAGTCTTTTCCCCACAGAGCCGCTGGGTGGGTTTGAACCACCAACCTTTCAGTTAGCAGCTAATTACTTAATCATTAGACCTACCAGGGCTCCTTCAAATAAACGTACCCCCCCCCCCAATATCTATACTACATTTTTACTTAACTTTCTTAAAAATTGTGCAAGGTAAATTTCAACTTTATGAAAGTAAAATGTTCACAAATTCTAAATTGTTAGAGACCAACTAACAACTTTATCATCCCAGACAGATAAATTCCATAGTCAGTCTTGTTGTTGTTGTTGTTGTTTGCCGTCGAGTCGGCCCCGTATCGCTACGGAAGTAGGATTGCCCAACCTTCCTTCTGAGGAGTGGCTGGTGGGTTTGAACCACCAGCGTTCTGGTTAGCAGTCAAGTGCCTTAGACACTATGCTACCAGAGCTCCTAGTCAGTCTTTTCGTGGTGTTTAATTGTTTTTCTAGGTATATATTATTATTCAGTTTGCTGTAATGGGAGGCACCAATCATGTCTCTGGTTAGAAAAGAATCATTATTATGCATGTGATCTTTGATTAATGCCTGTCAATGATAGCTCCAAGATTTATACTGGTAAGAATTAGAGCAAAAATTATTTCAGACTGAGAACCAGAACTCAGCTAGATAATTCCCCCCCTCTGCCATTGATGGCAATTAATGCATTTGTTATTTAAGGATTTCTCCCAATATCTGAGCTTCTTTGTAAGGTAACACATTCTGGAAACTGCATCAATTCTCATGACCTCCTTAGTCAGCCTTTATTATATAGTCCACAAAAAAGTATGCATTATTAATAAACTTGGCATACACACTTGATAAAAATAGAAGCTTTTTGCATAAAATTAACCTATGTCTAAATAATATTCAGGGAGCTCTGGTAGCATAGTGGCTAAGGCACTTGACTGCTAACCAGAAGGCTGGTGGTTCAAACCCACCAGCCACTCCTCAGAAGGAAGATGGGGCAATCTACTTCTGTAGAGATACTGCCTCGGAAACCCAAGGAGGGGGTCACTATGAGTCAGTTCCGACTCAACGGCACATAACAACAACTACAAATATTATTAAAGTTAGGGTAAGTCATATGCTATATGACAATACCAATTAGTGAGGCATTATCTTATATTCTAGCCCAATATAATGTCCTTATAAACAGAGAAAAAAAAATCTCTGACTTTCAAGCATGGAGTTAAGGGATCAGCAAATACGAAAGAATCACCTCTTTTTTAACCAAGTATTGAAGTCAATTTGCTAGATTATTTATTTGTGACTGGTAATCCCTGTAATATTGTAACTAAAGTCAATAGGAAAATAGTAATCAAGTTATAAATTGTTTTTCATAAATGTGTATTATTAAATGTTGTTAGGTGCCATAAAATTGGCTCTGACTCATAGTGACCAATATGTACAACAGAATGAAATACTGATTCAGTCCTGTGCCAGTCACACAATCCTTGCTACACCTGAGCCCATCGCTGCAGCCACTGTGTCAATCCATCTCATTGAGGGCCCTCCCCTCTTTCACTGAACCTCCGCTTTACCCAGCAAGACATCCTTCTCCAAGGAATGGTCCCTTCTGACAACATGACCAAAGCAGGTGAGATGAAGTCTGGCCATTCTCACTTCGAAGAAGCATTCCGGCTGCACTTCTTCCAGGATAGATTTGTTCATTCTTCTGGCAGTCCAGAAGACTGGTACTTTCAGTATTCTTTGCCAACATCACAACTCAAAAGCATCAACTCTTCTTCAGTCTTCCTTATTCATTGTCCAACTCTCACATGCATATGAGGCAATTGAAAATATCATGGCTTGAGTTAGGCGCACCTTAGTCTTCAAAAAGATATCTTTGCTCTTCAGCACTTCAAAAGGAGGTCTTTTGCAGCACATTTGCCCAGTGCAATACGTCGTCTGATGTCTTGACTGCTGCTTCCATCAGTCTTGATTGTGGAGCCAAGTAATATGAAATCTTTGACAACTTCAATCCTTTCTCCATTTATTGTGATGCTGCTTATTGGTCCAGTTGTGAGGATTTTCCTTTTCTTTATGTTGAGATGTGATCCATACTGCAGACTGTAGTCTTTGATCTTCATCAGTAAGTGCTTCAAGTCATCTTCACTTTCAGCAAGCAAAGTTGTGTTGTCTGCATATCACAGGTTGTTAATGAGTCTTCCTCCAATCCTGATGCCAC
>NW_006921991.1:1149787-1152024 GCF_000298275.1 Orycteropus afer afer
TAAAAACCCAGAAGTAAACAATACAAGGCTAGTGTAGCATCCCTATTTCACAAAGTCCTGAAGAACCCAAGCTCCTAAGGAGCTTAACTCCTAACTCTCTAAGGAGTTGCCTTCACTCATATGGTCCAAAATAGTGGCTAGAGCTTGTCATCACATACATGTTATAGGCAGCAAGATGGAGAAAGGCAAAATAAGGTAAGAGGCAAAGGGCACACACCAGCTGTCTTTTAAAAATGATTCCTGAAAACTGTCTCACATTACTTCTGCTAATATTCCATTGGCTACACCAAGTTACAAGGGAAGCTGGGAAATGTAGTCTTCATTCTAGGTGACCATGTCCCAACTAAAGATAAGGAGAATGGTTACTGGGGAGCAACTTGCAGTGTCAGCAACATATACGATCTAAAAGAATCAATACCTCTAATAGGGTACCAGGAAGTCTCATTGAATATTTCACAGTGATTAACTATCCATAAGGAGTTAGGACTTTCTCTACTTCATTTTACTTCAACAAATATTTTATTGTCTCCTTTTGTCAATCACCATGCCATGCTCTGGGGACACAAAAGTAAATAAGACAGTCTTAGTCCCTTCTCCCATGGGGGTTACATTATAATAGGGAAGATCATAAACAAGTAATTATATGTGTGATGATTGTTGCAAAAGAGAAAGAACAGGGTGCTCTTGTATATATGACAAAACAACAGCCTCACTGCATGGAAATAATTTTTTCAGAGTTATAAGAGGTCTTAGGATGTTCATCCCATCTGGGAGTACATCAGCGAATGTCAAACTGAAGAAATATGAAGACTTCTGATATCTGAGGGTACTGGCAATTATGCTGTGTGGCTATGCTAGTGAGCGTACAGTGATAGTTTGAGCAGCTTGGAATCCAAAGGCAGTCACTCTTACCTACCAAATGCTACATGCTACTTCCTGGATACCAGAGGTTCTAGTGAGTTCTGCCCCATCACAGGTATCGTACTCAGCCTTGGAAATCACAGTGAAGTCTACATATTATTAGACATTCAGTTTTCCATGATGACTTAGGAGTGATTCCCTCACCCTCAGTATAGAGCAGATTGACATTAGAAGCAAAGGAATTTGTCTTTTCAATGGTGGCACATGCAGTATTTAGCAAAATCCCATGGACAAATTGCTGAAGGACCCTAGGAAGGTGGAAGAAAGGAATTTGCTACAAGCAACGAACACTTTCAGTTGCATCTTGAAGGAGACCATGTTGCTTCTGCCTTAGCATGGCTCCTGGAGTGATATTGCTGTCTCACTGCTTAATCTTAATTTCCATGGTTCCCACACCTCTCCCATACCCATCTCATCTCTGTCCTCACCTCTCTCCTCTGCAAATGGTAGCATTCCCTGGTATCCTTCCACCAATTAGGTCAGTGACTTAGCTAATGATTTATTGAAGTCATTTAAAAGTTCAGTTTTGAAACAAAATATTTTCACTCAGGATCTCATGCATAATTGAACCCCTGGGGTTCATGCTAAAATTGACCTAAAGGTTAGATGAGTCCAGAAACATAATTGGTCTCCTGGGTCTTCTAGATTAGAGATGAACTCAAGCCAGATAGTTTCCATTTCTTTCTTCACTTAGAGCACATGGTAGAAGATTAAATAAGATCATCTGTAAAAAAAAGAAAAAAAAACCCTCTTAAAATGGAAATCTCTAGTCCATTTTAGGTATTATTATTATTTTAGTGCTGGAAAATATCTGAGAGATGATACAACTCTCATGTTTTACAGATCAGGAAACTTGAGGCCTAGATGACTTAAGTGACTTGTTAAGGCCACTAGTTAGTAGTGGAGACAGAATTAGACCCCAGTGATTCTGATATGTAAACCCAAGGCTTCGTCCCACTACTACTAAGGTTTAACCAAAAAAGGACCTAGTTTTAGGAGCAATATGAGGACAAACCTTTCTATTTCCTCATTTAGAGAAAAGGTATAAGATGTGCAATCCACTTTCATGTGTGGCTTTTAGAATATATTTTATGACTTTAGAATCATATCTCATAGACCTAAAGTAACTCTAAGTGTGGGTGGACCTGCAATCTGAGCTTTGTGGGTGGGGCGGGAACCTAGAGAAGGTGAGTCACGTTTCGAGATCATGGAGAGAAGCTACAAGACCTGGAAGGGTGAGGCAGAAGGGAAAAAAATCCTTGTATATTTAAAAGAAGGGAGCTCTAGTAGCATAGTGGCTAAGGCACTTGACTGCT
>NW_006921991.1:1153297-1158666 GCF_000298275.1 Orycteropus afer afer
TGGAGAAGGATGTCATGCTTGGTAGGGTGGAGGGTCGACGAAAGAGGGGGAGGCCTTCAGGGAGATGGATTGATACAGTGGCTGCAATGATGGGCTCAGGTATAGCATGGATTGTGGGGCTGGCGCGGGATCGGGCAGTGTTTCCTTCTGCTGTGCATGGGGTCACTATGAGTCAGAAACGACTCGACAGCACTTAACAACAACAACAACAACCCTGGACCCATCCTTGTTCAAACTGTCTAGGTACCCTTTGCCACAAGTGCAAAGTGTTCAGAAAATAGACATTTACACAGTACTAATTATTGACTCTGTACCAAAAAGAATTGGTTGACATTCAACCTTTTCAGAACATAGCATATGATCAAGGACTGATGGTACTGAAGGAAGAAGTACAAGCTACACTGAAGGAATTGGCAAAAAATAAGGCTCCATAAATTGACAGAATACTCATTGAGATGTTTCAACAAATGGATGTAGTGCTGGAGGCACTCATTCATTTATGCCAATAAATTTGGGACACAGCTACCTGACCAATTGACTGGAAGAGATCCATATTTGTGCCCTTTCCAAAGAAAGGTGATCCAATAAAATGTGAAAATTATCGAACAATATCATTAATATCACATACAAGTGAAATCTTGCTGAAGATAATTCAAAAATGCTTGCAACAGTATATTGACAGGAAACTTCCAGAAATACAAGCTGGATTCAGAAGAGGATGTAGAATAAGGGATATCATTGCTGACATCAGATGAATCTTGGCTAAAAGCAGAGAATACCAAAAAGATGTTTACCTGTGTTTCATTGACTATGCAAAGACATCGACTGTGTTGATCATAACAAGTTATGGATAACATTGAGAAAATGAGAATTCCAGTACACTTAACAGTCCTCAAACAGAAGCTGTACATGGACCAAGAGGTAGTCATTCAAACAGAACAAGAGGATACTGCATGTTTTAAAATCAAGAAGGGATGCATCAGGGCTGTTTCCTTTCATCATACTTATTCAATCTATATGCTGAGGAAATAATCCAAAATTTGGACTATATGAAGAAGAAAGTGGCATCAGGATTGGAGGAAGATTCATTAACAGCATGTGATATGCAAATGGCATAACCTTCCTTGCTGAAAGTGAAAAAGACTTGAATCACTTACTGATGAAGATCAAAGACTACAGCCTTCAGTATGAGCTACACCTCAACATAAAGAAAACCAAAATCTCACAACTGAACCAATAAGTGATATAATGATAAACAGAGAAAAGATTGAAGTAGTCAAAGTTTTCATTTTACTTGGATCCACAATCAAAGCCCATGGAAGCAGGAGTCAAGAAATCAAATGATGTGTTGCACTGGGCAAATCTGCTGTGAAAAAGACCTCTTTAAAGTGTTAAAGAACAAAGACGTTGCCTTGAAAACTAAGATGTGCCTGATCAAAGCCATGGTATTTTCAATAGTCTCATATGCATAGGAGAGCTAGACAAGGAATAAGAAAGACTGTAGACAAATTGATGCACTTGAATTGTGATGTTGGCTAAGAATATTGAATGTACCATAGACAGCTAAAAGAATGAACAAATCTGTCTTTGAAGATGTACAACCTGGATGCTTCTTAGAAGTGAGAATGGCCAGATTTCATCTCTCGTACTTTATAGTCATGTTGTCAGAAGGGATAGTAGAGAGTCAGCAAAAAAGGGGAGACCCTCAATGAAATGGATTGACATAGTGGCGGCAAAGATGGGCTCAAGCATGACAACAATTGTGAGAATGGTACAGGACCAGGCAATATTTTGTTCTGTTGCACATAGGGTCGCTGTGAGTCAGAACTCACTCGACTACACCTAACAACATAACAAGAATTATTATTATTTCCACTAACTCAGATTTCCAAACAGTATTGTAAAATCATAAACCACATTCCCCTGGTTCTGTTTGCCTTCACTCTCCTTTCAATAAATCTACCAATCTCTCTAGATTCACAGAACCTACTGTAGATGTTTTGTCCCAAGAAGCAGAGAGAACTTTCCTAAAACATTAACCGATTACTTGTTGAAATATTTCCTTTCATTGGCTTACATTTATCTATCTCCTTTTCCTTCTCTGGCGTTGCCAGAAACGCTGATACATTGGTGACCAAGTTTTCAATGAGAGTCCACCATATTAAGATCTGTGCTCAACTGAACATATAGGAAGTACAGTGATAACAGCATAAAAATTTATGAACAGGTTTTGTTGAGTTTGTATTTATAAGGGGAAGAAGTCTTGGGAAAGATTGCATCAAGAACTTTCCACCTGATTCAACATATTTGAAGAAATTACATTGTATAGAAGGAGCTCTGGTAATGTAGTGGATAAGGCATCTGACTGCTAACCAGAAGGTCAGCAGTTCAAACCCACCAGCACCTTCGCAGAAGGAAGATAGGGTGATCTACGAATCCATCTTTGTTAAATACTATCCAATCAGGATTTGCTGTCTCTATGTTTGCTTCTAATTTACTATTCATGAAACCTCATCAAACATACTCACTGCCATTGAGTCGATTCATCAAACATATTTGCCATAAATCATTCACCACAGAGGAAGCTGTCTTCTACCCACAGTACTCATATAGAGTTTCATACATATATGCATATAGGTGTATGAACATTATACAGAGAGTTGCTCAACATCTGTAGTGTATTCAGAGAATAGAAAGGGAGAATTTCAGAAATAAAACATCAGTTTTAGCAGAACTATATGTAAGAAATTTGTTAAACACGTATGTATGGGAGTGTAATTTTTTAATAATGAAGGAAGTTAATAAAATGTTCTTCATATCACTTCCCTGCAGACATGCGAGTGACTTTCCTTTGAAATGATTCTTTTTTTCTGTCCCATAAAATTGCCAAGGGTCAGATAGGTCTAGAAAGCATATAACCACCATGTAAAAGAAAAGGATTCTTGGAAATTTCTGGTTCTATATTTGACTGAAGAATGGAGAAGTCTTGAAGATAGATCAGCCAATAGAAAGTGTATTCAGATGTGACCATTTCTGAGAGCTTCTAAGGGGGCATTTCACAAAGCTAAGTATATCAAATGCTTTTGTGTATTAACAACATACTTGGTGCCAAAGATTGTGCTAGGTACTGTGGAAGGTTGCCAAACAAGAAGAGAGGAGGACTACAGAGACCCGGGTAGACCTCTTCCTCCTTCATTCACCCCACAAAGACTCCATCTTCCTTCTCTTATTAGCTGACCTGGTGTTTAACACAGATGCCCTTATCAGCATCTCCTTCTGTGGCCAACATTGTTGATTGAACATCCAACAGTGAATTGTTGCCCCCATTCCTCTTTCTCGCCAGTAGAACCCAACTTCATTTATTCATTCATCAACAAATATTTGTTGAATAACTGCCATGAACCCCATTGTAGGTTCATCTTGTTCTGGTGGAACTTACAATCTAGTCAGAGAAGATCGACTATAAGTATATAAATACACATATATATTTCAGCTAGTGATAAGTGCTTTAAAGAAATTAAAGCAGGGAAAGGAGATAAAAAAAAAATGGAAGGTGGCAGTGAGGGCAACTGTTTTAAATAGAGCCATTAGGGGTGGCCTCTCCAATAAAGTGACTTGGGAACAGAGACCTGAAGGGAATGAGAGAGTGAGTCATATGCAGATATCTAAAGGAAGAGCTCTCCAAGCAGACAGAATAGTGAATGCAAAGGCCCTGAGGTCTGTATGCCATATTGGAAGAACAGCAAGGCTGCAAGTACGGCTAGAGCAGAGACAGCAAAGAAGAGAGTGGTAGGAGATGATGATACAGAAAGGGAGGATAATATAAGGCCTTGAAGGTGCTCTGGTCTTTGAAGGCTGAAAATGACAGATACTTGCTTTCCCAGCATCCTTTGAAACTAGAGCATGAGCATGTGACTCATTCTTTGCCAATGGAGCGTGAGAAATATATGGCCTGTGATGAGAAATGTCCTAGCTACTGTTTGGTCTAGATATGACAACTGGACATTTTTTTTCCCCTGATTATGGGGCTTATTAGGGAAGTTACAGGCTACAATTCAGGTTCCAGAACACTCTCAGAACACATTCTTCCAATCAGAGCAGTCTTCCCTCTGCTGTGCCCTCAGGCACGCCTCTCTGGCCCTTGGCCTATTGGCCTAACCTCTGCTCTTCTCAAACAAGTGTTACAAAGCTCCTTTACTTCTGCCAATAGGTACACCTAGGTGCACCCCTAGCCGCCAGCAACTCTCCTGCCCAAAGGCACTCAGCTTTCTCAAGCCCACTACTCTGTCTTGTGCCTCTTGATTCCATGGCAGCTGGAACTCTTGAGAACGTCTTGCAATCATGATGAGACTAGCCTCAGAACCAACCCATTTCTCTGAGAATGGAAGAGCAAAAATATGGAAAGAGTCTGGATTCTTAATAACATTGTCAATCCACTAAATTAACTAACTTGGAATTGCCCTGCCCCTAGTCCTCATATTATATAAGATAACAAATGCCTTTATTCCTTAAGCTACTTTTTACTGGGTCTTCAGCTCTTTGCAGTCAAAAGCAACATAACTGATAATCTCCTCTTGTATAAATGCAAAACAACAACAACACTTTACCTTCATTTCAGTTAGCTTTTGTGAATTGTTCCAAGAGATTAACCACCAGGATAAAAAGATGAATAGAACTGAAACTTTGCATGTTACGTGCAGTCAAGTCGGACCCGACTCATAGCGACCCCTCCTTGGGTTGCCGAGGCAGTATCATTACTGAAGTAGATTGTCCAACCTTCCTTCCAAGGAGGTGCTGGTGGGTTTGAACCGCCAGCCTTCTGGTTAGCAGTCAAGTGCCTTAGGCACTACACTACCAGAGCTCCCAAACTTTGCATAAGAAGAGAAAAATCTTTTCTATAAAATAATTTGAAGAGAGAAAAGATTGTTTACCTTCAGTCAAATGTTTTTGTGCAGTAACAATGACATCAATAGTCTTGAATTATTTAATACTTTCTTCCCCACTGCTGTCATTTATGAGCAATGTCTTTTGCAGTTCAAAATTAGGAGCATCTTAACTTTGCATTTCATTTACCTTGGTCACATAGCTTTCAGTCATATAGTTTTCCATCTTGGCTGTGTTTGAATTTCTCTTTTAAATTTACTAAAATACTGGTGGGTTTAACCTGTACAAAATACAACAGAAGATGTGCAAAATATAAAAGTAGAGAAACTGGAAATAGGTAAGTAATCACCCCAAATAAATAATCCACAATTTAAAACATTGATCATGCTACAGAAAGAATGAAACAAGTTAAAAAGAGCTAAAAATGATCAGCAAACAATGGTGATAAAACTTGAGAATTATTATTATTACTATTAGATGATATT
>NW_006921991.1:1158776-1161952 GCF_000298275.1 Orycteropus afer afer
AAACTGTAATGACATTAATGAGCTCTAGTGAATGAGGGTAGGGGCTGAGTAGAAGCTTGAAATAGTACCAGAGAAAGGTGTAATTCAGCAGCCAGGGTTGGAAAACTAGAAAGAATAAGTAAAACCAAGCCAAGGAGGAAGATGAGATCATAAAAAGCAATCTATTTAAGGTTCAGATCTGAGATTTGTATAATGAAAGTGAAAATTTTTCCATTTCAGACTGAAATTGTGTTGAAATGAATTTTGATAAAACTCACCACTCATACTTTGAGTATGACCCCATAATTGCTGCCTATCCATTATATAAAGTGTACCCATGGAATTCTGCTTACTGAATTGGTCATGACTCATTGGCATGTTTTTGGACATTTAGATATATTGGTGTCATGAACATTTCAGACAGTGTTGTTCAAATGTACATCAATCAGAATATTTCAGTCATTTTCACCATTTCTAATTAAGCTCTTAAGCATTAAGAACCATTTAAAAAACATTTGATAAAATAGACTTGAGTTAATTGTTTCATCAATCCAAAGGAATTTAGCAATAGCCTAATTTAAACAATTGTTGGCATTGTTTTTAAGAATAATAATATCCCCTTTCCATAAAAATGAATATTGACTTTTTTTTCATTTATTCACTCACTCAATAGTATCTCTCTGTGCAAGGCTCTGTGCTATTCCATGTGGAGAATACTCAGATGAATCAGGCAGGGACTCTGCCTACCCTAACATCATAGTTAATTTGGGAGGATGAAACCTATACACAAATGGTTATACTATGAGATAGGAACCAAAAAAACCAAACTTACTGCCATTGAGTCAATTCTGACTCATAGCGACCCCTTTTGGGTTTCTGAGACAGTAAATCTTTACGGAAGTAGATTGCCCAGTCTTCCTTCCACGGAGTGGCCGGTGGGTTTGAATCTCCAACCTTCTAATTAGCAGTCAAGTGCCTTAGGCACTACACCAGAGTTTCTTTGACATAGGAAGTAGACAGAAAATTTAAGGAGAATGAGAGTATATTTCCATCAGACAGGCTTTGTGGAGAAACTGGTGTTGATGCTGAATTCATTCCTTTTTTTAAAAAAAAAAAAATTACCAAAAAGGTCTCTACCCTCACAGAATCCAACAGGAAAGATAGATAATGAATATTTTAGGGTAGAATGTTCCAGGGAAATGGAAAGATCTTGGTTACATCAAGAAAAAGAAACAGGGCCAATATGGCCAGAGTAAAATTAGAAATGGGGAAAGTGATGGGAGATGAAGTCAAAGAGGTAGGTAGGGTTCAGATCATGTAGACCAAAGGAGGAGTTTGGATTTCACTCTAAGTGCTTCCGGAAGCCATCGAAGGGTTGAGCAGGAAGATAACATGATCTGGTTTGCTTTTTAAAAAAATCCCTGTGGTGGCTGATTGGAGAATGAATTGTAGAGAGGTAAGAATGGGAGCAAGAATACCTCTCAGGAGGCTACTGAAAGAGTCCAGGTGAGAGATGATAATAACTTAAATTTCAGTGGTAGCAGAGAGGCTATAGAGGAGACAGATTTGAAATCTATTGTGAAACTAGAGGCAAGAGTACTTCCTGATGGATTGTGTGTGTATGTAAGACAAATAGAGAAACAGAAGATGGCTCCTAGGCTTTTGGTTTATGAATGATTGTGACATTTACTAAAATTGAAAAGGCTTGCACAGATGGGTAGTAGAGTTGAGGGGAGAGATACCCAAGAATGCTAATTTGACAAGGTTAAGTTTTAGATGCCTATTGAATATCCATGTGTAGATATCAAGTATATAGTTAAATATAAAAATCTGGAGCTCAATGGAGTCACAAAATTGAGGGCACAGATTTGTGAATCATTGGTATACTGATGATATTTAAAACCACGGGCCTAGATGAGATCACCTAGGGAGAAAGTGTTGCTAATGCAGGACAAAAGCTAAGGACCAAGCCCTGGATCACTTGAAAGATTAATAATATTTTGATAGATAGTGTCTTATTTTCCAACCAAAAAATAAAACCAAACTCATTGCCATCAAGTCAGTTCTGACTCACAGCAACCCCTCCTTGCATTTCCAAGGCAGTATTTCTACAAAAGTAGATTGTCCAGTCTTCCTTCTAAGGAGTGGCTGGTGGCTTTGAACTGCCAGCCTTCTGGTTAGCAGTCAAATGCCTTATGCACTACAGCACCAGACCTCCTTTTATTTTTCTAGTGCTGCTATAATACAAATACCATAAGTGGGTGCCTCTAAAGAAATTTTTTGTCTCAAAGTTCTAGAGGTTAAAAGGCCAAATCAGAGTCTCAGCTGAGTCTATATTTTCCTTGTTGATAGCCCCCGGTATTCTTGATTCTTGGAGATCCTTACATGGCATGTGTATTCCCCAGTATGTGCTCACATGTCTCTGTTTCTATACCATTCTTTATATAATGCAGAAGTTATAAGGTTTAGGGCTCACCCCATATTGATATGACCTCAACTGACTGATTTCATTACATTAGATTTCATTATGGAAAGTGATTACATTACATTACTTGTAAAGTTAGATTACATACATTGGTGTAGGGGTTAGGAACTTGACACATATTTTGGGAGGACACAATTCAATCCATAACAGGCATGTTGGAAAGGGATTTCAAAAGGAAGGAACAGAATGAACAGGAAAGTCTTTAGCACAAATGGGAAAGAGTGGGTAATCCATTTAGGCAGAGCCCGTAATGGATACCAAGTCTTAGATGTGGTCCACAGACTTCAATGGAGAATCATGGAAGATTTTAAATTGGTGGTGTTGTCCTGCTCCTGATAATGTTCAAGTAGCTCCTTGCCTTTGTTACCTAGTGCTGCCCTAATAAAAATACCAAAAATGAAAAATGATACAACCACTGTGGAAAGCAGTATGGCAATTCTTTAAAAAGTTGGAAATAGAAATACTATTTGATCCAGCCATTCCATTACTAGGTATATATCCTAAAGAAGTGAGAGCCAGAACAAGAACAGATACATGCACACCCATGTTCATCGCAGCACTATTTACAATAGCCAAAAGATGGAAACAACCTAGGTGCCCATCAACAGAAGAATGGATAACCAAACTATGGTATGGACACACAGTGGAATACTATGCAACCCTAAAGAATAACGTAGAATCTGCAAAACACCATATAACGTGGGTGAACTTG
>NW_006921991.1:1168587-1173022 GCF_000298275.1 Orycteropus afer afer
AAGCGAGAATGGCCAGACTTCGTCTCACCTATTTTGGTCATGTTGTCAGAAGGGACCATTCCCTGGAGAAGGATGTCATGCTTGGTAGGGCAGAGGGTCGACGAAAGAGGGGGAGGCCTTCAAGGAGATGGATTGACACGGTGGCTGCGATGATGGGCTCAAGTATAGCAGGGATTGTTGGGCTGGCACGGGATTGGGCAGTGTTTCATTCTGCTGTGCATGGGGTCGCTATGAGTCGGAAACGACTCAACGGCACTTAACAACAACAATGAATGAACAGAACAGAATCCATAGTCTCTATAAAATATAATTTATAATGTCCAGGATATAATTCCAAATTATTAGACATATGAAGAAATGGGAAAACATAGGCCATACTCAAGACAAAAGGCAATTAATGGAGATAATCCATGGAGATGACCCAAGTATTTAAGTTGGCAGATGTAAAGAAAATATGCTTGTAGTGAATAAATCTGAGAAGTGAATTCATCATTCTGTATCTTGGAAGAATTAATCTTAAATCAGCATATAAGATTAATTTAAGGATGCAGAGAGCAGATGTGGGAGACTAGTGAGGAAATAATTTCTGGATCAGTAGTTGTATAGATACAAAGAGAAGAAAGATGTAAAAAAAAACACTTTGAAAAAATATCATTTGTCTGACTATTGGGAGAAGTGAAAGGAATTAGAGATGAAACGAGGTTTCAAGAATGGTTGACTGAAAAAATGCTAGTAGTACCAACAGAAATAGAAAAATCAATGAAGGATATGATGCTTGGATAAGGGGGACAATATCAGCTTCGCAAATATTGAGTTTGAAGTGTTAGCATGACATTCAGATGGAGTTCCAAATTCAAGACAGAGCTGGGGAGAAATGATTTGGAGTCATTCAATAGAGAAGTGATCATTGAAGTCTCTATGAATCTAATTAGATAAGATTTCAAGGAAGAATGTGCATAGAAAAAAGATACATTTTTACTATAAAAGAGGATAGCGTATGGACTGTCCTCTTTGCTGCTAGGGAAGGGACAGTACTTCTGCCCATCCCAGATGCTCACATTTGCCTGGTTCTGCCTTATTCCTAAGGAGCTCTTGTGGTGCAATGCCTAAGGCATTTGACTGCTAACCAGAAGGTTGGCCGTTCAAACCCACCAGCTGCTCCACAGAAGTAAGATGGGACGATCTACTTCCATAAAGATCTACAGCCTTGAAAACCCAATTGGGGTTGCTATGAGTCAGAATCAACTTGATGGCAGTGAGTTTGGTCTTGGTTTGCTTATTTATTAAATTCAAGATGTCTTATGGATAGAACTGAAATCCTCCTTCTTCCTGGAAGCTGCAGGAAATGTTTGTTGTTGTTGTTAGGTGCCATCAAGTTGGTTCCAACTCATAGTGATCCCATGGAACAACAGAATCAAATACCAGGTCCTACAATATCCTCACAATCGTTATGTTTGAGCCCAATCAGGCAGCCACTGTGTCAATCCATCTTGTTGAGAGTCTTCTTTTTCACTGACCCTCTACTCTCTTTACAAAGCATGATATTCTTCTCCAGGGATGGATCCTTCCTGATAAAATGTCCAAAGTACACAAGATGAAGTCTTGCCATTCTCACTTCTAAGGAGCATTTTGGCTGTAATTTTTCCAAGACAGATTTGTTCATTCTTCTAGCAGTCCATGGTATATTAAATATTCTTCACCAACAGCATAGCTCAAATCATTTTTTAAAAATATGGCTTACTGGTCTGATGAAGACTGGTGGAACCCCCGAGACAATGGCCTTTAAACACTCTTCAAAATAGGAATTGAACTTAACCCCCCATGACTCAACTATCAACCAAATGATAAACAGGCAGGCCTATCAGGTGAACAATGATACCAGGAGGGTATGCACTCATTAGAATAATCAAGCATACGAGACCAAGAAGATAGCAGTTGCCCAGGGATAGAGCTAGGAAGGTGAGAGGGGATTGAAAGGAAAGTGGGAAGAATGTTATTATAGTGTAGGGATTGCAGCAAATGTCACAAAACAGAATGTATGGATTGTTGAATGGAAAACCAATTTGTTTTGTAAACTTTCACCCAAATCACCATATATATAAAAACAAAAGCCAAATCCACTGCTATTGAGTCAATTCTGACTCATAGCAACCCCCATAGGATTTCCAAGGCTGTAAATCTTTATGGAAGCAGACTGCCTCATCTTTCTCTCACAGAGCAGCAGCTGCTGAATTCAAACCATCGACATTTGGGTTAGCAGCCTGATGTTTTAACTACAGAGCCACGATATATATACATATGTATATGTTGTTGTTGTTGTTATGTGCAATTGAGTTGAACCTGACTCATAGCGACCCCATCTTGGGTTTCCAAGGTGGTATCACTATGGAAATAGATTGCCCAACCTTCCTTCTGAGGAGTGGCTGGTGGGTTTGAACCACCAGTCTTCTGGGTAGCAGTCAAGTGCCTTAGGCACTAGGCTACCAGAGTTTATATATATATTCTTCACCAACACAATAATTCAAAGTCATCAATTCTTCAGTCTTCCTTATTCGTTGTTCAGCTTTCACATGCATATATGAACAACTGAATATGCCATGGCTTCTGTCATTCACACCTTAGTCTTCAAGGTGACTAAGCATTTTTGCTTCTTTAACACTTTTTAACACCTTAAAGAGGACTTTTGCAGATTTTCCCAGTGCAATATAAAGTTTAGTTTCTTTCTTTCTTTCTTTTTTAAATTGTGATCTGGGTGAAAGTTTACAGAGAAAATTCACTTTACATATAGCAGCTCACATACACTTTGTCTCATGACACTGACTACAATTTACCGCAACGGAACAGCTCCCCTCTCACTTCCTCCCCATAGTTACCTCTTCCCTGTGTCCTTCCCTCCATGCACTGCTGCCTCTTGAGCTGTCTCCCTGTGCATACATAGCCCTTCTATTCTAAAGTTTGGTTTCTTGACTGCTGATCCCATGGGTGCTGATTGTGGATCCAAATAAAATTAAATCCCTAACAACTTCAATCTTCTCTCTGTTTATCATGATGTTGCTTATTGGTCCAGTTGTGAGAATTTTTGATTCCTTATGTTGAGGTGTAATCCATACTGAAGGCTGTAGTTTTTGGTCTTCATCAGTAAGTGCTTCAAGTCCCCTTCATCTTCAGCAAGCAAGGTCTTTATTCAATCCTGATGCCACGTTCTTCTTCATAAAATCCAGCCTCTTATTGCTTTCTCAGAATAGTTGGAGTAAGTATGGTGAAAGGATGCACAATAACATTAGTATCACACCCAACTAAAATTTTGCTGAAGATAATTCAAAAATGGTTGCAGCAGTATATTGACAAAGAATTTCCAGAAATGCAAGCTGGATTCAGAATAGGACATGGAATGAGAGATATCATTGCTGATGTCAGATGAATTATAGCTGAAAGCAAAGAATATGTGAAAGGTGCTTACTTGTGTTTTATTGACTATGTGAAAGCATTCAACTGTGTGGATCATAACAAATTATGGTGAACATTGTGAAGAATGGGAATTCCAGAACACTTAATTGTGTTCATGAAGAATCTGTGCATAGACCAGGAGGCTGTCATTCGAAAAGAACAAGGGGATACTGCATGGTTTAAAATCAGAAAGGGAGTGTGTCAGGGTTGTATCCTTTCACCATACTTATTCACATATATGCAGTGTGGTGAGTTGCATGGTATGGCTTTTCTAGCCATAGTCTTTGTAACTCCCATCAGATTACTAGGTGGGACCATGCAAATATGTGTCAGCTTGGCTGGGCAGCTTCTAGTAGTTATTTTCTATAATGAGACTGGCTATTAACTCCATGGTGGAATCTGCTGTGAGCAACTGAGTTGCTGCTTTAAGTCTCCTGATTGTTAAAGCCATCCAAGTGGGGTATATCTGTTGGAGCAGCATGAAGTAATCTGGGAAAGTTTGCTCTCTCTCAGGTGTATAGAGCTCTGATGTTGGGATTGGTTAGTTTTGTCATTCTGCCAGGCTTAAAATGAGCCCTTCTAAAGACAGAGGAAGGAGCTCTGGTAGCATAGTACCTAAGGCATTTGACTGCTAACCAGAAGGATGACAGTTCAAACCCACCAGCCACTTCTGAGAAGGAAGCTTGGGCAATTTACTTCCATATATCGTCTCAGAAACCCAGCAAGGGGTCGCTATGAGTCAGATCCAACTCAATGGCAGTGCATAAAGGCAGAGGAGGAATCTCATTCTTGGCTGAGAGAAATGCCTGGCTGAGAGAGATGCCCTGCTGAGAGAAATGTCCAGCTGAGAGATAGTAGCAGTGGAACCAAGAGGCATGGGACAGAGTGGCAGGCTTACTTGGCCCACAGAGGCAGAGGCCTGGCAGAGAGGCCAAAGGCCAACAAGTTGTGTCTAAGTGCACAGCAGAGGGGAGACTGTCCTGATCGA
>NW_006921991.1:1173457-1174869 GCF_000298275.1 Orycteropus afer afer
CTGATGAAGATTAAATAATACAGTCTGCAGTATGGATTACACCTCAATATAAAGAAAACAAATGTCCTCACAACTGAACCAATAAGCAGTATCATGATAAATGGAGAAAAGATTGAAGTTGTAAAAGATTTCATGTTACTTGTTTCCGCAATCAAAGCCAATGGAAGTAGCAGTCAAGAAATCAGATGATATATTGCACTGAGCAAATCTGCTGCAAAAGACCTCTTTAAAGTGCTGAAGAGGAAAGATGTCTCTTTGAAGACTAATGTGTGCCTAACCCAATCATGGTATTTTCAACAGCCTTAAAAGCTCTGGTAGCGTAGTGCCTAAGGCATTTGACCGCTAACCAGAAGGCTGGCGGTTCAAACACACCAGCCACTCCTAAGAAGGAAGGTTGGACAATCTATTTCTGTAGTGATACTGCCTCGGAAACCCAAGAAGGGGTCGCTATGGGTCAAAATTGACTCCACGGCAATTAGTTTGGTTTATACATATGTGAAATTTGGACAATGAATAAGGAAGACTGAAGAAAAGCTGATGCTTTTGAGTTGTGTGTGGAGTTGGCAAAGACTACTGAAAGTACCGTGGACTGCCGAAAGAACAAACAAATCTGTCCTGGAAGAAGTGCAGCTGGAATGCTCCTTGAGAGTGAGAATGGCCAGACTTCGTCTCACCTACTTTGGTCATCTTGTCAGAAGGGACCATTTCCTGGAGAAGGATATGATGCTTGGTAAAGTGGAGGGTCAGCAAAAAGGGGGATGGTACTCAGTGAGATGGACTGACACAGTGGCAGCAACAATGGGCTCAGGTATAACTAGGATTGTGAGGCTGGCACAGGAGTGGGCAGTGTTCTCTTCTGTTGTACATAGGGTCATTATGAGTTGGAGCCAACTAAACAGCACCTAACAACAACATCGAAATGACTCGACGGCACCTAACAACAACAACAACATCCAGTCAGTTGGCCAGATAGCTGTCTTCCAAACTTCTTGGCATAGATGAATGAGCCCTTCCAGCATTGCATCTGTTGTTGAAACATCTCAATGGGTATTGTATCAATCCCTGGAGCCTTGTTTTTTTTTACCAATGCCTCCAGTGCAGCTTGGACTTCTTCCTTCTAATACCATTACTTCTTCATTACATGCTACCTCCTGAAATGGCTGAATGTTGACAAATTCCTTTTGGTACAGTGACTCTGTGTATTCCTTCCATCTTCTTTTGATGCTTCCTGCATCATTCAATATTTTCCCATAGAATCCTTTAACTAAAGGCTCGAATTTTTCCTTCAGTCCTCTCATCTTGAGAAATCCCAAGTGTGTCCTTCCATCTTGGTTTTCTAACTCTAGGTTTTGGCACATTTCATTGTATTACTTTACTTTGTCTTCTCTGGCCACTCTTTGAAATCTTATATT
>NW_006921991.1:1176209-1177162 GCF_000298275.1 Orycteropus afer afer
TGATATACTCAATATTGTACTTTGGCCTTCTTAGACTTGTTTTAATTTTCTTCAGCTTCAACTTAAATTTTCATATGAGCAACTGATAGTCTGCAGTCGGCCCCTGGCCTTGTTCTGACTGATGATACCAAACTTATCCATCATCTCTTTCCACAGATGTAGTTGATTTCATTCTTGTGTGTTCCCTCAGGTGAGGTCTCCCTGTACAGTTACCCTTTATGTTGTTGAAGAAAGGTATTTCCAATGAATAGATAGATTATTAGTCTGGCAAATCTATCATGTGATCTCCCATGTTGTTTCTATTACCCAGCCTACTGACCTTCCTCCTTTGCTTCCAACATTCACATTCCAATCATGAATAATAATTAATAAATTTTGATTTCATGTTTGATCAATTTCAGACTGCAGAGGTTGGTAAAATCTTCAATTTTTTCATATTTATAGTTAGTGGTTGGTGCATAAATTTGGATTATAGTCATAATAACTGGTCTTCCCGATAAGCATATGAATAATATCCTATCACTAACAGCCTTGTACTTCAGAATAGATCTTGAAATGTTCTTTTTTTACAGTGAATGTGACACCATTTTTCTTCAATTTGTCATTCCCATCATCATAGACTATAAGATTATCTGGTTCCAAGTGCCAATACCAGTTCATGTCACCTCACTAGTGCCTAGGATATTGATCTTCAAGCCTTCTGTTGCATTTTTGACAACTTCCAATTTTCCTAGATTCATATTTCATATGAAGTTTGCAGCTATTTCTTTACATTTTGAAAGGTTGGAGGTTCAAACTTACCCACTGCTCTGAAAAGGTGTGGGAATTTGCTTCAGTAAAGATTTACATTCCTGAGTACTGGTAAGATGGCAGAATAGGCAGAAAGACTGCACAGACCCTCTTCAACAAAGAAAAGGGGAACCAATTAACACAGATACAGAAGATAATCCTGG
>NW_006921991.1:1179075-1179710 GCF_000298275.1 Orycteropus afer afer
GGATCAATCAGAAAAAAGATCAAAACAAAATGAAGAAAGACTAAGGTTCATGTGGGATACCAGAAAAAGGAATAACCTACATGTCACTAGAATTCCAGAACAGGAAGAGAAAAATAAAACCACTGAGAAAAATGTCCAAGAGTTGTTGGAAGAGAACTTCCCTGATATTATGAAAGATGAGAATATATTCATTCAGGAAGACCTGTGAACCCCAAACAGGATAGACCTCAAAAGAAAATTACCAAGACATATCATCAGCAAACTCATCAAAACCAAAGACAAAGAAAGAAACCTGCATCTAAATACAGCAATGCCATGATGTCTCAGAGATAACAGACCATCATGTTTGTGAAGAGCAGCCAAGAGTGAGTCAGGCTCTTCTTTGGTGTTTGCTGAAAGCAGCATGGGAAAAACAAAAAGTTACATACAAAGGACAGCCAGTAAGAATAAGCTCTGATTTCTCTGCAGAAACCATGCAAGCGATGAGGCAATGGGACGGTATATATAAAACCTTGAAAGAGAAAATTTTTCCACCAAGAAATATATAGCCAGCAAAATTGTCTCTCAAATATGATGATGAGATTAGGACATTTCCTGATAAGCAAAACTAAGGGAATTTGTTAAAACCAGACCAA
>NW_006921991.1:1188359-1189039 GCF_000298275.1 Orycteropus afer afer
TTTTAATCCCCTTTCTCCTGCTCTTCTGGCCTGCTGCTTTGGGCATCCTGATTTGTCCCTTGTGCTGACTGTTCCTCTGTCCAGGTTCCTGGCTTTTATCCCCTTTCTCCTGCTCTTCCTGCCTGCTACTCTGGGAGGGCCTGAGTTTCCTCTCCTCACTTAATCCCTTCGGCTGATTGCTCTTCACTCTGGCTTCCTGGCTTTTAATCCCCTTTCTCCTGCTCTTCCCGCCTGCTACTTTGGGCATCCCTGAGTTTTTTCTCCTCACCTGTAACCCTGGGGCTGACTGCTCTTCTGCTCAGGTTCCTGGCTTTTATCCCCTTTCTCTTGCTCTTCCGGCCTGCTATAGATATATCCAAAGTAAAATGAGCTTACAAGATTGTAAACAGGGAACCAGAGGCATCAGTTGGCATGTGAGGACAACTTCAAACAAAAAGGGGGAAAAGACTGTGTACTTAAAGAACTTCTAAATTGTGAGGAAGTTAAGAGAGTTGACTATTTACAATAGCCAAACGATTGAAACAACCTAGGTGTCCATCAAGTCCATCAACTGAGGAATGGATAACCAAACTATGGTGTACCATTCTGTACACACAATGGAATACTATGCAATGCTAAAGAATAATGTAGAATTTGCAAAACACCGCATAACGTGGATGAACTTGGAGGACATTATGCTG
>NW_006921991.1:1190504-1199262 GCF_000298275.1 Orycteropus afer afer
TGCATAACATGGATGAACTTGGAGGACACTATGCTGAGTGAAATATGTCAATCACAGAAAGACAAATGTTGTATTAGTCCATTATTGTAAATGTCAAGAAAAGGTTTATTTATGGAAGGAAATTTCCTTTGTTGGTTACCAGGGGTGGGAGAGGAGGGGGGGAAACACTATTACATAGATAGAGATAAGTATTGATTTGGGTAAAGAGAAGGGCAATGTATCAAATGTGAGTGATCGACATGGTGGCATTGAGGAAAAGGAAGACATGGAGAGGTACATGGGAGGTACAGACAACAAAGATGACCCCTTTTGCACACACAGGACTGCGTTGTCAGTGAAGACAAACATAGGTATACAGGTGGATAGATGGGTGGACAGGCTGAAGTATTAGGTATGTCTATGAAGCAGGGAGTGTACCCAATACCATGTATAGGGTTGACAGACAATGGTCCTAAAAGTGTATTTGTATGATCTGTAAGAATTTCCAGATGTATAGTAGAGCTGACAAGGGACAAATTTGTAGTCACTTCTTGGTCACAGCCAGCTACCCAGAGGGGCCGGATAGTTGAACCTGTGGGCTCGGGACCATATTCACAGGGGACATCAAGCTCAATTGGCATAATGTAGTACACAAAACATTGTTCCACCTCCTACTTTGGCGAGTAGCGACTGGGATCTTAAAAGCTTGCAAGCAGCCATCTAGATGCAATGATGGATCTCTCCTCATCCAGAGCAAAGAAGAAAACCAAAGATTCATGGAAACAATTAGTCCTAGTGTCTGGTACACTAGTTGCAATCCACAACCTATATTACTATGAGACCAGAACTAGATGGTACCTGGCTACCACTTTCAACCACTCGGAGGGGGATCTATGTAGGAGATCCTGATAGAGAGGGAGAACAATGTGGAATGAAACTCAAAATCATTTTGGGGGAAAAAAGGTGGGGGGCATCAGTTTTGCTGGTCTGATAGAGCCTGGTGGAACCACTGAGACTATGGTCCCTAGCTGCCCTTCAGGTGTGGAATTGAACCCACACCTGTGGCTTCCAGCCAAACAAAAGACAGGCATAGGAGTTGATCATGTACCTGAGGTAGATACATTCCTTGGAGAGAACAATCATGGAAGAAAGAGGAGCTGTTTATGCACAGGGAGACAGCTTAGGGGGCAGGAGTGTATGTAGGGAGGGACACAGGGAAGAGGTAACTATCGGGAGGAAGTGGGAGGGGAGCTGTTGTATTTTGGTAAATTGTAGTCAATGTCATAAGACAAAGTGTATGTGAACTGCTTTATGGAAAGTGAATTTGCTCTGTAAATTTTCACCCAAATCACTATTTAAAAACAAACAAACAAAAGATTTACAGTCTTTGAAATGCTATGGGACAATTTTCTTCTGTCCTATAGGGGCTATGAGTGAGAGCTCTGGTAGCATGGTGCCTAAAGCACTTGACTGCTGACCAGAAGGTTGGTGGTTCAAACTCACCAGCCACTCCTCAGAAGGAAGACAGGGCAATCTACTTCTGTAGTGATACTGCCTCGGAAACCCAAGGAGGGGTCGCTATGAGTTGGGTCCGACTCAACGGCGCATAACAACAACATAGGGTCTATGAGTGAGAGTTGACTTAGAGGCAACAAGTTTGGTTTTTTATTTTGCCACATCTTTCTCCCAAATACTATACTATACTATAGGAAAATTGCTCATGTGAAATCACTTGGATTCTAGCCATCTACAAATAAAAATCAGGGATCATACTGTTAGCATTAACTATTTAATCTGAAGAAGTCAAACACTAGGCTGTATTCCTACCTGATTTTTAAATACATGCTAAATTTTCTTCTACTGTTATTTCCTCTCTGTTGCTTACGGAGATATACTTACTATTTTAAAAACTAAAAACAAGATCCACTGCCATTGAGTCGATTCCCACTCATAGGAACCCCTATTGGATTTCCAAGGCTATAAATCTTTACAGAAGTAAGTTGCCTCATCTTCCTCCCACAGAGCAGCTGGTAGGTTTGAACTGCCAACCTTCTGGTTAATGGCCAAATGCATTAACTACTACACCACCAGAGCTCCTTACATACTATTTTGTTGTTGTTGTTGTTATGTGTAGTCGAGTCGGACCCAACTCATAGCGACCCCTCCTTGGATTTCCCAGGCAGCATCACTATGGAAGTAGATTGCCCCGTCTTCCTTCCGAGGAGTAGCTGGTAGGTTTGAACCTACTATTTTATGAAATCTTAATATTAGATATAGTGTTTTTAGAAGTGAAAAACATTATGAAAGTATAGAGTCAAAAATCTTTTTCAATGGTCTAAAGACCGATAATAAGGTATGGAAATGAAAATTTTCATTTAAAAATTATGTTCCTTAACATTCTTTCAAAAGCTTTCTTTACCATTAGTTTTGTCCTTTTGTCCTTTACCAAATATTGCTCTTTGGAGAAACCGAAACTTATTTTCAGGTTTTTTTAAAAATAACA
Organism: Orycteropus afer afer; assembly: GCF_000298275.1. NCBI lineage: Eukaryota > Metazoa > Chordata > Mammalia > Tubulidentata > Orycteropodidae > Orycteropus > Orycteropus afer. Next base: position 1,192,987 of record NW_006921991.1, read on the forward strand.
TTTCACAGAATCTTGCTGTCTCCAATATAGTGAAATAAAACAAAGAATAAGAGAGCAATATGGCATGCAGATATATTTAATAAAGGTATACTTCCTTTTATATACTTATTTAATTGTATTTTATGGTATATTTTCCTTTAATATTTTGGAAGAATTAGTTATAATGAAAAATAATAATTTTTGATAATAGTACCTATTTTTAGAATTAAGATAATATATGTAAAGCATTTAACAGTTTGCTGGTGCTCAGTAGCCATTAGCTGCTATTAAAATGCTTAAAGTTACAGTGAAGATTAAAGAGGTTAATATGTGTAAAGTACGTACAATAATGCCTGACACTTCGTAAGTACTTGATAAATGTCTAGCCATTATTATCATCATCATCGTTATTATATAAAATTGTAAAGTGTCCAAAACTACCCATGTTACTTCCAATCGTTTTCTTCATGCTTAAACATGCACTCAGCATTTCCATGAAACATTATTAGTTTGGGTTTCTTAAGTTTCAACTAAAGCCATTTATACTAATCCCTTATTTAGTAAACAAAATAAAACTACAAAACCTGCTGCCCTCCATGGAGTTGATTCTGACTCATACAGGCCCTTTAGGACAGAGTTTGCCCATCAGAGTACCAAAACTATACATTTTTATGGCAGGCTGCCAAATCTTTCTCCCATGGAGGGGCTGATGGTTTTGAACCGCCAACCTTTCAGTTAGCAGCTGAGTGCATTAAGCACTGTGCCACCAGGGCTCTTGGCCTTATTTACTAAGCATCCATAAATTATTTAAATTCAGATTTTTTTAAAATTAGGAATTCCTTAATATTTATTATCCCCAAATGTGTTTAATTTTATTTTCTGGTAACCAGAAACATCACTTGAAAATAAGCTATTAATATCATAATTGATGTGTAGTTTGATGAAACTGTGCTTGATTATTGTGGTAAATTGTGGTTAATGTCAAGAGACAATGTGTATGTGAACTGCTGTATGGAAAGTGAATTTGCTCTGTAAATTTTCACCCAAATCACAATTAAAAAAGAAAAAGAAAGAAACTGTGCTTGATTTACATAATATACAACCAGTTTTTCCAGCAATGAACCCAGTTTTTCACTGCTTCATTCACACAGTTTTTGTGATTAAAGTTTCATATTTCTTCAAGTGTAAGATGTGGGGTCCAAGGGATAGAGTTCTTCCATTCAATCCCACAGAATTCCCCAAAGTCACTTCCAGTCTAGGGCTGGTTTTAAATGCAAGTCACAAAAATAGGATTATTTTTAAATTATCTTTTCTAGTTGCGGATTTGATTCTACACCCAAAAGCACAAATACAAACTTTAAAAAAATGTAACCACAAAAACAGCTATGTTAGAAAACAACAGTTCCGTGAAGTTTTGGTATTCTTTTTCATGGTGATGAGTAAGAACTGGTGGTCCTCGGATTTTTGCTTCACCAAAATGGTTTGTGGACAGAAAAAAGCTTGGAGTAAATTGATAAGTATAAAACAAGATTGTTTAGGCTCTGAGGTGTTCTGAGAAGGAATACTTTATACTGTGATTTTTGCTTAATGTTAAAGCAGCCGTTTTTAATACCAGTTTGAAAATTAAATTTTAATGTATTATTTCCCTCTTATGAATTAGTGTTTGTAAACAAGAACATTTAGTGGGTCTTATCTGTTCTAATAAAATGAAAACTGAAGGAAAACAGTAGCTTATTAAAGCTCAGAGAATGGCTTCTCAGTTGCTTGTCAAGTCTCAAAGCCCCATCATTTTTTCCCTTCTAATGACTCTAAAACAAAATGACATCTCTAAGGATTAAACATTTTGGAAACCAATAGAAGATGAAAACATTAAAGCTTGTCTGACACAGTCCTCTCTTCCATACTTTCCTGTTCCTCCCATCCTCCCTACATGATTCAGGTAATGTTAACTTTGAATCATACATTTGTTAGATTCTTCTGAGCATTACATAAACAAGGTTTGGATCACAGCCTGTGAGGCAACTGACCTGCAATTATTTGCATATCTACATATTATAGCTTTAAAAACAGAACAGTAAGTTTCAACATATGTTTTTTTATTTAAATTCCACAGGAAATTGCACCCATTTTAATTTTTGTGATACAAGAATGCCCTAAAGAAATCGATTATACCATAACAAAATGCTCACACAACAAATGAAAAGACATACTTTTCAACATTAAAGTACTCAAATGACATTATGTATGTAGAAATACTCCTTCTCTGAAGCTGATAGTTGTTGTTGTTGTTGTTATGTACCGTTGAGTCGCACCCGACTCATAGCGACCCCTCCTTGGGTTTCCGAGGCAGTATCACTACGGAAGTAGATTGCTCCATCTTCCTTCCAAGGAGTGGATGATGGGTTTGAACCGCCAGCCTTCTGGTTAGCAGTCAAGTGCCTTAGCACTATACTACCAGAGCTCCCAATATAGCTGCACTTATTGAGTGCTTTCTATGTGGCAGATACTGCACTGTACTTAAATGCTTTACTGACATTATTTCCATTTGATCTTCCCAACAATTCTATGAGGTGAGTACTTTTATTTCTATTTTCACATGAGAAAAATAAAGCTTATTCTGCAAATATTTACTAAGCAACTACTCTGTCTCAGTCCCACTCTATTGAACCTTAGAGAGATAACTTACCCAGAGTTTGGACACAAGCCTGTTTCTGTGCTTATCATGCCCCCATTATGTCTTCCTCAGGAAAATGTTAAAGAAAACAATCTCATGTATTTGTATCATAGAATGTCTTCACTTTAGTTGCTTATAGAGTTTGTCAATGTTCTTTCATCATATGCAATTCTGAAATTATGGAATTTTATATCTGGAAGTGAACCTAAAACAGGGCCTGGTATTTTCAAAAATGTGAGTTCTTGCAAATAAAATGTTCAAAAAGATGTAGAAATACTGCTTGTCTCTTCAATCAGGAAAATCTTCATAATAATTTCAATTGGGAAATTTCAAATAATACACTAAAATTCACACACATAAAGACATCACATATATTTTGCTAAAGAATTCTCTTATGTGAGATAAAATCTGTGCCTAAATCTTATCTTTCATTCTCTCTGGAAAGAAAGAATTCAATAGTTTCTATTGATAAAAAATTCTTTGGTGAAAAATGAATATGCTTCATATCATGTTGTTGTTGTTGTTAAGTGCTGTTGAGTCGGACCCGGCTCATAGAGACCCCTCCTTGGGTTTCCGAGGTGGTATCACTATGGAAGCAGATTGCCCAACCTTCCTTCCAAGGAGTTGCTGGTGGTTTTGAACTGCCAGCCTTCTGGTTAGCAGTCAAGTACCTTAGGCACTACACAACCAGAGCTCCCGCTTCACATCATATAAAGGGAAAAAAAACTTTTTCCAACTGTTTCAGTTCTCTAGTGCTGCTCTAACAGAAATTACTACAAATGAGTGGCTTAAACAAACTGATTTATTCTCTTGCAATTTAGAAGACTAGAAGTCCAAGTTTGAAGTGCTAAGGTCTAGGGGCTGGGTGGAGGTCCCTCAACCTTGGGCTTCAGCTTGGCCTCTTGCTCCAGGCCCACTGGAGCTGGAGGCATCTCTTCAATCAGGCAGCTGCTGGCTGCTGAGGCTAACAAACCCAATGTCAACAAATAAAATGGCAGAGTCCCAAGATTACCAAACAACATGGAAGGCCGTTAATTCAAATCCAGAGACAGTCTCAAGAATGGCAGAAAACATGGCAGGCTGCTGAATGAAGACTCAGCTACATGCAGGGCCCAAGCACGCTAAAAAGCTTCATATCTTCCTCAAAGCTTCTTCTTATATACTGCAAGAGACCATATCCCTAAGACAGCTACTCAGCTGCTGACAGTAGATTCCACCATGGTGTTGATTACCAGTCTCATCATGGGGAATAACTACATCCTGCTGACCAGCCACACAAACCCAGGTCCAGCCAAGTTGACACACAAGTTAACTACCACACCAAGAAATGATGACGATTATATTATGGATTTTCTATAATATTGACAAACTTATATGTAATTTTGGTTATATGTGAAGTAGAGATTATGCCATGTGCCATAGTTAGTCATCTTTCAACTTTTCCAGATTGATGTAACTTCATTTTTGAACAAATGCATTTTGTTAAATACATTCCCATGTCAAAGAAGAAAATTTTGTACTCTGGAGTGAAAGAAAAGAGGTTTTGTTGAAGAATGATACAACTCAAGGTGGGCAGTCCTAAGTAAAAATAGAAAGCACTCCATCCTTCCAGTGGAGAGAGGGATTTGTACACATAGGGAACAAAGGTAAGATGGGGGTTAATGATTGATTGTAGATAAGATCAGCTTCAACTTGCAGTTCTCTGAAATGTAAAACTGGCCACTTGGCTAGGAAGGAGTGACTTACCACCAAGGTGTGTGGAACCAGTTGGTTCAGTTCTGCATGACTATAGTCATTTATGCATGATTGTAGTCAGTTATACATGATTGTAGTCATGAACACGTATTTCCTGGGAACAAGTTGTTTATATCTTTACACGTTCTTCCAAAATGGTATGCATCCTGACTGTTTCCTTGGAATACATATTGGTTCCATCATTCTTACACCTAACACAAATGACTCCAGTTTGAAACTTTTCTGTTTACATTTCTCCCTTTTGATCAAGCCTCTGCTAGGGGGCACTGGTCTCCCACAATAAGGTAGTCTTTCTTTTACAAGGACTTTGTCTATATTCTTGAGGAGATTTGGTTAATAAAAATAATTTTCTTCACCTTGCCGAGCTAATAAGCCTCATCTTCAAGGTGAGTAGTTTTTTTGAGGAACATCTTGACAGACAAGGCCACATTCAAGGAACATTTCTCAGTCAGGACACAATAATAGTGGTCAAGATGAAACATAATGAAGGACACAAAAAGGAGGAGATTAAACAACATGATCATTGGTGAAAGCTTGTGAAACAAGCATGATTTTATGGGAAGGTTCAAAAAATTTTGAAATACAGCATTTCATGAAAAAATGCATTGAACTAAAGAAAAACAGCATTTTATAATTATACTAACAGAAATGAAGAGGAATATAGAGTAGCAATTTTTCCCACTATCAACCAAACAGGGAAACTAATTACTTATAATTTCAGTTGAGGAAGGAACAGTATCATAGAGGTTAGAAACTATGTGTTGTATTTGGGAAACATAATGAGTGATATTAGCACCACTATCAGGAATAGTAAAGGAAAGCAGGACAATGAATAAGGAACACTGAAGAAGAATTGATCATTTGAATTATGGTGTTGGCAAAGAATATTGAATATACCATGGACTGCCAAAAGAACAAATAAATCTGTCTTTGGTGAAGTACAGCCAGAATGCTCCTTATAAGCAAGGATGGTGAGAGTTCACTTCTCGTACTATGGTCATATTATCAGAAGGGAACAGTCCCTGAAGAAGGATATCACACTTGGTAAAGTAGAGGGTCAGCAAAATAAGAGGAAGACCCTCAATGAGATGGACTGACACAATGGCTCCAAAAATGGGCTCAAGTATAGCAAAAGTTCTGAGGATGACACAAGACCAGGCAGTGTGTAACTCTGTTGTGCTTGAGGTCACTATCAGTCAGAACCAATTCAATGGAACTGAACAACAATATCAGGAATATAAACGCAACAATCAGCTTTAATAATGGCACAGGAGCTTTTATGTGCAGTAGTAAGTAAGTCAGGAGCCACTAGCTTTTGAAAAACTACTTCTCTCATCATGGTCACTTCAGCAGTCATTTCTTGAAGTCCATATGATTAAAGCATTCTGAATATATTTAGTCAGAACTTTGGCATGTGCTATATCATCTTCTAATCTTATTTGAAGCATAAAAAAATATAAGATAAATGATTATACTATTGAAATACAGACCTGAACTAATGACCTCTTAAAAGAGGGATGTGACCTGAACTAGGTAAGTCAGTTAATATTCACCCTTGGGTCCAGCTCAATCCTGTGGTATATCTGCTAATTATGCAGGATTAAAAGAGCTGAACAGATTTCAAAGGGTGGCTCAAGAAGACAAAGTAAAGTATTATAATGAAATATGCAAAGATCTGGACTTAGAAAGTCAAAAGAGAAGAACACATTTGGCATTTCTCAAGTTGAAAGAATTGAAAAAAAAAATTCAAGACTGAAGTCACAAAACTGAAGGATTCTGGTTTTCTGGCAAGATGGCGGACTAGGCAGAAAGACTGCACAAACCCTCTTCAACAAAGAAAAGGGAAACCAATTAACACAGACACAGAA
>NW_006921991.1:1199694-1200535 GCF_000298275.1 Orycteropus afer afer
ACATTCTTCTTATTACTACACCCTACTCCCACTTGATGAACAGAGGTGTGGCCATCCCACACTCCCGCCTATCTTCTGGGCCTACAGGAACTCCATCGCAGTCTGTGTGCACAGAAGGAGCCTGGATGCCCTATCCTGTCCACCACCGATTTTTTTTTTCTTTTTTCTTTCTTTATTTCTATTTCTATTTTTTTTTATTTTTAGATTTCTTTTTTTCTGGTAATTAGTTTGCTTGTATTTGTCTGTTTTAAAACAACTAATATTATAAATACTTTTGTCCGATTTATTATTATTATTAATCTTCCCCTACCAGGTCATGGTTTTCAGGATTTATTCTTTTCCCTGTGCCTGGTTGAAATTTTTTTTTCCAAATTGAAGAGTTTTTTTTCTTTTCCCCCTTTTTTCTCATGATAAACCCCATTCCTTGGTTTTCTATTTCCATTTTTCTATTTTTTTCTTCATTTATTGTTCTCTTTCCCTAATTTTTTTTTCCTTAGTGCCCTGTCCCCAGATATTGCAGGTTTTCTTATTTTTTTCTTATTTGTTTTCCCTTTTTTCTTTTTTTGGTTACTGTTCCTGCGTGATTACATGGTGTTTTTTTCGACCATGGGTTGTTAGTTTTTGGATGGTTATTCAATTGTAATTTGTGTCTAACTGAGTGGGAGACAACAACAATCCCCATAAGACACAACTACACCCACACCTCCTGCGACTTCACTTATTGAGTGAGAGCCACTTCCTCATTCTCCACCAATGAGGCAATGATAAAAACCACCAAAAAGAGCCTGAATCACCCTTGGCTGCTCTTCACAAACAGTTAACAGAGATCTAAATACAACAA
>NW_006921991.1:1203516-1204375 GCF_000298275.1 Orycteropus afer afer
TCCAACAACATATCAAGAAAATCATTCATCATGACCAAGTGGGGTTCATATCAGGTATACAGGGATGGTTCAACATTAGAAAAAGATCAATGTCATCCACCATGTTAATAAAACAAAGGAGAAGAACCACATGATCAATTGATGAAGAAAAGGCATTTGATAAAATCCAACCCCCATTTCTAATCAAAACTCTCAGAAAATTAGGAATAGAAGGGACATTCCTGAACATAATAAAGGGCATTTATGCAAACCAACAGCCACCATTATTCTCAATGGAGAGAGACTGAAACCATTCCTCTTGAGAACAGGTACCAGACAAGGATGCCCGCTATCCCCACTTCTATTCAACATTGTACTGTAAGTCCTAGCCAGGGCCATAAGGCAAGAAAGGGAAATCAAAGACATCCAAATTGGTAAGGAAGAACTCCAACTATCCCTGTTTGCAGATGATATGATCCTATACCTAGAAAACCCAAGAGACTCAGTCAAAAACCTACTGAATCTAATTGAGAGATTGAGCATTGTGGCAGGATATAAGATCAACATTCAAAAATCAGTTGGATTCCTCTACATCAGCAGAGATTGCTGAAAAAGAAATAAGGACATCCATACCATTTTCAATAGCTACCAAAAAAATAAAATATTTGGGAATAAATCTTACCAGGGACACAAAAGACCTCTAGAAAGAAAACTATAAAAAACTACTCAAGAAACCATAAGAGATCTACATAAATGGAAGAACATCCCATGCTTGTGGATAGGCATATTGAACATTGTGAAAATGTCAGTTCTACTCAAAGCAATCTATACATTCAATGCAATCCCAATCCAGATCCCATCAACATTCTTTAGGGATATG
>NW_006921991.1:1215306-1216093 GCF_000298275.1 Orycteropus afer afer
TGAACTGCTGTATGGAAAGTGAATTTGCTCTGTAAATCTTCACCCAAATCACAATAAATAAAAAATTAAAATTAAAATTAAAAACTGAAGGATTCTAAGGGCAAAGTATTCAACAATATTGGAAACATCAAAAGAAAATGGAAGGACTACACATAGTCACTGTATCAAAGAAATGGTAAATGTTCAACCATTTCAGTAAGTAGTGTATGATCAAGAACAATGGTATTGAAGTGAAATATAAGCTGAACTGAAGAAATTGGCAAAAAAAAAAAAAAGAAGTTTCCAGGAACTGACAGAATACCCACTGAGATGTTTCCACAAAAACATACAGTGCTGGAGGCATTGACTTGTTTATTCCAAGAAATTTGGAAGACAGCTATCTGACCAACTGACTGGAAGAGATACACATTTGTGCCCATTACAAGAAAGGTAATCCAACAAAATGCAGAAATTATCAAACAATATAGTTAATATTACATGCAAGGAATTAAAAATGGCTGCAACAGTATGTTGACAGAGAACTGCCAGAAATTCTAGCCAGATTCAGAAGAGGGCATAGAATGATGGATATCATTGATGATGACAGACAGATCTTGGCTAGAAGCAAAGAATACCAGAAAGGTGTATACTTATGTTTTATTGATTTTGCAAAGACATTCAACTATGGGGATCATAACAAATTTTGGATAACATTGTGAAGAATGGGATTTCCACAACACTTAATTGTGCTCATGAGGAACCTGTAAGTAGTCATTCAAGCTCAACAAGGGAATACTGAATAGTTTAT
>NW_006921991.1:1216193-1217168 GCF_000298275.1 Orycteropus afer afer
ACTATTGGACCAATAACCAACATTATGATAAATGGAGAAAAGATTGAAGCTGTCAGGGAATTCATTTTCCTTGGATCCACAATCTACACCCACAGAAGCAGCAGTCAAGGAATCAGATGACATATTGCACTACACAAATCTGCTGCAAAAGACCTCTTTAAAGTATTAAAGACCAAATATGTCATTTTGAAGAGTAAATTTTGCCTGACCCAAGCCATCATATTTCCAAAAGCCTCATATACATGTGAAATCTGGAATATTAATAAGGAAGATCAAAGGAGAATAGATGCATTTGAATTGTGGTGTTAGTGAAGAAGACTAAAATTATCATGGACTGCTAGAGGAACAAATAAATCTTTCTTGGAAGAAGTACAGCTGAAATGCCCCTTAGAAGTGAGAATGGCCACACTTTGTCTCATGTGCTTTGGTCATATTGTCAGAAGGAACTGGTCCCTGGAGAAGAATATCATGCTTGATAAAGCAGAGGGTCACCAAAAAAGGGGAAGATCATCAATGAGATGGATTAACACAGTGGCTATGACAATGGGCTCAAGCATAGCAAAAATTCTGAGGATGATGCAGGACCGGGCAGTTTTTCATTCTGGTGTACATAGTGTCACTACTAATTGAAGTCACCTTGATGGCACCCGATGACATAACAACAACATATGTCAAAAATAGAACATTGAACATTAGCAATACTCTCACAGAAACCTTACAATAACTCTTTTCATTTACTCAGTCCTATGCAGTTAATTCCACCATTCATCTGTCAGTTTATCATACTGTGGTGGGTTCTGTGTTGCTGCGAGGCTGGAAGCTATTTCACCAGTATTTCAAATACCAGCAGGATCACCCATAGTAGACAGCTTTCAACAGAGCTTCCTGGCTAAGACAGACTCAGAAGAAGGAAGGGGCCATCCACTTCTCAAAGAATTGGTGGGTGAAAACCTTATGAATAGCAGTGAAACACTG
>NW_006921991.1:1217825-1219289 GCF_000298275.1 Orycteropus afer afer
TTGTTGTTGTTGTTGTTATATGCCATCAAGTCGGCCCTGACTCATAGCAACCCTTCCTTGGGTTTCCGAGGAGGTATCACTATGAAAGTAGATTGCCCAACCTTCCTTCTGAGGAGTGGCTGGTGGGTTTGAACCGCCAGCCTTCTGGTTAGCAGTTGGCAAGTTTGAATCACACAACCATATGATCTACTATACAGGGAATGACAAATTGCAGAGGAATGGCATCATCACAAAGAATGTTTCAAGATCTGTCCTGAAGTAAAATGCTGTCAGTGATAGGATAATATCTATACACATATGGAAGACAAGTTAATATTCAAATTTATGCACCAACCACCAAATCCAAAGATGAGGAAATTGAAGATTTTTCCAACTTCTGCACCCTGAATTGACCAAACATGCAATCAAGACGCATTGATTATTACTGGTGATTGGAATGCAAAAGTTGGAAGCAAAGAAGAATCACCAGTATTTGGAAAATATGGTGTTGGTGATAGAAATGACACTGGAGATTGCCTGATAGAATTTTGCAAGACCAATGACATTGCAAGCATCTTTTTTCCAACAACATAAACATTAGCTATACACTTGGATTTCACCAGATGGAATACACAGGAATCATACTGACTATATCTGTGGAAAGAGGGGACGGAGAAGCTAAATATCTTCAGCCAAAACAAAGTGAGGAGTTGACTGTGGAACAGACCATTAACTGCTTATATGCAAGTTCAAGTTGAAGCTGAAGACAATTAAAACAAGTTCACAAGAGCCAAAAGAAGACCTTGATTGTATCTCAACTGAATTTAGAGACCATCTAAAGAATACGTTGACACATTGAACACCAGTGACTGAAAACCAGACAAATGGTGGGTTGAGATCAAGATCATCATCCATAAAGAAAACAAAAGGTCATAAAAAAGACAGGAGAGGAAGAAAAGACCGAAATGGATATCACAAGACACTCTGAAACTTGCTCTTGAATGGAGAGCAGATAAAGCGAATGAAAGAAATGTCAAAATAAAAGAGCTGAACAGAAGATTTCAAAGAGCAGCTAAAGAAGACAAAGTCAATTATTATAATGAAAAGTGCAAAGACCTGGAGTTAGAAAACCAATAGGGAAGAGCACGTTTGGCATTTCTCAAGCTGAAAGAACTGAAAAAAAAAAAAAAATTAAGCCTCAAGTTGCAATATTGAAAGATTCTATGGGCAATATACTGAATGATGCAGGAAGCATCAAAAGAAGATGGAAGGAATACACAGAATCACTGTACCAAAAAGAATTGATTGATGTTCATATATTTCAGGAGGTGGCATACGATCAAGAACCAATGGTATCGAAGGAAGAAGTTGAAGCTGCACTGAAGGAATTGGCAAAGAGCAAGGTTCCAGGAATTGACAGAATACCCAGTGAGATGTTTCAACAAATGGATGCCATACTGGAGACATTTACTTGTCTATGCCAAG
>NW_006921991.1:1219389-1222221 GCF_000298275.1 Orycteropus afer afer
TGGAAGAGATCCATATCTGTACCCATTCCAAAGAAAGGTGATACAACAGAATGTGCAAATTATCAAACAATATCATTAGTATCACACGCAAGTAAAATTTTGGTGAAGATAATTGAAAAACAGTTGCAGCAGTATGTTGACAGGGAACTATCAGAAATGCAAGCTAGATTCAAAAGAGGATGTGGAATGAAGGAAAGAAATCATTGCTAATGTCAGATGGATCTTGGCTAAAAGCAAGGAATACCAGAAAGATGTTTACTTGTGTTTTATTGACTTTGCAAAAGCATTTGACTGCACGGATCATAGCAAACTATGGATAACATTGAGAAAAAAGAGAATTCTGGAATACTTTATTGTGCTCATGATACATAGACCAGAAGGCTGTCGTTCAAACAGAGCAAGAGGATCTGCATGGTTTAAAATCAGGAAGGGAGTGTGTCAGGGTTATATCCTTTCACCATACTTATTCAGTATGCGCCCTGAATAGTCCAAGAAGCTGGACTATAAGAAGAAAAACGCAGCCTCAGGAAGGAAGACTCATTAACAACCTGCAGTACGCAGATGACACAACTTTGCTTGCTGAAAGTGAACATGACTTGAAGAACTTACTGATGAAGATTAAAGACTACAGTCTGCAGTATGGATTGCACCTGAAAATAAAGGAAATTAAAATCCTCACAATTGGAGCAATAAGCAGCATCACAATAAATGGAAAAAAGATTGAAGTTGTCAAACATTTCATATTACTTGTTTCCACAATCAACATGGAAGTAACAGTCAAGAAATCAGATGACATATAGCACTGGGCAAATCTGCTGCAAAAGACCTCATTAAAATGCTGAAGAGCAAGGATGTCTCTTTGAAGGCTATCGTCCACCTAGCCCAAGCCATGGTGTTTTCAATTGCCTCATATGCACGTGAAAGCTGGACAATGAATAAGGAAGACTGAAGAAAAGTTGATGCTTTTGAGTTGTGGTGTTGGTGAAGAATACTGAAAGTATCATGGACTGCCAGAAGAATGAACAAATCTTCCTGGAAGAAGTGCAGCCAGAATGCTCTTTGGAAGCAAGAATGGCCAGCCTTTTCTTACTTAGTTTGGTCATGTTGTCAGAAGGGACCATTCCCTGGAGAAGGATATCATGCTTGGTGAAGTGGAGGGTTAGCAAAAATAGGGAAGGCCCACAACAAGATGGATTGACACAGCGGCTGCAATGATGAACTCAGGTATAGCAAGCATTTTGAGGCTGGCACAGGACTGGGTAGTGTTTCCTTTTGTTGTACTTAGGGTCACTGTGAGTCAGAGCCAACTGGACAGTACCTAACAACAACAACAATGTAGTTAGTTTTGGTTCTGTGCAATTCTGAATCAGCAGCAGTATGAAAACTTCATCAGTTTCTACAAAGGAGTTCTAGAAATCTTGATTCATTCCAGTGGTATCCATGTTCAAAATATTATAGTCCTGTTAATAAGCCTGATAGAGTCCTCTCTCTTTTTTTTTTTTTTTTAAGCATTTAGGTATGGTTTGGGTGAAAGTTTACAGAGAAAATTAGTTTTCCATTCAATAGTTTATACACTTGTTTTGTGACATTACTTGCAATCCCTTCAATGTACTAGCACTCTTCTCACTTCCTCCCTGGGTCCCCATTTACATTTATCCTTCTTCCCTGTCTCTTTCTGACTTCTGAGGTTTGTTTCTGGGATGATATAGCCAATTTTTGTTGAAATATTTTCATCATGTGTTTTCATTGAACTAGCAAGGTAAAACTTATCTGCAGCAACTTAAAACTGGGCATGGTTAAGTTACAATGGTAATTCTTAAAAGTGAAAGACCTGATGGGAATTACAATGTAATCCAAAACCAAACGAATTCAATTAAAAAAAAAAAAAAAACACTTTAGACAAAAGTATCTCTAAATATAAAGTATAATCTCATTTTCATAGAGTTTTGGATATAATCCATAATAATCTTGAGACATAATACAAAATAATCTGGATATACCAAGAATATACCAAGATTATCAAATCTCTACATCTGAATAGTAATAAAAAAAAATCCACGGGTAAACGATGTAAATTCCCCAGTTAAAATTATTGACTTTGATGATGCTACATTTAAAGGAAACAAAGGTGCAACCAAGTTAGCAATAATAAAATTATAATATAATATTTTGTGCTAGGTGTTTATTATCAGACAAACATCATTGACATATAAATTTAACCTAAAGAAAATTTGGCACTTCTGATTTGACATGTCTTATGTAACTCACAACACGTTAAATAATTCTTTTTTTTTTTCCCCAATTTTATTGTGATTTGGGTAAAAGTTTACAGAGCAAATTCACTTTCCATACAGCAGCTCACATACACTTTGTCTCATGACATTGACTGCAATCTCCCACAATGCAATAGCTCCATGAGTTTTTTTATGTTGGGGATCTACCTAATTTCTGGTCACTGTAATAAGACAATATTTTTCTTGTTTTGTTGTTGTTGCTATTGTTAGGAGTTATCGAGTCAGCTCTGACTCATAGTGAACCTAGGTACAACAGAAAGAAACACTGCCTGGTCATGTGCCATCTTCGCAATACTTGCTATACTTGAGCCCATCATTGCAGCCACTGTGTCAATCCATCTCATTGAGGGTCTTCTAATCCATCTCATTGAAGGTCTTCTTCTCTGACTCTCTACTTTACCAAGCATTATATACTTCTCCAAGGAATGGTTCCTTCTGACAACATGACCAAAGTGTTGTTGTTGTTCTTAGGTGCTGTCAAGTCATCTCTGACTCATAGTGAACCTATGCACAGGAGAACCAAACACTGCCTGGTCCC
>NW_006921991.1:1222321-1227370 GCF_000298275.1 Orycteropus afer afer
TTGCAGCCACTGTGTCCATCCATCTCATTGAGGGCCTTCCCCTTTTTCATTGACCCTCTTCTTTACCAAGAGTGATATCCTTCTCCAGGGAATGATTCCTGCTGACAACATGACCAAAGTAGGTGAGATAAAGTCTGGCCATTCTTGCTTCCAAAGAGCATTCCAGCTGCACTTCTTCCAGGAAAGAATTGTTACTCCTGTTAGCAGATCATGGTATTCTTAGTGTTCTTCTCCAACACCACAACTCAATAGCGTCAACTCTTCTTCAATCTTCCTTATTCATTGTCCAGTTCTCACATAAATATGAAACCAAAAACAAAACTCACTGCCCTTGAGTTGGATCTGACTCATAGTGACCCCTCCTTGGGTTTCCCAGGCGGTATCACTACAGAAGTAGATTGCCCAACCTTGAAAATACCATGACTTAGGTTAGGTGCACCTTAGTCTTCAAGGAGACATCTTTGCTTTTCAGCACTTGAAAGAGGACTTTTGCAGCAGACTCACCCAATGCAATAGGTTGTTTGATGTCTTGACTCCTGCTTCCACTGGTGTTAATTGTAGAATCAAGTAATATGAAGTCCTTCACAACTTCAATCTTTTCTCCATTTATTGTGAAGCTGTTTATTGGACCAGTTGTGAGAATTTTTGTTCTCTTTATATTGAGGTGTAATCCTGTTCCGGTTACCTAGTGCTGCTCTGACGGGAATATACCACAGATGGGATGGCCTTAACAAACAGGAGTTTATTCTTACAATTTGGAGGCTTTAAGTCCAAGTTCAAAATGCCAGGCTCTAGGGGCTGCATGAAAGCCTCTCAGCCTTGGGGTCCAGCTCTGCCTCCTGCTCCCTGCCCACTGGAGCTAGAGGCATTTCTTCTCTCAGACAGCTGCTGGCTGCTGAGGCTGAGAAGCCCCAAGGTTGACAAGTAAAAAAGCACAGTCTCAATGTTACCAAACCACACGGCAGGCCATTAACTTAAGTCCATTGTAAGTCCCAAGGTCGGCAGAGCATAGCAGTCTGCTGAACAATGACACAGCTACATGCAAGGTCCAAGCATACCATAGGCTAGAGACCATTCCCAAGGCTTCTCCTTACATACTGGAAGCAGACCACATCCCAAATGCAGCTACTCAGCTGCTTGTGGTGGATCACCCCATGGAGATGATTGCCAGTCTCCTCATGGGGAATAACTACCACCAGCTGCCCAGCTACTCAACAAGGCCCAGCCAAGTTGACACACAAACATAACTACCACAAATCCATACTGCAGATTGTAGTCTTTAATGTTCATCAGTCAGTGCTTCAAGTCACCTTCACTTTCAGCAAGCAAAGTTGTGTCATCTGCGTACTGCAGGTTGTTAATTAGTCTTGCTCCAATCCTGATGCCATGTTCTTCTTCATATACTCAGCTTCTCAGATTATTTGCTCAGCATACAAGTTGAATAAGTATGGTGGAAGTATACAACCTTGATGCACTCCCTTCTTCATTTTGAACTATGCAGTATCCCCTTGTTCTGTTCAAATGACAGCCTCCTCATTTATGTACAGGTTCCCCATGAGTACAATCAAGTGTTCTGGAATTCCCATTCTTCTTGATGTTATCCATAATTTGTTATGATCCACACAATTGAATGCTTTTGCATAGTCAATAAAACATAAGTAAACATCTTTTTGGTATTCTTTGCTTTCAGCTAAGATCCATCAGATATTAGCAATGATATCCCTCATCCCATGTCCTCTTCTGAATCTAGCTCACATTTCTGGAAGCTCTCTGTCAATATACTGCTGCAACCATTTTTGAATAATCTTCAGTTAGATTTTACTTGCATTGTGATATTAATGATATTGTTCGATAATTTCCACATTCTGTGGTATCACCTTTCTTTGAAATGGGTACAAATATGGATCTCTTTCAGTCAGTTGGCTGGGTAGCTGTTTTCCAAATCTCTTGGCATAGCCGAGTGAGTGACCAAATTATGACCAAAGTAGGTTAGATGAAATCTGGCCATTCTCGCTTCCAAGGAGCATTCTGGCTGCACTTCCTCCAGGACTGATTTGTTCATTTTTCTGGCAGCCCATGGTATTTTCAGCATTCTTTGCCAACACCCCAATTCAAATGCATCAACTCTTCTTCAGTCTTCCTTATTAATTGTCCAGGTTTTATATATGTATGCGACGAATGAAAATAACATGGCTTGGATCAAGCACGCCTTAGTCTTCAAAGTGACATCTTTGCTTCTTAATACTTTAAAGAGGTCTTTTGCAACAGATTTGCCCAATGCAATATGACATCTGATTTCCTGATTGCTACTTCCATGGGTGTTGACTGTAGATTCAAGTAAAATGAAATCCCTGACAATTTCAATCTCTTCTCCATTTATCATGATGTTGCTTATTGGTCCAGTTGTGGGGAATTTCATTTTCTTTATGCTGGTATAATCCATACTGAACACTGTACTCTTTGATCTTCATCAGTAAGTGCTTCAAGTCATCTTCACTTTCAGCAAGGAAGGTGTGTCATCTGCATATCAAAAGTTGTTAATGTCTCTTCCTCCAATCCTGATGTCGTGTTCTTCTTCATATACTCCAGATTCTCAGATTATTTGCTCAGCATAAAGATTAAATAAGTTTGGTGAAAGGACACAGTATCCCCTTGTACTGTTCAAATGAAAGCCTTTTGGTCTTATGTACTAGTTCTTCATGAGAACTATCAAGTGTTCTGGAATTCCCATTCTTCTCAATATTATCCATAATTTGTCATGATCCACATAGTCAAATGCCTTTGCATAGTCAATAAAACACATGTATTCATCTTTCTGGTATTCTTTGTTTTCAGCCAAGATACATCTGACATCAGCAATGATGTCCCTCGTTCTACATCCTTTTCTGAATCCAGCTTGCATTTCTGGAAGTTCCCTGTCAATGCACTGCTGCAACAAACCATTTTTAAATTATCATCAGCAAGATTTTACTTGCGAGTCATATCAATGATATTGTTTCATAATTTCTACATTCTGCTGGATCACCTTTGTTGGTAATGGGCACACATATGGATTTCTTCCAGTCAGTTAACCAGGTAGCTGTCTTCCAAATTCTTGCATAGACAAATAAATGCCTCTAGCATGTCATCCACTTGTTGAAACACCTCAATGGGCATCCCTTAAATTCCTGGAGCCTTGTTTTTTGCCAATTCCTTCAGTGTAAAATCAACTTCTTTCTTCAATACCATGGGCTCTTGATCATATGCTACTTCCTAAAATAGTTGGACATTGACCAATTCTTTTTGATACAACAAATCTGTGTATTCCTTCCATCTTCTTTTGATACTTCCTGTGTTCAATATTTTGCCCATAGAATCCTTCAATATTGCATCTAGACGTTTGATTTGTTCTGGAGTTCTTTCAGCTTGAGAAATGGTGAGTGTGTTCTTCCCTTTTGGTTTTTTTTCTTTCTTTCTTTCTTATTAAATTGTTATTGTGACTTTGGTGAAAGTTTATGGAAGAAATGCATTTTTCATACAGCATTTCATACACATTTTGTTTAATGATACTGATTGCAATTCCCCACAATGCAACAGCTCTCTTCCCACTTCCTCCTTGTCATTACATCTTCCCTGTGTCCTTCCCTCCCATGTACTTCCGCCTCCCAAGCTATCTCCTAGTGCAAACACTGCCCTTCTGTTCTCCCATGATTGATCCCTCCAAGTAGTGTATCTACCTGATGTAAATGTTCACCCCATATGCCTGTCTATTGTTTGGCTGGAAGCCACAGGAGTGAGTTCAGATCTAGACCTAAAGAGTAACTAAGGGTCATAGTCTCAGGGATCTCACTAGGCTCTATCAGACAGCAAACCTGGTCTTTTTTTTTTTTTTTTCAAATGATTTTGAGTTTCATTCCACATTGTTCTCTGACTCTATCAAGGATCTCCTGCACTGATCCCTTTCTGAGTGGTTGACAGTGGCACCATCTAGTTCTTCTGCTCACATGGTCATATAGGGTGATAATTTCATGGTCTATTAGTCCCTTGGACTAATTGTTTCCATGTGTCTTTGGTCTTCTTCATTCTTCTTTGCTCTGGATGAGGAGAGACCCATCATTGCATCTAGATGACCACTTGCAAGCTTTTAAGACACCAGTCACTACTCACCAAAGTAGGATATGGAACAATGTTTCTGTGTAGTATGTTATGCAAATTGAGATTGATGTTCTCTGCCCCTTTTGGTTTTCTAACTCTAGGTCTTTGCATATTTCATTTTAATAATTTGTCTTCTCGTGTTTCCCTTTAAAATCATCTGTTCAGTTCTTTTATTTCATCATTTATTCCACTCACTTTAGCTACTCTGCATTCAAAATCCAGTTTCAGAGTCTATTTTGACATCCATTTTGATCTGTCCACCATGGGTGACCCTGCTAGTATTTGAAATACCAGTAGCAGAGCCTCCATCCTCCCAGCAACACACAAGCCAGAACAGTAGAACAAACTGACAGAGGAGTAGTAGTTTCTTATTTTAGATCTCATTACTATCCACATTATTTGTTTTCTTTTGCCTTAAAAAGATTTTCACCTAGTTGAGAGAGGTCTTTTCAAAACTTCCTCTGGGGCAGTGTGGGTCTCAGAGGCTCATTATCAAGAAAGAATAGGTTAATCTCAATTCATTTGCATATGTTAAAGTAAAAGGTCTTAAAAGTACTTACTGATGAAGCTCAAAGCCTTTAGTATGCATTATACCTCAACATAAACAAAAATCCTTACAACTGGACCAATAAGCAACATCATAATAAACAAAGATTGAAGTTGTCAAGGATTTCTTTTTATTTGGATCCTCAATCAACACCCATGGGAGCAGGAGTCAAGAAATCAAATGACACCAAGGAGACAGCTGGGGCTGGGGAGTACATGAGAGAGACGGACACAGGGAAGAGGTAACTATGGAAGGAAGTTGGCAGAGCGCTGTTGCATTGTGGGGAATTTCAGTCAATGTCATGAAACAAAATGTGTATGAACTGCTGTACAGAAAATGAATTTGCTCTGTAAACTTTCACCCAAATC
>NW_006921991.1:1227711-1237744 GCF_000298275.1 Orycteropus afer afer
ATCAGTCCCTGAAGAGAGACATGATGCTTGGTAAACTAGAGGGCCAGTAAAAAAGAGGAAGAATCTCAAAGAGATAGATTGACACTGGCTGCAGCCATGGGCTCAAACATAGAAATAAATGTGAGAATGGTGCAGGACTGGGCAGTGTTTTGTTCTGTTGTACATAGGGTCCCTATGAGTCAGATCTGCCTTGACAACATCTAACAAAAACAATGACAAAGTATTTTGAAAACCAAGAGATAAGTAAATCATTTTCCTTTCAATTTTTATTATTCTCTTTGTAAGCAGTTCAGCTTTCTTTCTTCTCATTTTGGAATAAATAAAAATTATCCCTTTTTTGTTAATAAAACACATTTCATATAATATCTAGCTTAAGTTGCTCAAAAAGATTTTGTTTTTAAGATTTTGCTTTCAATGTTGACATAAATATAAAATTCTTTGTCAGAATGAATCCATTGTCATTAATTTCTGAAAATATTAGGACTATTTAATTTATATAAGTGCTTACTTATCATTAGACTGCTCAGAATAAGTTCTTTCAAGGAATATGATAATCTAGTTTAATAATTTTAGATACCCTCATTATGAGCCAGAACTGATTCGATGGCACCCAACTACAACAATTTATTAGTAACAATTGTAAGTAGGAAGTTATTACATTTTCATAACCCTGTCTTTTGTGTGATTTTAGAATTCTGTAGAGAAACAATTTAAAACAATTTGTCCTTTTTAAGACCTTGTTATACAAATCAACATAAACAATATAACCTTTTCAAGTATACAAATTTATATCAAGTTTTCTCAATGTTGTTACTGAAACCCTAACTCATAAGACAAACACAAGAAGCAGTTATTTGGGAAGGAAAAAAAAAAACCCTAGGACTTAAAAGATTGCTTCATGGAGGGAAGAAAAGAAAAACCTAACAATTGCCAGTCATGGCTTCCTGAGACAAGACAGATTCTCAAATGGAAAATGAGACAGGAAAACCACATTAATTCACTGGTCTGTGAAGCCAGCTCAAGACTTAGGCTTACATTGAACGTTACATAAGACAAACATATGGAGAACTCAGTTTCTTAAAATGTGTATGAAACTGAGTAAAGTAAAAACTATTTTCCCCACCCTGGCACCCGGATGGGAATAGATAAGTAAACTAAATTACCCCCAACTATTTTCCCACCCCGGACAGATGAGTATTCAGTTCCTTAAAAAACTGAATGGACAACATTCCTTCCTGCATGCTAACAGTATCTTAGAAATAACTTGTAAATTAACTGTGGCCCTCAGACAATAGAAGTGTCTGAAACAACTTGTAAATTAACTCTGACCCTGGGGGGGACATGCTCAATAGGGCAGAAGGGAAGTATCTTAGAAACAACTTGTGAATTAACTCTGGCCCACAGACATGCACAACAGGGCAAAAGGGAACGAAATTTAATTGTGGACCCTCTCCCCTCTGCCCAAACCCCTATCAGCTGATAACAGGAAGCTAGTGTAACTCAACCACTGTTGTTGTTGTTGTTATGTGCCGTCCAGTCGGCCCCAACTCATAGCGACCCCTCCTTGGGTTTCCGAGGCAGTATCACTACGGAAGTAGGATTGCCCAACCTTCCTTCCGAGGAGTGGCTGGTGGGTTTGAACCACCAGCCTTCTGGTTAGCAGTCAAGTGCTTTAGTCACTATCATCACCCATTTCACGTTGACACGCCAAATTCCTCAACCCTTTGTGAATATGCACAACCCCCTCTCCTGAAACGTACAAAGGCTGTGTTTTGACGGCATCTTGGGGAGTAAGATCTGGGTATTGAACTACCCCTACTCCTTGCATTGCTGCTTTGCAATAAATAATTTTCTCTCCTCTCAATCTCGGTGTGTAAACTGTTTTGGCCTGACTGTGCACTGGGCAGGGACCCGTGTTTGGTCCGATAACACTATGAAATAAAACACTGACCACAGCCCATGGCAGACTCCCTGATAGGAATTTTATTTCACTCTGGGAAAGCACAGTTCATACTAAGAGAATAAGATTATTAACATCCCTGTTAAATGAGCCAGGATTTCCACTTATTGGAACACTGGTTTAGGAGTTATGTTGACAAATGTCATAAGCTGAATATACTTGAAGTAATTTGGAATTTCAGTGACCACTTTGGAAAACTGAGTTTCCAGCTTCTTTTTAGAGAACTTTTGTTAAATACTCACTATTAGTCAAATAGTCTAAATAAAATCTCTCCATCTGAGACTCTGGCAAGTTAAACAACTTCTCTAGAATTCGCTTTTCTGTTGAATTGTGTCAATCTCATCCAAGAATTTTGTACATGTTGTCCGACCAAATGCGGGTCCCTGCCTGGTATGCAGTCAGACCAAAATAGTTAACACACTGAGATTGTGAGAAGAGAAAATTATTTATTGCAAAGCCACAATGCAAAGAGTTGTTGTTGTTGTTATTTGCCGTCAAGTTGGACCTGACTTGTAGTGACACCTCCTTGGGTTTCCGAGGCAGTCCCACTACAGAAGTAGATTTCCCCATCTTCCTTCCAAGAAGTGGCTGGTGGGTTTGAACTACCAGCCTTCTGGTTAGCAGTCATGTGCCTTAGGCACTATGCTACCAGAGCTCCCAATGCAAGGAGCAGGGATAGTTTAGTACCCAGATCTAACTCCCTGAGATGCCATCAAAACACAGCCTTTGTAGGTTTCAGGAGAGCAGATGAATCACACTAGCTTCCTATTATCAGCTGATAGGGGTTTGGGCAGAGGGGAGAGGGTCGCAATTAACTTTTGTTCCTTTTTGCCCTGTTGCACAGGTCCACGGGGCCAGAGTTAATTTACAAGTTGTTTCTAAGACACTTCTATTGTCTGTGGGCCAGAGTTAATTTACAAGTTGTTTCTAAGATACTTTTAGCAGTCTATCATCTGCAGGAAGGAATGTTTTCCATTCAGTTCTTTAAGGAACAGAATACTCATCTGTCCAGGGTGGGAAGATAGTTGGGTTTAATTTAGTTTACTTATCTATTCCCATCGGGGTGCCAGGGTGGGGGAAATAGTTTTTACTTCACTCGGTTTCAATTCCCCCTTAGAATAGATACTGTTCCACATTCTTGGGGAACACTTTACTTGGTTTTTTAATTCCCCCTTAGAATGGTTACTGTTCCACAATTTTGGGAAACTGGGCAACGACTCATCCTAGCTACATCCTGCTGACCGGGGGCGAAGATGGTGGAACTCAATCCCTGGTCAGTAAGCTTCTTGTAGTTTGGACAGTTCACAGAATCCTCTGGCTATAGTCTCGGGAGAAGAGACTAGGGGTATCTGTAAAGTAGTTTGTAATTCTGGAGGTTTTAAGACAGGTAAGCACCTAGGTAGACATTGAATAAAACAGCAAGTAAAGAGTGTTATTATTAATAAGAGGAGTATTGTAATAAATAAAGACATCAACCACCCTAAATTGGGTAACCAAGAGGTGAGCCAAGAAAAGTCTATCCCAAAGGTTTAACCCCCACCCTGTCTTATAGTTTCCCTGTCCTGTTGTAATTTGCAAATGGTGAGATGAATAGCCTGTTGATCTTGTTCTATTTGTTCTGATGCATTAACTAATGAGCAACAGGTGGCATTGATGTATATGCATACCCCACCATATGCTACTAGCATAAGGTCCAGAGCTGCCCGATTCTGAAGTACAACAGTTTGGATAGAGTTTATTTCAGTTTGGAGTGCAGAAGTTATATCAGAAGTAGAGTTAGCTACTGATTCTAGGGAAACAGAAACATTCTGAACAAATTGATATAAAAGGTGGATGTCATTGTAATTTTTCCCGACACCCATCATAGGTATTAAAATTCTTTGGGCCTTTTCCCAAGCACTCCAAGTTAGATCAGGTGGGCTACGCCAGTGTCGGTAGCTAGGTCGGGTAGAATGGAGAACTTCTTCTAACGGTAGGAAATGCATTCCGCCTGCCCAGATCCACCCTAGAGTGCAGGTGCCTTCATGATTAGCTGGCCAAGTTTTAAAAGCAGCATGCTCACATAACCAATATAGCCCTGGGTGGTGGAGGGAATAATCTGTAGGAGGAAACTGAAAAATAGCCCTAGCAACGCTCTGGTTAGTCAGAGTGATGCCTATTTTGTTAGACATATTCTTAACTGCAGTGTTGTGTTCTATAATGACACCATTTTCATTAATCCAGGTATGGCTCGGCATATAAAGCGACCAGGTCTGGTTGCATTGTGCCCATTTTCCTACGGAAGCTGTTGGGCTAGAGGGGGTCCATTTTATACATAGAGTAGCCAAAGTTTTAGACCTTAATACATCGTATTTCACTATAGAGGCCCCCTCATCTCTGGCCCATCATTCTAAATGTAAGGGGACAGGGATGACAGGTAGACCCTGTGCTCCATGTGAAGGAGAGTGGGCACACACCCAACAATTATTAGCCCAAGGTGTGTGATTTAATAGGGTTTGCTGAAACTTTATGAGAGTATTGGACTCCCATCCTCCTTCAGAAGGGGGTAGGGATAAAACAATTATTGAGCTGATCAAAATCACATTCACGTCTTAATCTAGAACAGGTTACTTTTTGAATAAAACCTTAAGATCCTTGATGGGCTCACAAGTATATTCCACTACAGGTTCTCTTGAGTCTCCCTGTTCCCCAAGGCTGTTCCCTGTAGAATAAAACTTAGTTATAGGTCGAGGAGTGTTCCCAGTGCAGTCAGGTGCTATCCTCAATCAGATGTGATGTATCCAAGGGCGGACTCCCTTCAGTTTGGCTGAAGAATGTGTTGTCAGCAATACTTCATAAGGTCCAGTCCATTTGACCTGGAGTTGGCTCTGGGGAGTCCAGTTGTTCCACTCCTTTAGGAGGATCCAATCGCCTGGACAGAAGCCATGAAGGGGAGTTTCTGTAGGATACAACAACCTGCTGGAAGCAAACTGGCTAATAATTTTTAATGTTGAAGACAAAGTTTGCACATGTTTTAAAATATCCAATTCCTTAACAATTTTAAGGTCTCCCTTTCCTGCATAACTAGGATGCCACACTCTAGAAAATGGTCTCCATATAATATTTCATATGGGCTTAACTTAAGCCTACTTCTAGGGGCAACCCAGACCCGCAACAGGGCAAGAGGTAAAAGTTTTATCCAAGGTAAGTTGGTTTCTTGGCACATCTTAGCCAGTGTCCTCTTAAGAGTGTGGTTCATCTTCTGTCTTCCCTGTTGACTGGGGTCTCCATGGGGAGTGTAATTTCCACTTAATGCCTAATAGTTCTATTTGGTGGACTATTTGGGATAAAAATGCCCCTCCATTATCACTTTGAATTGAGACTGGTAATCCAAATCAAGGAATAATTTCCCTTAGTAGGGCTTTACTCACTTCTGTTGCCTTTTCTGTGTGACAGGGGAAGGCTTCCACCCATCCACTGAAAGTATCCATGAATACCAACAGGTACTTGATTTTCCCAGGAGCTGTAGGCATAATGGTGAAGTCTACTTGCCAGTCTTCACATGGGCCTAGTCCTGTTGCTTGAACTCCCTTTTACCACTGGGGGTGGGCTGCATTTTGGATTGTTCTTGGCACAGATCAAGCAGCCTTGTGTCACCTTTTGGATGGTTTTGTGTAGATCTGGGCCTAAAATGAGTTTACTTAGCCAAGTATTTAGGGCATCTCTCCCATAGTGGGTGCTTGTATGGACTGCCAAGACAACATCATGCATGAGGTGTACAGGAGTTAGAACTATTCCTTGTTCATTGTGTATTCACTTATTTTTAGTTTGGTCTCATCTAAAACCCCATTCCTCTGCTCAAATTAAATCATCTTCTGAATACCCAGGATCCAAAGCACCAAGGTCTAGACTAGGGATTAGGGCAGCCACCAATGTTATAGGAGTTTTGGTTTTGGCTGTGTGTTTGGGAGCAGTATCTGCTAGGTGATTACCTTTAGCTATTAGGGAATCTCCTTTTTTATGTCCCGGGCAGTGCATTACTGCCACTTCCGTAGGCTGGTTGACTGCTTCCAGTAGTTTGAGTATTTCTTCTGCGTATTTGATTCTTTTCCTCGTGAATTCAATAAGCCTCGTTCCTTCCATACGGAACTGTGAGCATGAAGTATGGAAAAAGAGTAATGAGAGTCCATAAATATGTTCACCCATTGCCCTATAGTTATTTCCAGGGCTCGGGTGAGAGCAATTAATTCTGCCTTTTGTGCTGAAATTCCCAGAGGCAGTGCCTCAGTCTCCTTAGTCTCACATAGGGTTACCACAGCGTATCCTGCCTTGTGGATGTCGTTTTCTACAAAGCTACTTCCATCAAGAAATAGTTCCAAATCTGGGCTGTCTAGTGGTTGATCGCTTAGGTCAGGACAGCTGGAGTAAACTTCCTCAATTACCCCTAGGCAGTCATGTTCTGGTCCCTCATTCTCTGTGTTTGGGAGTAGCATAGCTGTGTTAAGGGTAGGTAGACACTGCTTTCAAGGGTGACATCGGGGTTGTCGAGTAAGGTTGCCTGATACTTTCTGAGTCAGCCTGCTGTTAACCAGAGTCCTCCCTTTTGCTCTTACACAGAGAGTACATAATGAAGGTTAGGACAGTAGTGGGTTGGCCCAGGGTAAACTTTTCAGTTTCACTCAGGTTGCAGCCATAGCTCTTAGGCATGTGGGCCATCCTTGCGCTACAGGGTCAAGTTGTTTTGAAAAGTAGGCTACAGGTCATCTCCATGGGCCTAAGTTTTGAGTGAGGACTCCCAGTGCCACTCCCTGTCTTTCATGCACGAATAATTCAAATGGTTTTTGGGTGTCAGGGAGCCCTAGGGCTGGTGCAGATCCCAATTTAACTTTGATTTGTTCAAAAGCTCGTTGGCACTCAGGAGTCCAGTCTAACGGGTCAGAGTCTTTCCCTTGAACTTCCTGGTAAAGAGGCTTGGCAATAAGCCCAAAGCAGGGTATCCAAATTCAGCAAAATCTTGCCATACCAAGGAACCCGCGAAGCTGATGCTTAGTGGTTGGGATTGCAACTTGAGTTATTGCCTCTCGCTGTTCTAGCAGCAGGTTTCTTTGGCCTTGTGACAGTTCAAATCCTAAGTATTTCACTCTTTGAACAGAGATCTCGGCCTTTTTCTTTGACACTTTATACCCTCTTTCAGCTAGGAAATTAAGCACATTTATAGTATTCTCATCAGACAGTTCTTTAGAGGGACTGGCTATTAGAATATCATCCACATATTGGAGTATCATCCCTTGAGGCAATTGTAGGTCCCTCAGGTGTCTCCCCAGGGCTTCCCCGAAGGAATATGGTGAGTTCTTGAACCCTTGTGGGACTACAGTCCAACAAAACTGAGCCTTAGTCCCTGTCTTGGGGTCATCCTATTCAAACGCAAACAACTCTTCTGACTGGGGATCAAGGAGAATGCAGAAGAAGGCGTCCTTCAAATCTAAAACTATGAACCAAGTATAGTCTCCTGGTAGTGTGGTGAGCAGAGTATATGGATTGGGGACTACTGGATGAACATCCTCCACTACTTGGTTTATTGCTCTTAGGTCCTGCAAAAAGCGGCACTCCCCCATGCCTGGTTTTTTCACTGGGAGCATGGGGGTCTTATATGGTGATTGACCTGATCAAATTAGTCCATGTGCTAGGTATGTCTCAATCAAGGGTTTTATTCCTTCTTTGGCCTCTTTCTTTAAGGGGTACTGCTTGAGATTGGGAGGTTTGCTGTTGGGTTTCAGTCCTACCTTGACAGGTGTTACAGTGACAGCTCTGCCTGGTACTCCTGTAACCCATACCTCTGGGTTCACCTGCTGTAGAATTTCTTCCGGTATTGTCTCAGGTTCAGTTGTGGACAGCTGTAGGAAGGCTGCTTGCAAGGACCATGCCTGGTCAGGTTCAACATCCACCTGGAGCTTGTTGTCTGAGAAAGTAATCCGAGGATTTAGTTTGGTTAGTAAGTCTCATCCCAACAGAGGGACAGGGCATTCAGGCATGTATAAGAAACTATGAGTTAATACAGTGCTTCCCACCTGACATTCAAGAGGTTGAAGAAATTTTTTACATGTAGTTTTTCCTGAAACTCCAGTGATGTTTGTAGTCTTCTGAGATAAAGGGGCCTTGGGGATGTTTAGGACTGAGTAGGTTGCCCCTGTGTCTAGTAGAAATTCAATGGGCTGTTTTCCCACAGTTATTGCTACCCAGGGCTCCTTGTGGGAGATAGGAATTTGCCCAGTCTGTAACGGAGCCCCTGGGCCCCGTCATTCTTGATCACTGTCAGCTGTGCTTACCATCTGTTGGGCCCCTTTTGGTTGAGTTTGGAGAGCTTGCTCTGGACATTCCCTCTTCCAGTGCCCATCTTTCCAGTAGTAAGCACACTGTTGAGACCTCAACTTTGTTGCTTGGTCCCTTCAATGGGGAGCTTGACTTGCTCCCTTTCTATTAATTGGGGGCCTATGGGGACTTACCTGGTGGAATTGGCTTCGTAGTGGGCCTCCCAGGACAGGAGCCAGCAGGGTAGCCTGTTGCTTCATGTCTCTTCACTTCTGTTTCTCCTGCTCCTGGTCTTGGTTGTTACAGACCTTGAAAGCAACCTCTACTACTTGAGAAGTGTTCACACCCAGTACCCCTTCTAATTTTTGGAGTTTACGCCATATATCAGGGGCACTCTGGCTTATAAAAGTTAAGTTTATAATACGAGTTTTCTGGGGGTCCTCTGGGTTGGCGTCAGTATATTGATGGTAAGTCTCATATACCCATTGAAGAAAGCAGAAGGATTTTCCTTGAGGCCTTGTACTTCCTGAACTTTTGAATCTGCTTTGAGGCCCCCCTTCTGGAGCCCTATGACAATGTACTCCAACCTTGTTCTGTCCTCTGGATCTGTTCCTGATGGCTGTGGCCCCTGGCTACGTTTTCAGGTTGGAGGTTGTGAAGTCTGTCGTCTTTTGCTCTAGCTTTCTCTAATACTATTCGCCTCCCTTCAGGTATAAGGTAATTAATAATATTAATGTAAATCAGCCATGGTGAATGGCATATGAATCCAAACAAAACCTCCAGGATTTCCTTCATGATCTAAACTGGCTGGAACCTGTTGTAATGGGTATTGCCCTGACGGATCTGGCCTAGACCCCTGGCCAAATTTTACAACACTGAGTGTGTATTGGGGAGACTGTTTTCTGGGGGGCATATGGGGAGGAACAGAGTCAATGTAAGGGTCTTTAGAGTTCTGAAAGACACCCTTAAAATCCATTTTCTCTTTAGATCATAAAATTATCACCGTAAACTCTTTTCTGTAAACCCTTGTTTTGAAACAAAGCAAAGAATAACTCTAGATGAAATAGTTCTTCCCGCTTTTGATATTTAACTGGATAATATCATAGTTTAGACTTCTACTTTCTGACCATCCATTCCCAGATTCACCAATATTTTGGTCAGATGGTGTTACAGAAAAATACCAGTTTTTCTCTTTATAGGTTCAAGGTCAAACTGAGCCCCATTTTTCAGAATGCAGCCAAGGGGATTCCATTCTGGTACAGAACCTTGGTTACCAAATTTCCAGTCACACTTACATCCACTCAAAACTGTTGCACCGGTGCCACGCACACACACTCTCTTTCTCTCACAAACAAATCAAGCAGAGCCAGACCAGAATTCAAAGTAAAGGATTCCTAAGAAACATGTGGGCTGTGGAGAGATTTTGATTAAAAGACACCTGGGTCACCACTTAAAATTTTTATTTCTTACCCACACATAAACCAAACCAAAACCAGAACAGACTAAAAAACACCTGGGTCGCCATGTGCCCACACTCTCATCCACACACAACAGATTAAGGTAAAGGACCCCCAAGAAACACTTGGGCTACAGTAAACCCATACTCAAACCAAAGCAAAACCAGATCAGATCAGAACAATGATGCTTTAGCTATGGAGATGATATTAATTTCAGATTACCAAGTAAGAACCAAAATTTCAACCTCCCTATGAGCTTAAAAGGACCTCTGGTAGCATAGTGGCTAAGGCACTTGACTGCTAACCAAAAGGCTGGCGGTTCAAACCC
>NW_006921991.1:1248946-1252959 GCF_000298275.1 Orycteropus afer afer
GCAAATTCTGCTATTTGGGGTTTAGTCCACTTTTGTATCCTTCCCTTCAAGGCTCAGGGGTCCAGGATTATCTTCTGTGTCTGTGTTAATTGGTTTTCCTTTTCTTTGTTGAAGTGGGTCTGTGGAGTCCTTCTGCCTAGTCCACCATCTTGGGGGAACTCCCCCAGAGTATAGATTCTTAAGAGTGCTTTAGTTGTGGAGGTATCTTAATTAAGCTTATTAGCCAAAATTTCAACTTCCCAATCAGCTAGAAGCCAGACCAGAATTTAATCTATACTCACCAATAGACATCTTTAAACCCAGTATAATTTTCTCTTTTCTCAAAAGCACCTAGAGGCCGAGGATGCTGAAGACAGTCACAGACCCAGCAGCCCTCATGTACCTTCAGACAAAGCAGTGTCTGAGTGCACACAAGGTCCATCAGGAGTCTGTTCTGCTTCCACCATCCGATGGTCCTCATGCCCCGGGGAGAGGGCCAGAGGCCCCTGGTCCCAACTGGGTCACCAGTTGTTATAGGACCAAATGCAGGTCCCTGCCTGGTGTGCAGTCAGGCCAAAATAGTTTACACACCGAGATTGAGAGGAGAGAAAATTATTTATTGCAAAGCCGCAATGCAAGGAGTAGGGGTAGTTTAGTACCCAGATCTAACTCCCCGAGATGCCATTGAAACACAGCCTTTGTAGGTTTCAGGAGAGGGGGTTGTGCGTACTCACAAAAGGTTGAGGAATTTGGGGTGAGAACGTGAAATGGGTGAGTGAAATGGGTGAAGATAGTGGATGAGTCACACTAGCTTCCTGTTATCAGCTGATAGGGTTTGGGCAGAGGGGAGAGGGTCCACAATTAACTTTTGTTCCCTTTTGCCCTGTTGTGCATGTCTCTGGGCCAGAGTTAATTTACAAGTTGTTTCAGACACTTCTATTGTCCAAGGGTCACAGTTAATTTACAAGTTATTTCTAAGATATTTTAGTAGTCTATCATCTGCAGGAAGGAATATTTTCCATTCAGTTCTTTAAGGAACTGAATACTCATCTGTCCGGGGTGGGCAAATAGTTGGGGATAATTTAGTTTACTTATGTATTCCCATCCAGGGTCCTATCTAATTATCAGTCTTAACCAGGGTGGGGGAAATAGTTGGAGTAATTTAGTTTACTTATCTATTTCCATCTGGGGGGTGCCAGGTTGGGGAAAATAGTTTTAGTTTACTGGGTTTCAATAGCATGCATTCATTGCATGATAGTTTTCTTGCAGCTAGTGGGTAGTCTAGTGTTCTGGCCCATCTCATGTCCCAGCTTATCTTTTCATGGGTGTCTTTCTGTCAGTGGCAAGTACTGTGAGAGCATTTAAGATACTTGACTCATGCCCACATTTCTGTGGCTTAAAGACTCTAGGATTCTTTTATAACAACTCTACAAAACCTGGTTTCAT
The DNA here is from genome assembly GCF_000298275.1 of Orycteropus afer afer. Lineage (NCBI taxonomy): Eukaryota > Metazoa > Chordata > Mammalia > Tubulidentata > Orycteropodidae > Orycteropus > Orycteropus afer. Next base: position 1,250,372 of record NW_006921991.1, read on the forward strand.
TCTTTCACAACCTAATTCATTCTGCTGACTAAAGACCTAGTCTCTTTCCTTGGACCTTGAATATAGTAGTCTCTCCAACTGGAAAGCACCCTAATGTGGCCACTGATTTTCCAAATGGTCCCAAGTGAGGTTATGCCAGATAGGCAAGAACATGCATGATAAGGGACTATAATGTTTGTTCATGTAGTTAGCATGAGACCCAGAAGATGGCTCCAGATATCCTTTAGTCATTGCATTCTCCATTTTATAATGTTAGTTACAACAAATAAACTTTCACTTGTAAGAACCAAAACAAATCTATAATAAAACTTAAAGAGGCATCAATGCAAGGGAGTAGAGCTGAGATGCAAGAGGTTTTCAATCTTAAGCAATTTCTGAGAATTCATGGGTGTGGAGAGCCCAAAATAGCTCAGCAGGTACCATACATGTCCAAGAAACACCTCATAGGTCATGAAAGATAATGCCCCTTTGAATTCCTGCTTCTGACACCAGAAATATCAAAGAAGCAATCTCATACTCTGTTAGAAGTGAAAGAAAAGGCATTTTATTGAGGAATAGTACAGCTTGAGCTCAGCAGCACCATGTGAAAATACAAAGCACTCTATCTTTCAAGTGGAGAGAAGAGTCTACATACATAGAGAAGAAAGGAAAGGTTGGGGGTTAATGATTGATTGTAGCTCAAAGCTTTAGCTTGAAATCCTTTGAAATGTAAAGATCAGCCACTTGGCTAGGAAGGAGTGAGCTACCACTAAGGTGAGTGACAGCCAGCTGGTTTGGTTGTACATGATTATAGTCAGTTATACATGATAGTAGTCAGTTATACATGATTGTAGTCATGAACACATATTTTCTGGGAACAAATTGTTTACATCTTGACACATTCTTCCCAAATGGTTTACATCCTGACCTTTTGTTTCCTGGGAATGCATGTTGACCCCATCATTCTTACATCTGACATGAGTGCCCAGTTTGAAACTCTCCCATTTATACCCATTTAAACTTGTATACAAAGGTTATAATTATAGCAGGAAATTGGTGGGGGCAGAGGAGGTTAAATCTGGTTGTCCCGTCATACGTTAGGAATGATTTTTCTGGAAACCTAGTCCAGATTTTCAACTGAGGTTTGCTGTTTCAACTCACTGCTATAGCTTCAAGTAATAAGTTTCCAATATTTTGTTTCTGACTGAGACATTTGTGTATTGGAAGGAGGGTGGGGAGAGGATCACAGAATCAGTAGGTAACTGAATCAACCTTCCTGCTGATTTTGCACTGCTGTGACCAAAAGACAGTGGAATGTGAGGATGTCACTTAACATTCATTATAGGTCTCAGGAATATATAGAAGGCTCATTGTTGTAAGAAAGTTCTAGAGCAGTACTTCTTATAGAAATATAATGCACACCACAAGGGAACCACATATGTAAGTATTCATTTTATAGTAGCCACATGAAAAAAGTAAAAAGAAATAGGTGAAGTTAGTTTTAATGAAATCCTTAGCGCAATAGATTCTTTATTTTTTGGGGATTAAGTCTTTGAGATCTTGTGTGGATTTTACACATCTCAATTGAGCTGTTGTTGTTAGTCACCTTCAAGCTGATTCTGACTTGTATGTAAAGTGGAACTATTTCACAGGGTTTTCAAGGAAAACCTTTTGGAAACAAATTGCAAGACACCGCTGGGTGGGTTCAAACCACCTACCTTTGGTGTAGCAGTTGTATACTTAACCATTTGTGCCACTTCAATTTCAACTAACCAACCTCATTTTATGTGCCTATAACCACATGTAACTTGTGTCTGTGATATTAGGCTGTATGTGTCTAGAGATTGAAGGAAGCTATTCTTCTTTAAATAGGTTTATTTAGAATTCTCCTTCTTAAACAGGAAAAAATAAAGTATCCCTGCCCAGGGCAATATCATCATCTACGTTCAAATAACTTTTTTTCACTTCTACCTGCAAGAAAAACCCCCTAGCTTCATTTTATCTTCCTAAGAGTGGCGGCACCACTCTTGGATTTAAGAAAAGAAAAGGATTATTGTTAACAACAACAAAAATACTCACTTTTCTCTTTGAGCAAAATGACAGAGAAAGGTGTTCATTTAATTCAATTCACAAATATTTATCAAGTTAATATGTGTGCAAGATAGCTGTGCTAGTAGTACTTAGACCATTGTTAGCAGTTCATTTAATGCTTAATTGCCACACTGTCACCACTGCTCACATTACTCTTACTGATCAATTAACTCTGTGCCAAAAGTTATTCCCAAGGTAAAAAAATAAATGAATAAAAGTTGATAGTGAAAATGACATAGTTTGTTTTCTTTTTTTTAAAAAAAAGGTCAGTTCATCCTTTGACTGGAGTAATTAGCACTGAACAGTGTTAGAGACATAACTATCACTCTGCAATCCTGGCCGTTTTTACTAAACTAAGAATGTTAACTGGAATAATTTATCTCTGCTTCAGGGTTGTTGTTGTTTGCCGTCGAATCGGCCGACTCATAGCGACCCCTCCTTGGGTTTCCGAGGCAGTATCACTACGGAAGTAGGATTGCCCAACCTTCCTTCTGAGGAGTGGCTGGTGGGTTTGAACC
>NW_006921991.1:1253059-1254831 GCF_000298275.1 Orycteropus afer afer
TTGCCCAACCTTCCTTCTGAGGAGTGGCTGGTGGGTTTGAACCACCAGCCTTCTGGTTAGCAGTCAAGTGCCTTAGGCACTATGCTACCAGAGCTGCTTCAGGGTTAATTTACCTTAAACCCACCAATTTGACCAACTTCTTATCGCTAAAAGGAACTGGGATGTGGCTTTGCAATGTAAATGAAAGGTAAATTAGGCATTTTATGCATGAATGCAAAATAATATACAACTGCTTATCTTCAAATTTCTGCCAGCAGGTTTTATCTTCAAGAATTACAGAGACTGTGCTGCCAAATTAGCTGCGTTTGGGTGCAGGTTGGGTTTGCAGCACCTGAATCAAGCCAGTTGGTTGTTGTTGTTATGTGCCGTCGATTGGAGGAGGTGACAAAAGCACGAGCCAAGTGGCGCCTTCCGCCCCGCAGGCCACGCTGAGTCTGCCCAGATGTAGCCCAACCCCGAGCTGTGCACCCAGGGTCTAGGGCTGCCTGAGAGGGCGCGCAGTGGGGATTTCCGGCTTTCCTTCCGCCTCCTCGGACTCCCTAAACAGATGGAGCCTCTTCAGGTGGCCCCGAAACTCTCGAGGATCTTGAGTTTGTGCCAAAGGGCGCACTGGCAAAGGCAGCAGAAAAGGGCCCAATTCCCCCCTCTCGCGGGTTCAACTAGGAACCTCGCGCTGTCCGTGCAGATCTGGGCGGCTTGGTGTCGGGCTCTAATCTCACCAGCTCACACCTTCACAGGGAGGATAGCGAGGGCGCTCCAGGTGTCTGGGGCCGGGAAGGATGAAAGGGAGCTGCTACCGGGCGTGCTCGGGGAGCCGAGCTGGGACATGCTGTGGTGGCAGGGCGTGGGAGGCCCGGGACGCCTGGGCCGCGGCCTGCGGGCACCAAGGGACTGGCCGGCCTACAGAGGTCCTTTTATTTTTTTTCTTCCCCCTTGCGGGATGGTTGGCCAGTCGCTGCAGAAGCTTTCCACTCAGCTGGACGACTTTTACACTTTCTGCCCAAGCGGGTACACTCAGCGATCCGGTGCACCTGACGGAGTGACCGCGGGGTCAAATCCTCCCGCGACCCACTCGGTATGCCCACTCAAGCTCTCCTTATAACCCAGGGCTCCATCGCTGTCTCGGAGATGGGTTCCCCTAGCCCAGGGATCACCCATCTTGACCCAGAGGAGTCAGAACCCCCTTGGCCCTTTTCTCCACCCATGGCCAGCCTGACTTTTTAATCTTTATTTGAAGTCAACAGAAGAACAGGAAACCTGTGCATCTGCCTACAAGATATTTTTGTAATAACTCTTCGACCTCTGCCAAGAGAAGTAGCCTCCAGTATCCTCCCTATGCTTTCCTTCGGAAAGATTCAGGCAGCAAGGACTGATGCAGAATGTATGCAACCTGAAACTCAAACATTTAACACCAGCGCGTTTACTTGAAGAGCCTACAGTCCAACTGGGAGCTGAGCCCCCAGGGGCTCCAAGGCACCAAGCGTCTGAAGTCCCCGTTTGGGGGTGGGGTAGGTGAATGCCCAGCGGGTGACCCTGGAGAGGGCGGGTCCTGGGCACTTACAGGATGTGCTCTTAAGCCGAAAGCGCTGGCATGCACCTCCAGAGGAGGATAGCCGAAAAGACATCCATCCTATGGCACTCGGCCTGGGACTGCGCTCCTCGCGCCTCGCTCAGCTCCCTCTTCCTCCAGAACGCGGACCACAGCTCTTTATCATCCCCTTGAAGCCTCCGACCTGCTCAGACCTGTGGCAGTCACAGACTCTCAGCCCCCA
>NW_006921991.1:1256076-1259323 GCF_000298275.1 Orycteropus afer afer
TCATCTGCTGCAGCGCTTTCTGTGATGGAGAAAGTGGGACCCTGAGGGTTCCCTCCCCCGCGCCCCAAATCCATTTCTGAGGACTCTGCCCTTGCGAGTTAAACTTGAGTTTCCTGCCCATGGAGGTGAGAAGGTGATAGTCAAGGATATCAAGGGCCGCCCTAAAGGTCTTTCTGGTTTTCCTAGCCTGGGATCTAGTAACCGTCCCTGAAACACCCATCCTAGTGCCTTGTGTATGCCCTTTTCGGGCCCACAACAGGGCCAAACAGAATTGCCCCGGCTACATCCCCCCTCCGAGTTTTAAGCAGCCGTCCCTGTCCCAGCACCAAGTCGGGGTCTGCGAACATAATCCAGACAAGTCGCTTGCCAGGGTATTAGCGCGCTTCTCCCGAGTGGAAAGACCCCTGGTGTCGCTGTGGTTAAGTGCTCGGCTGCTAACCAAAAGGTTAGCGATTCGAAACCACAAGCCGCTCCCTTGGAGAAATATAGCAGTCTACTTCCGTAAAGAAACACTATAGGGCAGTTTTTTCTGTCTTACAGGATCACTATGAGTCGGAATCGACTCGATGGCTGCGGGTTTGGTTTGGTTTTGGTCTCCGGAGTGGAAAATTAGTTCCTGATGGTGGCGCGTCAGCGATTCTTCCTTTACTTTTTTTGTCTTTTCTCCCTACCGCGGACTTTGGGGGATTACAGGATGCTAGGCTGAGTGTGTGTAATAGTTCCTGAGTGAGTGACCCCATTTCTGGAAAGCATGACTGAAACGCGGGGGTGGGACGGGACAGGCTCTGATGAGTGGTGTACTTGGCGGCAGCCGATGGCCCTGCCGGCCTCCGCAGTGTGAGAGGTGGATAGGGTTACTGGTTACGTCAGTGAGACCGGGGCTGTGTTTGATCTGAGATGCGGGACACTTGCGTTCTCGGGCATAATGGAGGGGGGAGGGGGCTGACTTCAGATAGCTTTTCCGCTTTCTCCTAGTCACCTTCACTGTTTTATAAAATGTTCGCTTGCTCTTTCCAGCGCAAGCAAGAGTTGTAATAGGGTTTACGATTGGTGCTTAGTATTTTGCGACTTGAATCATACTTTTAAAACCTAAACGAAATGTTACCTAAACAAATAAACGAAATAACAAAATCATATTTTTAAGACTGGCAGAATTACAGGAATTTCATTTAAAATGATCATGTTAGCCAGCCTAGTGGACTGTAAGTCTTCTTTAAGAAAGTCGGAATTTTTCAACGTCCTTTGGATAGAGTGAGAAAAATTATTTGCCAGGGGGCGCTTTTCATTCATTTTTTTTTTTCCTTCAGAAAAATCTTTTTCCATTTAATAATATAACTAAAAGGTTAGCAAAAAATGTTCTCAAAGTGTCCTGAGCTTGTTGAGAGAAATTGAATTTGCTTTGTGCTTCATTTTTAGATGTAAACAGTAACATTTGCAAATCAAAATCAGTCCTCATTTGTGCTTGACATGTATCAATGTGTAGGGAAATTACTAAAAATTCCACCTTTTTTTCTATATAGCATACATTTGGATAAGGAAAGCAGAAAACTAGGATTTATTTAGCACTAGTTTAAATAGAGCACTAGGAACTCTTGTGTTGTAGTAGTTAAGGCATTTGGCTGCTAACCAAAAGGTCCTTAGTTCTAACCCATCAGCTGCTAAGCAGAAAAAAGATGGGGTAATCTACCTCCATAAAGATTTACAGCTTTGGAAACCCATTGGAGGTAGCTATGAGTTGGGATTAACTTGATGGCAGTGAGTTTGGTTTTTGGTTTGAGTATTTATATGCCAGCTGCTGTGTATGCTAGCTCATTTTTTCCTTCCTATGACACAGCATAGTGCCCAAGGCACTTGACTGCTAACCAGAAGGCTGGTGGTTCAAACCCACCAGCCACTCCTCCGAAGAAAGATGGGGTAATCTACTTACATAGTGATACTTCCTCGGAAACCCAAGGAGGAGGGGTCGCTATGAGTCGATGGCACCTAATAACAACAACATGACACAGTATTGCCCATACCTGTTGTTACAGATAAGATTGAATCCCAGAAATTGAGGACAACAGATGTAAATAATCAATGGCAGAGCCGTAATTCAAAGCCAAGTGGATATAATTCATATGCTTTGCTTTATATTGGGCGAAGCTGCTTCAGAATCCTTTGTGGAGAACTTCAGGGTATAAAGAAGCCAGTAGTTAGAATTCATGTATTTTTCAGAAATAATTTAGAGTACTGTAACAGGTCTCATTTTAAAGCCTAGGTACTTAAGTTACTGTCATGTTTTCCAGATCTTGCAGATAGGACTCTACAATTTGCCATTTTTTAGAGAATTTCCTTGATACTCTGGCATAAGGTATGTCAAACAAAACTAGATTTTAACAAATAGCTTTTCAATGTTTTGTTAACTTTGGGTGTTCGGCTGCTCCAGGTAAATTACTTCCACTACATATTTGGAAATATTGAAGCCAGTGAGGAGAAAGGGTTGAGAATTTTCTTTTAGAGGTGTGATATGCCTCTGACATTCTCTTCCCCCTAGGTTCCTATTAGAATATAATGGCATTTTATTAGAGTATTGATGTTTTCTTAATAGTAATTTATTTGCACCAATATGTCAGAAGATTTCTCTGCAGACTAAAAGATTTCAAAGTTGGTTTGTATAGGAGTTTACATGTTATAGTCTCACCTCTAGTAGACTCTGAACTCTTGAGCAGACCCTTTTTTTTCCTCTGTATTCTCAGCACTTAACACAGTGCCTGGCACATGATGGCCCAGTAAATGTACAATGAATGAATCCTGAAGATCAGGAACAGTGATTATGGATCTTATCTCTGTTCTTAACATTGAATTTTACATTGAAGCATGAACTATTTTAAAAGACCCGAGTACCTAACCAAAAACACGGGCAGTTCTTCATTCACTTACATAGTAGTCTTCCTGCTTTAGGAGCGCCCATGGGTCTCATGGTGTTCAAAACAAAAAACTTTGTGGTTGAACTTGATCAAGCTTGAGTCAAAACATGATACAGGCTAGAACTAGGCAGAATGTTTCAAGAAGCAAATTTAGGATAATAAAGGAAGTACTACATAAGCAAAGTAAGGGTTGGTACGAACTAAAAAAACAAATAGCTTCCTAAATGGTGTAGGTGAATTCCGAACTCTTCTTAAAGAGTTAATTAAAAGATGGAGGTATGTTTTTGGATATTTGACTGTTAGAGATTGCCATCAAAGAATTGGTGGCTCTTCTGTTCTAC
>NW_006921991.1:1259608-1260984 GCF_000298275.1 Orycteropus afer afer
TGTCTTTAGTGACTGTGCACCCATTTTTACTCTCAGATTATATTGGATTCTAAGTGTTTGCACCATATTAATACTACATAGGTTTTTTATATTTCATCTTTAGGGGAAAACATTGTTAAAATATGATTGTTGACTTTGAAAAAAAGTTTTATTAAGTTTCTTTTCCTTTTCCTGTTCATTTTTACCACCTTTTAGGTTTTTTTCTTTTCCCAAAGTGAAGATCTGAGGAGAGGACAGGTATTGTTACATGTGAGCTATCAAGTAATTGTGACACATTACTGAACACTTTGTTTTCAGTGATTACGATATATGATGTCAGTTTCTGTTAAACTAAAATTTATGAACGTTTCCTTTATTTTGGCAACATGATACATTTTGAATCTTATATTAATGGAGTAGATCGAAAATGTTAAATTTTTCTGGGTGCATTTAAATTTAAAATAAAGGGGTAAATTTAATTAAAGCAGATTGCCTTTTTAAAAATACTTCTCTGAAAATCACGCTCCTGACCCAGGACTTGACATTCTTTGAATTGTGGAATGATCAAAAATATAGACAGTCCCCAGATTATGAATGTCTGACTTAGGAAAGTCCAACGTACATACAGCCAGAGTTATGAACCAACCCCCATAAAGCCTTTACATTAAAAATTCAGGTTTCATACAGTGGTTCAACATGTACCAAACCATTATTATTACTGTATTATATTAAAGATGTCCTAGTGTGTCTGGTCATATTTCTTTGATTTTTTTATGCATAGAAAGGTATACTATATACTATACTCAGTCCTCAATTAATGGACATGGTTAGATTCCAAAGACCAGATTGTTACGCAAAAATTGGCATTACAAGAAAATGGAGAATGACACCATCAGATCACAAAATAGAGAGATGACTACATCATTACATAACTGCCAAATTTTATCGTTACATAACTACCAAACCACTGAGAATCAGGGCTCAGCCAACTTGACACATAATCTTAACCATCATAGCAAGTGTTATTCTTGCCAAGCACCTTAGCATTCATTACTGCTAGATGTCTACATCATTAATGTGCAAAATATTCAGATAGTAGTTTTTTACTCTTGTCATAAATGGGAAATATTGGATAATGAGATAGTGAGGAGTTAGGGATTTATACTGAGACAAACTAACATTAGATATGGACTTGTACCTAAGTCTGGTTCATGTACAAATTTGACTTAAAAGCTTCAGGAATAAAACTCATTCATAATCCAGGGACTGCCTGTATAAGTAGATCATTTAGCCAGAAGTCTAAATTAGAGAAGTGGTGGTCTGCAGACTTTTTTCTTTTTAAAAATTTTTTTTTTTAATTTTAAGAGTTTGTTTTACATTCAACATTACATGTACAA
>NW_006921991.1:1261084-1268008 GCF_000298275.1 Orycteropus afer afer
CTGCAGACTTTTTTCTTTTTAAAAATTTTTTTTTTTAATTTTAAGAGTTTGTTTTACATTCAACATTACATGTACAATTCAGTTTCACAACTCATTTACCATCCCCAACCCTAACCCAGTCTTATTTAGCATCAATTTAAAAAAAATCATACCATTGTGATTACATGAGATTTGCTGTAGAATAACATGGTGTAAGAGATTTGTGATCTGCCAGGCTGTGAATGGTGGATAACATCAAATTGGCTTGATCCACCCAAAGCAGACTAGATGCTTTGGATTCAGTGGTTCAGATTTTAATGCACAACAGTGACATCTTGGTGGTCTCAGTGGTAATGCATGTGTGTGATAGTTCTCAATTGCTCTTCCTGTGTTTCAGTGGATAATGTTTTAAAGCATTGCAGTGTAATTGTGCAAATATATTACTTAAACATCCCATTCCTCGATTCACAAAATAAAATTTAAAAAAAGCACATGCATGTTAATACTTAGCATCAGATGTCTTTTATCCATCAGTGTATTCTTCTGGAGTTAATATAGCTACCTGTATCATTGATCTGAAACCAACATCAGATAGCAGATGTTCTGACTTATCAATTTAACATTTTTTATTATTAAATATCATACAAGCAAAGCTAAAACAACCCTAAATCCCAATTGTTAGGTAAAACGTGTCAAGATTTAACAAAACAAGCACAAATATACATGTTTCTTATAAAGTAATTTCAGGATTAAACATATCCATGTATCTATTGCCATTGAGTCAATTCTGACTCACAGTTACCTTATAGGACAGAGTAGAACTGCCTCCTATGGTTTCTGAGGCTATAATCTTTGTGGAAGCAAACGATCCCATCTTTCTTCTGTGAAGCAGCTGGTAAGTTCAAACCAGAGACCTTTCACTTAGCAGCCAAGCACTTAACCACTGTGGCACCAGGGTTCCTTCTGTATCCATATAGCACATAACTATCATTTGATCAATTTGGCCTGTTTAAAATGAATATACTAAACCAAAAATCCACTGCTGTAGAGTCGGATCTGACTCATAGCAACCCCTCCTTGGGTTTCCGAGGCAGTATAACTTCAGAAGTAGATTGCCCAACCTTCCCTCCAATCAATTTGGCCTGTTTAAAATGAATATAGTAGGTAGTAGTAATTAAGTATTTTGAAGGAAGTTTATGGTACAATTTGGATTCATGGCACAGTGTTCAAGAACTGAAGCTTTGGAGCCATAAGTACCTGGGTTTTGCTCCTATCTCTGCTACTTACTGACTTTGAAACCTTATGCAAAACCCAAATCCAGCCCAACCCAACCCACTGCCATCGAGTCATTTCTGATTTATAGTGACCCTTTAGGACAGTAGAACTGCCCTGTCAGGTTTCTAAGGCTATAAATTATGGAAGCGGACTCTGCTTCATCTTTGTCCTGTGGAGTGGCTGGTGGGTTTGAACCACCAACTTTTTGATTCACGGGTGAATGCTTTAACCAGTACACCACCAGGGCCCCTTACCTTACGAAAATTATTTAGTAATCCTAACTTTAGACATCCTAATCTGTAAAATAGGGATGAAAGTAAAATCCACCTCATAGCATTGTGGTGATAATTAAATGAAACGATAATATATGTAAAGCAACTTGATTTAAGTACATGGTTTAAGTGTTCAATAAATAGTGATTATAATGAATTACCTCAGAGAACTGTCTGGGGAAGTTTAGTATTTTCTCTGGCATAATTGTTTTCAGAATGAAAAAGAACAATTAAAAATGATTTATTTGATTGATCTGTTTGAACAGAACCAGTATGATATTTGAATATAATGGTAAGGTTAAGATAAACAGATATCTCCTGAATCTTGCACTTTTTATGTTGCTCCCTTCCTTGATACTGGTAGTTGTATTTAAAAGAAAAATTGTTATGTGCCGTCGAGTCAGACCCAACTCATAGTGACCCGTCCTTGGGTTTCTGAGGGGGTATCACTATGGAAGTAGATTGCCCAACCTTCCTTCTGAGAAGTGGCTGGTGGGTTTGAACTGCCAGCCTTCTGGTTAGCAGTCAAGTGCCCTAGGCACTATGCTATCAGAGCTCCTAAAAGAAAAATAGATTTTAAAAATTTTTTTAATTTAAAATAAGTATATCGTACATATGATGTTTTATAACCAATGAAAAATGGTGTATGTGTGTGTCAGCCTCATAGAGGAAAGTATTTCCCTGAAGAGAAATAGTTGTTCAAAAGAAGAAACCAAACTCACTGCCGTTGCATCAATTGCAACTCATAGTGACCCCTCCTTGGGTTTCCGAGTGGTATCTCTACGGAAGTAGATTATCCAGTCTTCCGTCTGAGGAGTGACTGGTGGGTTTGAACCGCCAGCCTTCTGGTTAGCAGTCAAATGCCTTAGGCACTACACCACCAATACTCCTAAATAGTCATTATATAGTGTCAATAGGTAAAATTTAGCTTTGTTTCTAAAGCATACCAAAATAAAATATGCACACTTTTTTCTGTTTTAGCATTCATAGAGCCTGGATAGAGGATTAATTGGTTCTGTTAATTTCATTTTTAGGAAAAGAAATGAATCTGGCATACCTCCTTCCCCATTACCATAAACATTTGCTTTGGTTATTTGAATATGCCATGAGGAAAGAGGTTTTCCTGTCCAGAAATATAATCCTTTGGATTGGATCTGTTGTGTAGTGCTGGTACATAAGGATCTTTAAATAATACATATGCTATTTTTCAAACTGAGAAGTTTCAGGAGATGTTAAAAGCTGCATCTGTGCCCCAACAACCATTCCAGTCCTTCCTCCCAAAAAATTTTAAAATATACAACACCAACAACAAAAGGGTGTGGCATAATCAAATACCTTTGGGAAATATGGAGCTAAACAGTGTATTTAATCCAAGTACTTTTCCCATTCCTCGTTAATTGTTTATGACTTGTGATTACTGTAAAATAGCTACAGTTGATAATTTGATACAGCCATTTTTAACTTTGGGAACATTTTGACTTTATCTTTAAAATTAAACTTACAGCTTAACAAATAACAGTAAATCAAATGTACACATCCTCTGGGGCTAGCAGTTTTTAATGCGCATATTGCTTCATAAGAAGGAGCCCTAGTGGCACAGTAGTTAAGTGCTCAGCTGCTAAGGGAAAGGCCATCAATTTGAACCCACCTGTCAATCTGCTTCTGTAGTGATACAGCCTCGGAAACCTAAGGAGGGGATCGCTATGAGTCAGATCTGACTTGACGGCCGTGAGTTTGGGTAATTTTTTTTGCTCCTCTGTGAGAGAAAGATGTGACAGTCTAATTCTGTAAAGATTTATAACCTTGGAAACCCTGGGGCTTTCTATCTAATAGGGTCTCTGAATTGAAATCAATGGATTTGGTTTTGGTATTACTTAATAATATGCTTTGACATACCATATCAGAATGACTCATTTACTGGCATTACCTGCTGTGCGTATTTACCTTCTCTTGTAGATGTGAACTAGAAAGTAGTGAGGGAGCTAAAGAGCAAGTAGCTGTAAGATGGAGAGCTATCCTCTGGCCCCACTTAGAGTCAGGTGTCCATATTGTGAACCTCTTCCCCCCACCCCTGTGAAATAGGTTCCTAAATATTAGATATCTGCATAATGTGGAAATCTAAAAGCCCTTATAGACTTCCTGTATCATTCTTATCCTGTATTAGTATACGTAGAATTATAGAAGTAACAGAACGTAAGATGAATTTCTCATTGTAGCAGAGATTCCATACCTTAAAAACTAGTTATGTTACTCACATGTAAATTGATTTTTATAATCTTACATATGATGATGATCTCATCTTAAAATCTAACCTGGTCATGTAAGTTCTGTGAGTTTGGCACCAATCCTTTGGTCCCAAAGATTGTCATAGGAATTTTGGTGTAGTCATTTGATATCTGTTAGAAGCAGATAGCAAATGATAGCCTGAAGCAAAAGATAATTTTGACATTGATAGACTGAAGTACATCTCAAGTGCAGTGGTTTGGGCAAAACACGCACTCCAGAAATCTTGTAGAACCTGAAGTGAAAAACTTCAGTTACCCCAAATGTTATTTCAGTTCTTCACATTTAGGAACAGAGGCACCTATCTGAAAACAATATAAAATAATAGAGATGATTCACTTAAAAAGTGGCTATATAATAGCCACTGGCCACATGTGACAGTTGAGCACTTGAAATGTGGCTAGTGTGGCTGAGGAATTAAATTTTTTAATTTAATTTAAATTTAAAGTCACATTTAACGGTGCAATTTTAGATGATAGGATTGGTACAATGAGAACTGTTTTTTCTCTATATACCAGTGATTTTCAACCTTACTTTCTGTTTATATTTTGAAATTAACCAGATAAATTGTTTTATATGTATATGTGTATATATATATATATATGTATGTATATAGGGAGCTCTGGTAGCATAGTGCCTAAGGCACTTGACTGCTAACCGGAAGGCTGGCGGTTCAAACCCACCAGCCACTCCTCGGAAGGAAGATGGGGCAATCTACTTCCGTAGTGATACTGCCTCGGAAACCCAAGGAGGGGTCACTATGAGTCGGGTCTGGATGGCACATAACAACAACATATATATATATATGATTTTTTAAATTCTGTTTAATCAGGTTTGTCTTGTCCCTCTCTTACACTGAAGGTTTTGATACCCCACCGTATATGGCCCTCAAATCAGCTGTCTGTACTTTTGACAACTTTGCTAGCTTTATAGTTATATTTCTCATTCAAAATATACCACCAAGACATTGGGGAAATCTAGCTATCAAAAAAAAATGTTGCATTATGTTTACTATACTGTATTAATTAAAATTGGAAAACTAGGTTGCTACATCTTAGATTTTCAATAAGACTTGGAACATAAAAGTACATATTTAAGTTTCTTTAGCATAGACTTTTGCAGCTGAGAATAATTCAGTCCAGTCCCACTTATATTAGAAAATTGAGCCCTGTTGAGATGTACCCCAACCCTAGGTCATATGTGAAGAAAGTCAGAGCTAGGGTATGTAGCATTTGGCATGTTGGCAAATTTTATTTTGCCATGCATAATATTTTAATATAACCTTTTTGGGATTATACCAGAGTTAATCTTAAATAAATTCTGAGTAAGTAAAAGTTCAAATATTAAGCTTTTTTTTGTTCTCTGCTAATTGGAAGTCCTCAATGTGTCCGAATGCTCAAATCCAAAATAAACAAATATACAGCCTTACCTTAGCTTTTATAAGTCTAGAAAATATAGTCAGTCCTTAGTTTATAAAACCAATTCCAAAATAGTCCTACACACAAATGAATTGGGAGGGAGGTGAGGAGTCAGTTGAGATCACTGCACTTTGTTTCCTGGGTAAAGATGTAGAAGGAGACAAACGTGTACTGATTGCCACCTCTGACTAGACATTTTGCATATATCAACTCTAATGAGGGTAGATGTAATTGTCCTCAACTTACAGATAAAGAAACTAAACCCTAGAGAGGTTAAGAACTTGCTTGTGGTTGTACAACTTGTAAGTAGAGGAGCTAGGATTCAAACCAAGGTCTCACAGATTTCAAATTCCATGGACTGTCCACTAGACTGCCTTGCTTGAGTTGAGAACAGTAACTAGGTGAGCGGCTCAGTCTGGATGAAACCTGTTACAGGGTGAGAGAATCCAAGTGCATTGCAGGAGTAGCTGTTTTTTGTGGAAATGTAAAGGATAAAGTGACCCAGAGGGATAGGTGCCTTCTCATATATAATGTAGCATGAAATCTGGTGTGAACTCTGAAATTCTGTTCATAATAGAGACAATGTTTCAGTAGTTGATCAGTGGAGTTAGAAAAGTTAGTAAAAGTGGTATTATTCATCAACTGTAAACCAAACCAAAAAACCAAACTCACTGCCATCGAGTTGGATGCTACTCATAGTGAACCCCTTGGGTTTGCGAGGTGGCATCACGATGGAAGTAGATTGCCCAACCTTCCTTCCAAGGAGTGGCTGGTGGGTTAGAACTGCCAGCTTTCTGGTTAGCAGTCAGGTGCCCTATAGGCACTATGCCACCAGAGTTCCCACTCTCCAACTATAGAGTGAGATAAATAGGCCTGAGAGAAATAGCATTTCTGACATTGTATGTGAAAATGCTTTGAGACTTCTAAACATTTGAAACAAATTACAGTATTTGGGAAGAGGGGGCTGTCTATTCTTTGCTTAACAGCCCTCCTTTTGCAGAAGCCCCTAGGTGTGTGCTTGAGTAAATGTGCCCTGTTGTGTAACTAGCTTCTTAAGTCATTACCTCTGTGTATTTGTATCTTCCTTTTAGAAAAATTTATTTGATACACAGAGTGCCAGAAAACAAGATCTGGCTCAACCTTAAAATGTTACCAATTATAAGAAAAAGAAAAGTTACGCAATCATTGGGTTTTTATTTTTCCTTTAGACTTCTAAATTTTTAGGTGAAATAGCATTAATTTGTCCTTTTAAAAAAAAAAAAAAAGGTATAATTTACGTACCAAAAAACTCAGCCTGGTAAAGTGTACAATTCATTTTTTTTTAGTATACTCACAAGGTGTACAGCCATCAACACTATCTAATTCTACAATATTTTCATCACTTCAAAAAGAAACCATGCCCATTAGCTGTCACTCCCAATTCCGCCCCTCCTTCAGCCTCTAGGAACCCCTGATTTACTTCTTGTCTCTCTAGATGTGCCTGTTGTGGACATTTCATGTAAATGGAATCAGGCAGTACGTGATTTTTGTGTCCAACATCTTTCACTTAGTGAACGTTTTCAAGATTCATCTATGTTGTTGTAGGATGTATCAATGCTTCATTCTTTTTATGGTGAAAAATATTCCATTATATGGATATACCACATTTTGTTTATCTATTCGTCAGTGAATGGACATTTGGAGTATTTTTGCTTTGT
>NW_006921991.1:1268408-1273378 GCF_000298275.1 Orycteropus afer afer
TTTTTTTTTTTAATTTTGAGTTTTGTTCCACATTGTTCTCCCACTCTATCGAGGATTTCCTACGTAGATCCCCCTGTGTGTACACATTTTTGTGTGAACATAGTTTTTTTTTCCTCTTGGGTATATGCTTAGGAGTAGAATTTCTTACTGAGTCACATGGTGAGTTTGTTTAGCATTTTAAAGAACTGCCAAACTGTTTTCCAACTTCACTGCATTATTTTGTATTAGTAAAAACAAGAATAAAAGGATGTTTTCTTAATATTAACAATACTCTCTCTTGGTAGCCAGCATCATATTTGATTGGGGCATGTTAATAGTCTTATTACAATGATGTGCTATTTTCCTCCCTCTTTTACATTCTGGAAGAGCTTGTTGATGGAATTAGGCAAAAAATCTAGAAGGTATTGTAAAGAAGATAAAAGATTACTATTCATAAATAGAATCGTATACTTAGGAACTTGAAGGAAATCCACTAAAAAAATCTTACAAGGTGCTATTTTATAAAATATATACAGAAGACAAACAGCTTTCCTGTTTACCAGCAATAACCAGTTAAAAAATAAAATGGAAAAAAGTGCTCATTCAAAATAGCAATCAATATATTGAATACCTGGAAATAAACATAACAGGCAAATGGAAGGACCCAAATAAAGAAAATTACAGAATTCTATTAAAGAATAATTTGAATGAATTGAAAGCAGAGCTATGGTTCTTTAATGTAGATTACTTAAAGTAGGAGTTAAGGTTGGTTTGTATTTTTTTTTTTGGGGAACTGAGGGCAACTTTTCCTTCTGTCTGGAATGAATGGTCCCAGATTTTCAGTTTTTTATTGATGTTTCTCCAGATTAGTTTATATCTTATCTGAATAATTAATACTAATTTTTTTTTGAAAAATGCTGTTTTTAATAAAATCTGTGCATAATACATATGCAGCTATAAGTAATCATGGAGCTGTATGAGAAACTACACTTCTGGTCATTTTTCAGAAATAAACCTTGGTGGCTTTGCTGCCAGGTGGATTACACACCAATTTTTTTTTTTTTATTAATTAGAGTGGGTAGTTTGGATAGTTTCTTCCCATATTTAGAAGGAAATTCTACCCAAAACTTATTTAAAACACTTTGGGTAAAAATGTAGTTGATACTTCGCAAAATGAAATTCTGAATTCTGTTTAAATTTGAAGCTGTGGTTTATTGTATTTGAGGAAGGTCCTGCTGTGCCTTGTTTTCATTTACTTGCAAGTTAATGCTGTCTTCTTTTTGTACATAGTATATCTATAAGACTGTATATAAGTTTAACTCTTTTAAAGTGATTGTTAATTATTGTTGATAATGTATACTGGGTTCAGTTCAGCAAATATTTAAGCACCACATGTTTTATAAATGGGCTAACAGAGGTTCAGGTAAGGTTTTCATAGTCACATGGCAGATAACAGATTGGGCTTTGAAGCTCAGCATGCTGTGGTTTGGATAGAGGGGATTCCTTAAGCCTCTAGAAATCAGAATAAATCATTAAATTTGCCCTTGAAGCTCCTAAAGTAGCCAACCTAAGTAATGCATTAAAGAGTTATCTAGAGCTCAGATTTTTAACCCCAGAAATGAAAGTGCACCCACTATGGAAAGGAACTTATTAGAATTCCACAAAATATTAGTATTTGTCATTTTCCCCAAAGGAGACAATCAGGAAGAAAGAGAAGTTAACATATTGAATACCCAGTCTGGCTAAGCATATTGAACCTTACCACTACTTCAGTCATAACTATTATCTAAATCTTATGGATTAGAAAACTGATAATCATGTTAAGTAACTTGCCCAAAGTCATACCTATATTAAAGGGCTCAGCCAGGTTTGGAAACCTGACATATCCGGCCTCAGAGCCCATGATGTTTTTACTTTGCTGTGATTTCCCAATCTTGTCTAGTCAGAGGAGTCATCTAAGGTGCCCATTTTTAAAAATAAGGAGCACGAGCCTTCTGCCCTGAAGAAGTTTGATTCATTGGGGGATCACCGAGTCAAATCGACTCGAGGGCAGTGAGTTTTGGAGGCCTGGAATAAGGCCAAGTAATGTATCCATAACAGGAACAGATGATTCTGATAATCAGGTTTGGGGACTACTACTAATTCCACCTGTAGTCATACTGCCTTAGAAACCCAAGGAGGGTGGCTATGAGTCAGTCCGACTCCACAGCACATAACAACAAAAACCACCAATTCCATCGTGTACTAGGAGTGGGTGGAGATGGGATTGGGAGTAGGTAGAAACAAGAGTTTTTTAAAAGTTGTCACTTTACTAGTTTTTTCTATTAATAAAATAAGAGTAGTAAAAATGGATTGTGGATATTATGAAATTTAGGTTCCTCAATCTGTACAGGAAAAAAAACAGTAATTTATTTTTATTACAAATTTTCTTTTAGGTGATATTTGTAAAATCAATTAGCTCTTTGGCGTTATCCTTGTTTATATTTTTGGGAACAAATGCACCACTGGATGGTATAGATAAGAATGTATTTGGAATGCTTGAGAAAGAGAGAATTTAGACTTCGAAATAACAAAAACATCCTTAAATGTAGAATCAGTAATTTCCTCAGGTGTCATAACCTCAAAAAATCTTAAATAATCTTAATCTAAACTTTAATCCCTCAAGTCACAGGATTATAAAATTTTTGAACTGGAAGAGATCTTAGATATCCTCATAATTTATGGATGAAGAAACTAAGACTCGGAGAGGCGCTTAGACTTAGTGGCTTGCCAGCTATTAGTGGCAGGCTTTCAAATCCATGCTGGCCAAGTTTCCATTGAACTCTTATTGATTGTGCATGAGTACCAGGAAGAAGCAACTTGTCCAAGGTCACACCGGTTTTTAGGAATAAATTTAGTGGCAAATTATGTTTAATTCATGTATTTCCTACTTTATCTAATTTTATGATTTCTTCCCTTTTTTGTCGACCTATTGAGAATATGGATATACTTAAAGGAATTCCTTTTAGAATATTACGCTATTTGAAATATTATATCTGATTAATGATGTCTTAGAAAAATTAACTCATATTTGACAAATGGACACTTTCGGAACATGTTGTGGTCAGGAAGAACTCTAATTTTCTCTACTTTTTCTTGTAAAAAAATTTATGAGTAGCGAAAAATGAGCTTAGCTAAATACCTGTACGTGAATCCTAATGGGAATGTGAGAGTGTTTCTGTGTCGCATGAGCTTTGGATTCAGAGTTGGGTTCAGTGATTAAATGTATAAATTTAATAGCTCCGGGGTCTTAGATAAGTTATTAACTTTCAACCTGCCTTTTTCTTCTCTATATAGATAACATTCCTCGTGGTTTTTTAGTGATTAATTGGCATTAAATGAGAGAATATGCGTAAAAACACTAGCACGGTACTTTGAACAAAATATCCCATTGCCATAGAGATTCCAATACATAGAGACCCTCTGGGACAGAGTAGAACTGCTCCATCATAGGGTTTCCAAAGCTGTAAATCTTTACAGAAGCAGACTGCCACACCTTTCTTCCACGGAGCAACTGTGGGACCTGTCACTTAGCAACCATGTGCTTCACTACTGTACCACCAGCGCACCTTTTGAACAAAACAGTCAGTGAATAAATGATAAGTTACTGATTTCCTTGATCCCAGAAGTTATATAGCGAAAGTGCAAGTACTTTATTTCCCTATTCCATTTTTTAAAATCATGATTTAAGAATTTTTGAATTTACAGACTAGAAGGTGTGGTCAGTTTTTATAACATTTTGTAGATACGCTATTTCCTTGAACTTGTATTTGTTTTAACATTATAAAATTCAATATCTATCCTAGTATTCGTTCTGATAAAAATTGCTTCAAATGCTTTACCTTTCTTTTATTCATTGTGCTGCTTGATATAGTGTGCTAAAATTTATCCTTCTATCTATTTTGCCTTATAGTCCCCAAAGCATCTGCTTTTGTGTTTTGTGGTTAAGTTATTCTGTGGTTAAATGTTCAACACTGTTAATACAGTTACTATTTTTAATGACTTTCTTGTTTGAAAAAATAATGCATGTCAATTGTAGAAAGCCAGAAAATAGAGAAGCATACAAAGAAGGAAATAAACATCTATACTCGCAACAAAATACCACTATTAAAAGATTTTCTGTGACTTAAGAGTATGGGATTTAGAATCAGATTTGGTTTTAATTTGGGCTCTGCTACCTATTACCCTTGAGCAGAATATTAGACTTTTTCATTTTTAAAAAACAAATATTGATTGACCTGCTACTGTGTGCCTGGCATTTTCCTGGGGGCTAAGGGACACAGTGCTTAACAAGGTTGACATATGGCTTAATTTCTTTATCTGTAAATTAATGATGATGCCCTGCTAAGTTGTTAGGAGCATTAAATATGATCGATACTGCTTAGCACTTGCCTGGTGCGCAGTAAAAACTCAATTTTTAATCAATTTAGAGTTTTTCCTTTACATTTTATTTTCACCATTCATATTACCAACACTAGCTTTATTTTAAACTTTTCTATACCTGTTTTGTTTGTGTTGGAACATCATTGTATTTTAATTTTTTAATATAATGTAAGATTTTCAAAGTCTTTTTATTATTATTATCAAATATTTCAAACACATACTAGAATAAAGAGAATAAAGAGAGTAAGTAGCATAAATATCCCCATAACCCAGCCTCAGTGGTTAACTCATGGCCCATCTTTGTTAATCTGTGCCCCCCCCCCACACACACACACATCCCCTCCTAGGCTCTAGTGGATTATGAAGCTAATTCTAGTTACATCGATTCAGATGTAAATATTTGAGTTTATATTTCTTACAAGATAGAAATATTTTTAAAATATGTAACCACGATACCATCTTCACTCATAAAAGCATCAATAATTCTGTACTATCAAATATCCAATAAGATACTTTCTTTTAATTAGACAATTTAAACTTTACATTTCTTACACTGTTACTTTAGGAAT
>NW_006921991.1:1274267-1274775 GCF_000298275.1 Orycteropus afer afer
CTAGTTCTTTCCTACTGCAGATTCTTAAGTTCTTATTTTGATTCTCTTTTGGTGGTATAAAGTATGCCTTTGAACAATTTATGAAAAAGGATACTACCAGGATGGTGAAATTTTATATGACTTTGCAGATCTAATTTCCTTTGACCTTTTCTATGACAAACTAGGATAAGGTATAAGATTCTTAGATCATAGTTTTTCCCCTTCAGCTCTCTGTAAGTCATTACTTCATTGTCTTCTGGCATTTTATTGTTGCAGAGGAGAAATCTGAGGTCAGTCTCATTTTAGTTACTTTGAAAATAACCTATTTTTTTCTGCTTGTATGCTTGTAGGATTATATCTTTATCCTTGAAATTTAAAAACATTTGCCAGGACATATCTTGGTGTTGATGATCTCTGTTGAACCTTCTCAGTCTCCAGTCTCAGGTATTTTTTTTCAGAACTGGAAAGTTTTCTGTTACACTTTTGATTGATTGATTAAATTGCTCTGTTTTTTTTTTTTTTCTTTAGG
>NW_006921991.1:1275267-1281187 GCF_000298275.1 Orycteropus afer afer
TATAAAATTAAAATAAAATAAATGCATATGATTTTGAAAATACAGTACAGAGAAAATCCTATGACCCAGGTAACTACTGATAAGATCTTATATGTTTTGCAGTTACATGCACACAATTTGGGGGCGGATTACAAAATTGGGGTCATACTATATAGTTTTGTACCTTTTTAATTTAATATATTGCAAGCATATCTTTGCATCATTGATTTTTCTTTCAGGCCCTGATTCTAACCATTGCATAGTGTTCCTACATATGAATATAGATGTATTTTGATTTATTTAACCAGTCCCCTGTTGGTCATTTAGATTGTTTTCTATTTTTCAGTATAATGATTATGATGAATATCACTGTACATAAGTCTTTATGCACATCTCTGATATTTCCTTAGGATAAATGAGGAGCTGATTCTTAATCCTGTCACATTGGTAAGGATTATATACATTCCTTATTAAGACTATAAAATGCTTGTTTCTGATTGTTTCAATGTGATTGCTTAGAAGATTCTTTGGATTCTGAACAATATGATGGTATCTTAATTGAAGTTTGAGAGAGGTTTCTAATTCCTTATACTTAACACCTTTGTGGAACTCCTACTTCATAAACTTTGGGCAGGAAAACCACTGAATTATAATAGGGAGCTTGAAGGTAGATATACTTGAGGAAACTTGGTGTGGTTAAAAAAAAAAGTGGTTCTTGTTCATTCCTACAACCTGGGTCTCCAAATTAATACAGTAGGGCTCTGGACCCTTTGTTCTTTCCCTCCCTTCCTAGTTAATTCAGACCGTTGTTCTTTGTGAAGAATCCTTTTTTCACAATGTTCATATGAAAATTTCATTTCTGAGTAGGGGAGTGTCAGTAGATCATATGTCCCAAGTTCAAGGTAGCATTTTCTCAATCACAGATCATTTTAGTCCAAGTATAATTGCACATGATGATCTCCTGCTAGATTCAAAGCATTTTTAAAAAGTGCCTGAGTCATTTGACTACTAATGAGAAGGCTGGCGGTTTGAACCCACCAGCCACTCCATGGAAGGAAGACTGGGCAATCTACTTCCGTAGAGATACTGTCTCAGAAACCCAAGGGGGAGGGGTCGCTGAGTCAGAACCGACTCGATGGCAGTGAGTTTGGTTTTTTTAAATTACTTTTTGTTTCATATTCAGATGTATTCTAGCAGCCTAGAAATGTGCATTGTTGTAACATGCCATTACAATAAAACAATCTAATGGGATTGCATAGATTGAAATTATTTTAAGTCATTAAAATATGTTCCTATTTTTAACATTTCAGAATTTTCCTTGAATGCATGGTGATACTGTGGAGGTCCTGAAACCTTGGTTCAGAATTAGTGATTTGAATTGTTCCTCCTCTTTGATGATCCTCGGTGCTAATTTTATATAACAACATTGAAAGTTGTTTTGAAAACAATTCCTGCAGAGGTTAAAGCTCTTTAACAGTCTCTTTGATCTGATTTGCTCTGATGAGACCCATATTGTAGGTTATTCTCATTTGTGACTTTTTACACGTTTCCAACTAACAAAGCGTGATTAGCATTTCCTAACCTTTTCCAGTATTTCATATCCTATTTGCATATGTACAGTCTGCCAAGCTCTGCAATTTTTGGCTGGAAGGCATTATAGTGGGATGAGAGAGGATAAATATATTTGCCTCACTTTGAAACCAATTTTTTTGTCCATACTCATTCTTAGCCACATTGATCTCTTCTACCCTGCTTGGCAGGAAATTGACTGTAGTAAGTGATGAAACACTCTGAATACTCCATTGCATTATTTGGAAATATCTATAAAAATGTAAATATTACAGTCAGTTGAAGCAAAAGAGGAGAAGAGAAGTAACATTTACTGAGCATCATGTACTGCCCCTTGGTGAATCCTTTTTGATTACTACAACATCCCATCCCTGTGAGGTAGGTATTAACTCATCTTACAAAGAAAGTAAGGCTTAAAACATTAAGTAACTTACCTAGTTTCAGGTTAACTGTACCAGTAAGTGACAGAGATGGGACTTAAATCCACTGCTGGCCAGCTTCAGAGCACATTTTTTGCCTACTTGTTTCTTAAAATTAGAAAAATGTGTTTTCTTGTTCAATAGGTACTATTCCTTAAACGTTTGAAACTACAGAAAGTCCCTATTGAATCACACTGATGTTCCATGTAACCCTAATCTACAATGAAACTAAGGTCATTTTTCAAAAGGGAAGTTTCCTAACTGTAGAAGTAACTTCATGATGATTTCTAACAGGCCAATTGAATCCTTATTTTGATGAAATGATGTAAAATGTTTGTTGAAGTAAAGGTGCTTTTTGGGGGGAAAGATATTTGCCAAGTTTCACTTGAATATAGGATAACATTGACTTTCATATTTTCCTGCTTTAAAAATTAAATTGTTCAAAATATTAAATCTTTGCTAAACTGAGAAGGAGGTATTTTTGCAAAAAGTAGAGCTTAAAATACCTTTCATGTTTCCCATCTTTTTTTTTTTCCTCTCTTAGATTACTTTGTTGGTATATAATGTTAATTAGCTGAGTGAGGAGTACAAAAGAGAGAGTATATTGTAAAATTTGTAAGTGACATGAAGCTGAAAATAGTGATGAGGCTAATTGACAGATTTGGAATCCAATTTATACAGACTGCAGCAGTGGGTCAGAACTAGAAACTGAATCACAAATTTTAAATAAGTATTCCTCTTGGGAATAAGAATAATAACAAGTACAGGAGAGAGGATGCCTGGCTTAGTTGTAAAGTAAGTAAAGAAGACAGGGATTTCACCAATGGAAAGCTTAGTATGAGTCAGCAGTGTATGATAGGCGTTCCAAAAATAATGCTTATGCGAACTGCATTAATAAAATTCATTATCTTGGGAAAGAAAGGGAACCTGTCCTTTAGGTTACTCTGCTTTGGTCATACAGCAGTTGGAATGTTAAATGCATATAATTCTTTATACTCCCTTCCCCTTTAAGATGTTCTCAGAAAAAAGAATAATGACAGATGCTGTCTCTTAATATTGGAAGGAGCTTGAGTTATCTAGGAAAAACTCGGAGTGATTTACGGTCATAGATGTAGATTTACTTCCTGTAACTTTGCAGATAGAGTGCAAGCAAGTTAGCATATGTAGGTATCTTCGCAGAGAAATTTGTGATTGAGAAAAGTTACTATATAATGACTTTTACCTGGCAGGCAGTGCTTTTCCTGAGATGGTGAAGTCGCCTGCCTGGTAAGATAGCACATTCCTGTCTTAAATTCTCATGGGAGAATGAAGTGGAAAGCATTGAAGTGTAGTTTAAACAGAAGACTTGCAAGATCCTTTACTGATGCTAAAACTTTTTGATTCTAACATCAAAAGGACTTTAGGAAATATCTCACCTAAACAGATTTCTCTGGTACAGGTCTTTGCAGTTCATAAAATGTTGTCTTATGAGTTATTATTTCAGTTTTGACTCTAACAATACCCTTTGTGGTGTAGGCAGGGCAAGTTATCCCCATTTTAAACAGAGAAAGTGATACACTGAGAGGAACTCCAAAGTGCCCCAAAATCACAAAGCTTCTAAGTATCAGAGTTAGGATTCTAAGTTCAGTGTGGTTTCTACTATATATACCAGTTTGTTTTCAAAGTTGTGGTATTTTCTTTGCATACATTGAAAATCACAAGGAGCATCGGATGGAGCCCATGGAAAATGTAAGCATAGCTTAAGTTAGACTGAGGTTTCTAAACCCAAGGAGCCATTAAGCAGATCTGTGTATAGAAAGGTAACCCTGCCTGCACTAATGAGAAGATCTAGCTTGGATTACCAGATGAATGATGGTGCAAAGCAGGAGAAGTAGCAGGTTGTGGGGTGAGGGGATTTTGGTCGGAATAAAAATAGCTGACATTGATCAAGAGTACTTACTAAGTATCAGGCACACTGATTTAGCGTTTAGTTTATCTCATTTAATCTGTACAGCAGCTCTCTGAGGATGAGACTTTTTAACCCCCTCTGAAGAAGCTAAAGGTTAGAAAGTTGAAATAACTTGTTCAAGCCGTCGTAATTGGTAGCTACTAGTGTAAAGGTTGGGCAATCCTACTTCCGTAGTGATACTGCCTCGGAAACCCAAGGAGGGGTCGCTATGAGTCGGGGCCGACTCGACGGCAAATAACAACAACAACAGTGTAAAAGCAGGAACTTGAATTTAATGGTCTGACTCCAAAGCCAGTGTTTTTGAGAGCTACTTTGAGGTTTCTTAAGAAGTTCTGGTTCTGCAGTGGATAAAGCACTGGGCTGCTAACCAAAAGGTTGGCAGTTCGAACCCACTAGCCGCTCTGCAGGAGAAAGACTACTTCTGTAAAGATTTATACCCTTGGAAACCCTATGGGGCAGTTCTACTCTGTCTTACGGGGTCACGATGAGTCTGCAATTGACTTAGTGGCAGTTTGCGTTTAGTTTGAGGTTTCTTTGAGACATTTGGATAAAAATTAGTAGTCAGTTGAATAAATGTCTGTGGCTTTTAGGAGAGGGATGTATCGTGGAGATATTTGGATGTCCTTACATTTAAGTGGGTGTTACTGTAGCCTCTGGAAATGTCTTAGGAAACTCTAGATTTTATACCCGTATCTCCCCCTCCTGCCTCCATAAGGCACCATTTCTATGCTTTATAGTAATATATAGGTATTCCCTTACCTAGGAACATCTACTATGAGTGGGTGAAAATGAAAGCTGCCCTTTGTATGGGCCACTAGACTGTAAGATCTTCCAAGATGGAGGTCACGTTTTATTGCTTTCTTATCTACAAGTCAGTACCTAGGACATAGTATGTGTGAGATGAAAATGGATGGATGAATGGATGGGTAAATTAGGGCATGGGAGAGTAGATAGTGGAGTTCAAACTGAGAGTAGCTGCCTTTCCTCTGATATGGGCTGACAGATAGGTGGGCTGCCTTTTATTTACTAGTTGTTAAGCCTCCAAAGTGAATTAGCTTAGATCCCTATACACTTACTTGTTGAATTAACAAGTGGTCAGGGCCATTTACTCCTTTTTCCTGTGAAGGAACTATAGAAACCACTTAATGTTCCTGACGTCTGATTGTTGGTTTTTTTCCCTTAAAAACTACACTAGTAATACATATTCATTGTAGACACATTAGAAAATTCAAATAAGCAAAAACAAACTTCAAATTGTCTAAAATTCAGAGATAGCCACTGTAAACATTTTGGTGTATATCCTTCCAGAGTTTTTCCCATACAAATATATACATTAAAACAGATGTATATATTTATTTTAAATGGGATTGTTACTATCCACATTGTTTTGTAAACTGCTTTTTCATTTATTACATGTAACTGTCTTTCCATGTCAGTAAACTTACATCTTTATTGTCATTTTTAATGACTGCAGAGTATTCCATTATATGGATGTAGCATAATAATTTAACTAGTTCTCTACTATTAGGAATTTAGGTTTTGAATTTGAAGTTATTTTTGAAAAAGAGTTGTGGGGACCATTCTTATATGTACATATTTGTACACATGTCCACTTTTTTTAAAAAAATAAGTGGACAGGCCATGTCTAAGTTTTATATGTCTTTAGAAAATAATACAGACTCAGATTGTGTTCCATAGAAAGGTGGTGCTGATTGACACTTTCACCAGCAGTGTGTCCAGAATGCTCATTGCCCCATACCCACATATTAGCACTGGGTATGAATTTTTTTGTAAATGATGACCAACTTAAAAGGCAAAAGACATCTTTTGGTTAAATGTATTTTTTCTTATTAGTACTGAGGCTGGACTCTTTTTTTTCTTTCCCCTTACTGCTTATTTCTGTTGAGGTTCATAGTATTTTCTTATAGGTTTGTGAAATAAATGAATAAATAAAGCCCCTTTTATGTATTGAGGATATCAATCCTTTGTCATATGTTTTTTTTTT
>NW_006921991.1:1281429-1290165 GCF_000298275.1 Orycteropus afer afer
GAGATCTACCTTAATTTTCTCCTCAAATAATTAATCAGTTGTCCTGATTGATTATCAGTGGAGTTGGAATTTAGAATGTGTTTTGCCATAGAAAGTGTTGTAAATGATGGTTTGGTGAGGTTTAAATAAGACCATTTGTAATGCATTTGAATATTTAAATAAATTCATGAGCTCACCTGGAAAGGTCATCATCATTTATTACATCATTTCCATGGAAAAATGCTTTTATAGTTTCAGGTAACTAATTTACAGGTTACTTTTGGAAGCACAACCTCTTGTAAATTGGCAACTGCATTCTTGTATGGTGGTT
Organism: Orycteropus afer afer; assembly: GCF_000298275.1. Lineage (NCBI taxonomy): Eukaryota > Metazoa > Chordata > Mammalia > Tubulidentata > Orycteropodidae > Orycteropus > Orycteropus afer. The sequence goes on from NW_006921991.1 coordinate 1,281,740, forward strand.
CTACTTCATTAGAACCCTATAGAAGTGAAAATATTCCTTGTTTTTTTTTTTTTTTTTTTTTTTTTTTTTTTTTTTGGTCTGCTGTCACCTAACTGATGTGAAATCACTTTTGGTAACTTTTTACTTGCTGTGCTTTTCACAGAATGGACAGCAAATTATGGATGAACCTATGGGAGAGGAAGAGATTAATCCACAAACTGTAAGTAAAATATTGTGTGTTACAAGGGGTTCAGATAAATCAGATACCATTAAATTGAAGTATTCTTATTTTTAAACTGAACAAAGTAATGATTTATGGTATGAGAAATCTGTTGATGCTTAACCATTAATTTTACCAGAATAACATTTCTTTAAACTGTTTAGGACTAATTAAGACAAAAGTAAAATATCATACTTTATAGATATATTTAGCAATTTCCTCATCTGTTTTTTTTTTTTGTTCACCCCTTAATCTTCAGCATTTCTAAAACAGTACCTGGTACAGCATGACATTTATTAAATATTACTTGAATTAATGAGTTATTTCACTCACCCTCACGATAAGTGTCAGCAGCTCAGTTATAGTCATTTTTTTATTCTGTACATAAGACAGTTATCATTTATACTTGTAAAATATATACATTCTGCAACTTCCTCTGTTCACACAATATGTTAAACATCTTTATAGATCTACCTCTATTTTTAATAGAGTTTTCTCTTTTATGCATGTCCTATATTTAGTGTAATTTTTCCCCTATGTATTTTCGTTAACTTCTGTTTCAGTAGGATATAGTCTTTTAAAAGATGTGCTAGAATAAAGGATTATTGTTGTTGTTATGTGCCATATAGGAACATGTAAATAACAGTACACATTGCCAAATTGCCCTCTAAAAAAGTTGTAAAAATCTCAATATATGGAAGCGCCTATTCAACCTTACCCTAGCGAACACTGGATATTAAAAGAAATTATTTTTCATGTGAGCCACTCTAATGTTTTCTCCTTTAAATTCATAGTTTATTAGTTAGTCAACTAAAATAGCCATACGTTCTTGTACTTTGTATTTTTTGTGTGTGCTTTGGGGTTGTTTGTTGTCTCCTTACTGGTTTCTAAGATCTTGGTATATATTGCATGTATTAAATTCTATGTCCATTAGATATATTTTCTCCTTCTTAATTTTTTAAAAAATACGGGTTATGTTGTCTTCCATTGCATATGCACAGAAGTTTTAATTTTTTAAATGATCAGATCTTTCTTTTTACTCTGATTTCTGGGTTTTATGTTTTCATTACAAAGTTTCTTTCCTTGGAACAAAGTTGTAAATATATCCTCTTATATTTTGACCTAATGCTTTTATGAGTTTGTGTTTCTGTTTGGTTTCATTTACTTCTGTGATCCATTTGGAATTTTAGTACTTGGTATGAAATAGAAGGAGCTCTGGTAGTGGTGTGCTTAAGACATTTGGCTGCTAACAAAAAGGTTGGTGATTCTCACCCAGCAGCCACTCCGTGGGAGAAAGATGAAGGTAGTCTGCTATTGGAAACCCTATAGGGGTTGCTATGAGTCAGAATCCACTCTATGGCAGTGAGTTTGGTTTGGAGGTTTGGTATGAAGTAACGGAGCCAGGGTGGTACTGTGTTAAGAGTGCTCAGCTGTGAACCAAAAGGTCAGCAGTTTGAACTCAACAGCCACTTTGCAGAGAAAGATGAGGTAGCTGTGTTTGTGGAAAGATTTACAGCCTTAGAAACTCTGGGAAGCTATTACTCCCTCCTCCTGTAGGATTGCTGTGAGTCGTGATACCTGCGGGTTTGGTTTTTGATTGGTATGAGGTTAGAAATCTTCTCCCCTCTCAAAAAGATAGCCTGTTCTCCTAATTTATTTACTTTTATTGTGGTAAAACATATGCACCAAGACATTCACCAACATAACAACTTCCATATTTACAGCTCAGGGATGTTGATGATATTTTTTGTGTGTGGCACCGTTATTGTTATTATCCTTTTCCAAAATATATTCGACCACCATTAGCATAAATTCACTGCCCCACAAACAAAAGCTTACCCTTTTCCCCCTCCCTCTTACCCCTGTTGTTGTTGTTATGTGCCGTCGAGTCGGACCCGACTCATAGCAACCCCTCCTTGGGTTTCTCAGGCAGTATCACTATGGAAGTAGATTGCCCCATCTTCCTTCTGAGGAGTGGCTGGTGGGTTTGAACCACCAGCCTTCTGGTTAGCAGTCAAGTGCTTACCCCTAGTAACCACTAATAATCTTTGGGGTGTGTGTGTGTTTGTGTGTGTGTGTATAAATTTTCAACCTATCTAGGAATTCCCCCCCCCAACCTATCATCCCTGATAATCAACAAAGAAAGTTCTTTTCCATATATAAACCTTTCCTAAATTCTTCACGTTAATGAGGTGTTTTGCAGACTCTACATTATCCTTTAGTGTCGCATAGTATTCCATTGTGAGTATGTACCAGTTTATTTATCCATTCCTCCATTGATGGGCACTTAAGTTGTTTCCATCTCTTTGCTATTGTGAATAGTGCTGTGATGAACATGGGTGTGCGTATATCTATTCATGTCCAGCCTTTTCCTTCTTTAGGATATATACCTAGTAACCACCATACTGCTTTCCACAGTGGTGATATCATTTTACAGTCCCACCAGCAGTATATGAGAGTCCTGATCTCTCCACATCCTCACCAGCGTTTATTTCCAGTCTTGTTGAACTTTGCTATTAATGATGGCTAACTCTCATTTATTAAATAAGTAAAATCCAGTCTTTTCCTGGTTAGTTTTTTTTTTGTATCGCATGTGAAATTGCCATAAACCACCAAATGATCTGACTTCCCATACTGTTTTAATGACTATAGCTGTATTATATGTATTATATGCAATTTATAGATAGATAGATAGCTGTATTATATGTATTATATTATATGTGACAAGGCAAGTCCGCCCACCTACCAGATTTTTACTTTACAAAATTCTCTTGAGTACTCTTAAACATTTAATATTCAAGATGAAATTGACAATGAGTTTGTCAAATAATCCTTAAAAAAAATTGGAATTTTTATTATACTGCAGTAAATTTATAGGTTAACATAAAGAGAATTGTTTTCAATAATAGTCTTTACATCCAGAAACATTCATTTATTCTGATACTTTACTCTTTTATATCCTTTCTCAAAATTTTATGATTTCTTGAGTATAGCTCTACATTTCTTAGTAAGATAATTCATGGATATTTAATAGTTTCTGTTGTATAGGAAGTGAGATTTTTTGGGGGGTATGTTTTCTACCTGGTTATCGCTAGTATATAAAAAGCATTGTTTTTATATGCTTTTTAACATCTTGACAATGTTAACTTGGCAAATACTAATCAAATTGTCACGTACGTTACGTCAGTTACGGAAGAGTGAGATCATTGTACTCTTGTGCTTAAAACCCTTTGATAGCTCTGTAGTTTCTTTAAATAAAGTTCAAACTCTTTAACATGGCCTAGAAGGCCTTTTCCTACTCCTCCACATCATTTGTGGCAACATACCTCTACCCTCTACTGAAAGTCCTGTTACTCAAATTCATCATGTTCTTTTGCTGCTGGGTTTCACAGGTGATATTCCCTCTCCAGAGTTCTTTTCCCTTACCCACTCCCTCCAGTTAAATCTTTGCTATCCTTCAGATCCAGGCTTAGATATAATTTCAAATGAGAAGTCTTCCAACACAATATCCACCTCCACCTGTGGTTAAATACTTTTCTTTTGTGCTGTGCCTGTGCTGACCCCAAAATGATGATACCACACACATATTCCATTGCTTATTTACTTGTCTGTATTCCCTACTGAACTGTGAGCTGCATGAAAGCCGTGACTTTGACAAACTTATTCCTTGTTTTCTGTCCAACACCTAGTACCCAGTTGGTGTACAATAATTATCTGTTGAATGAATGCATGAATTATATTTTTGGCTTAGCACAGGCACCCCAGCTTGGGCCCCACTATCCAAGGATACCTTCAGATTTCGTCTAGATTCTTGCTCCCCTGAAACATTTGAGGCATTTTACTTTGTTAATCTGTAGTATATATTTACATATAAGCAAATAGAAAAATAATCAGGAAGTGTTAATATTGATTTTCCTACCATCAGCTGCCATTTATCTTTGTGTTAACAATTCCCTTGCAGTGAAAACCTCAATTTCTGCTTCTAATCTAAAAGCATTTTCCATTGTGTGATGTTCTATGACTTGTACTTTACTCAGACTATTCACAGTATTTGTGACATTTACATCTGGGAGTAACCGGCATTCTAGAAATTGGTTGGAAAGATGTAGGACTGAGATATTAACCAATAATTGGGGAGGTTGTTGAGCAGATCATCCCAGATGATATGAATTAGTTTTAGATCTCAGTTAAAAGCCTAATATTTAATATTTTTGTACTGTCAAAACATTGATTTTTTTTTAATTTAAATGATATGTTTTTGATACAGTTTTTTATAAGGCAGTTTCCTTTTGTCAGTTATTAATAATTTAAATACAGTAAGTCCCCAGTTCACTCTTACTTGACCTTTAATGGTATGCCCTTGTTTTGCCCCATTCTGAAATAATTGAAACAACCCCAACCCATACTTGCAACAAATTTTTCATCACAATCACCTTATCTCACTACATATACACCTTTTAAATATATATTAAAAAGGCCTCTTTTTGCACTTTAAGGCTAAACAAGAACTATATGGACCTTTCCCAATTTACCTACAGATTCAACTTTTAAAGACACATTTAAGAACTAATCTCATCTGTAACCTGAGAACTGCCTGTAGTAACAACATACGTTTATCATCTCACAGTTTCTGTGGGTCAGGAATTTGGGACACAGCTTAGCTGGATCCTTTGCTTCAAAATCTCTGACGGGCTACAATAAAAATGGCAGCCAGGAGGGCTAGGGTCTCATCTGAAATTTGACTGGAGAAGCCTCTGCCTTAAAGCTTACATGATTGTTGACAGGATTTAGCTCCTTCTCATGTGGACATCACCCACGTGGACCTCACCATATGACAGTTTACTTTATCAAAGCCAGTTGGAAGAGCGTAAATTGAGTCTGCTAACAAGATGGAAGTTACAGTCTGACGCAACACAATCATCTTACCACCATTGCTGTATTTTTTTTGGTTAGAATCAAGTCATGTATCCCACTCACAGTCCCAGGGAGGAAATTACCCAAAGGTAAGAATATCAGAATACCAGTGTTCATTTCTGCTTTTGAAAGAACCCCCAATTTTAGGTAGGAACCTGGCTGCCCAGCTGAAGACCACCCCTGACAGTGAGTGTATGGGAAAGTTCTTGCCTGAGATGTGAGTGGAAGTGTTACATGCAACATCTAGGTCTGACCCAGAAACATCTGGATATACATCCCCTCGCCCTTATCCATGGGCTAGAATGCAGAATATGATGATAAGCCAGTTTTGATCACAATAAGACGTAGAGAAGATGGAGAGTAACCATCAACCAAGTTATTTTTAGAAGAAACTTGGGTTCCTAATGCTCTAGAAACACCTTTATATCCTAAACTACTTTTACCTGTGGACTTGTTTATGAGAGAAAAATACAGGCATTTATCTTCTTTTAGCTATTGTATTTTGGAGTTTTAATCTACAGGTTCATCTAGTCATTCATAAGAACACAAACTCTAGAGCTTCCAGTTCACTTCTTAGTACTTCACTCTTAAATAATGATTGAAATTGCTCCATATCATCAGATGTTTGAGGATAGCTTCCAACATGAAAGAGTGAGATGAAAACAAACAGGAGGAACATCTTGGTGGAATAGACAATACAGGGAATAGGAAAAAGTTAAATTAATACCCTTAGACTCAACTGATTCTCTAAAATAACAAAATACCAGAGATAAAAGAAGATCTTAAAAATTTTCAAAATATTTTAAATATATATGTGTGTGTGTGTGTGTGTGTGTGTATAAAAGATTAGGTATAATAAGGACATTACACTTCTCAGCATTGGAAGTTAGAAGGCAAGTAGCATTGCCTTTTATATACTTAGTGAAATGATTTTCAACCAAGATAATTTTAGACTTACCCTTTTTCAGAAAATTGCTGGAAAGTGAGATCTGCCCATACCAGAGGGTTGTTAAGTGAGAAGACATGGGATTCAGGTAACAAAGGACCCAACACTACAAGCATGATAAGAAAATTTCTTACTAATGTAATGGCTAAAGGAAGCTCCAGGAGACTATATTGTTCATATATGACATACCCATGTAAATAACACATAAGCATATTACACAACATGCATAGGAAATTAGTGTAGTGGTGGGTTATGCCCTAGTGGGTTGCGTAGTTTGCCAGGAAAAAAAAAAAAAAAAACATAACAACCATATAATGGGCACATTATTTGTGTAAAATAATGTAGTTCCTTCAGTAGGAAGAATTTAAATAAACAATAATAAATGTTTAGTGCAGTCAATCCAGAGGAAGCAGATAGTTCCATGAAGGTTGTGTTCAGGGCAAGGAAATTAAAAGAGAGAAGTTATCCAGTAGGTTTGAGTACTAAAAATTCACTGGAGAGGCTGTTGCAAGATGGGAAGAATGTAAGGTTAAGTACAAAAAAAGGCAAATTTTAAAAACAACGACAAAAAAAATGCCCTTCACCTGCAATCAACCTTCCATCCTAGAGCCACTTCTCTTCCATATTTCTGGAATTTTAATGTTGTTATCCTTTCTACTCCCTTTCTGAAGGCTCAATTGTTTCCTATTTTTACTCATCCGAAGTAAAAAAAATTTATTTTCTCCGTGTCACATAAATTTATGTAGTGAAATTTATCCATATAAAAATAGCACTGGTAGTCATCACCTTTTCTCCATCTCCCTCAGGAATGTTTGCTTACTAATCAGTATTTATATTCCCAGGTTCCAGAACGTTCCATCCTTTCTCACCTGTCCAAAGGACTCCATGCTCTGCATGATTCCTATGGAAGAGATAGGGAGTCTTGACTTTTGAGGTCTCCTTAGTCATTCAAGAATCTTTAAAGCAGTTTTCTGTTAAGTGAGGATTATTTTCTTAACCAAAAGGTGACATACTTAACTACCTAGCACAAAGTGAGAGCCCAATAAAATGTTAACTTTTCTGTCCGCTTCCTTCCAGTGACTGATCCAGCTTACCCAGACTATTTATTGGGATAAAGTTTTCTCATTAGGAAGTAGGGTTGTATTCAGTAATTTAGCAGCTGACAAAGGGCCTGGCTTCAGGGAATATTATGAAATGAGTTAACGTTCCCTTAACTTGGTCCTTTGACCCTTCTATTATTCCTTTTATCATTTATTTCTAAGGACCATGCATCCATACATTGTTCCTAACATCAACTTTGTAAATATTGTATTACTGTAATCATATAAAGGAGCTCTGGTAGCATAGTGCCTAAGGCACTTGACTGCTAACCAGAAGGCTGGTGGTTCAAACCCACCACCCACTCCTCAGAAGGAATGTTGGGCTTCCATAGTGATACTGTCTTGGCAACCCAAGAAGGGGTTGCTATGAGTTGGGGCCGACTTGAAGGCACATAACAACAACAACAACAACAACATAATCTTATAAACATTATACATATCAACTCAGTCTTTGTAGTTGTAGTTCTTTTATCAGTCATGTGTATGATTGTTGAGAACAAGAGAAAGCTCATTAGTAGTCAGAAGAAAAATGGCTTAAAAATATGTGCTCAAGATACAGACATTGTAGATGATCTTAAATGCCAGGTTAAGGAGTTAGCAATTCCATAAAGGCGTAGACAGGAATACACTGGCAATACTTTGTTCTTTTCAAATACCCTGAAGTCATGACAGGCCTGTAGCGGTAGTTTTTTCCAACTTCCATGTATAAGATTATTCCATTTACCTCTCATACAGTTACCATAAGACCTTCATAATACCTGAGGAATTTCACCTGTTCCTGATTTCCTGCTGAGTTTTAGCTTCCATTTCCTTGATGGTTTCTCAAGTTACCTTAAAGCTTGCATTTGAATATCCAAAGTGATACTCATGACCAGGAGTCCGGCACACACTTGCACACCTCTTGCATCAGGGATCAAACACAAGCTACAAAAAGAGGCACCCTCGTAGAATATATTAACAGACATTGAAAAACTCAGCACAGGAAGGTACAATAGAGTGCTCATTGACTGTGCTCATCTGCTTCTGGTGCATAAATAACACTCATTTGAATTATTGTTCTAGCTTTCATTGATTGAGAGGGTATTTTAGCTCTCAGAGTACAGGAAAACAATAAATCAATAAGTGTCGTTGAAAATCCACAATACAGTCTGTGAAATAGGACGTTATGTGATTTGGACATTGTGTGAACACCACATTAAAACCTTATGGGATCTTGCTCCAGCACTAGTAGCAAAGTTCAACAAGACAGAAAATAACAAATGCTGGC
>NW_006921991.1:1291966-1297054 GCF_000298275.1 Orycteropus afer afer
CAGCCCTCACTCCTCTCCACTGGGCTTTAGCCCAAGAGCCTGCACCCAGAGCCATGTCCTCTGCCTCACCTGCCTGTACTCCACCCATGGTCTAGTGCTGCAGGAGTGTGCGTTTGGGGGTCTTTAAAACCATTAGGGGAGAATATTAAATGAGAGCTGCTTTCCCTTTTAAAAAGGAAAACCTTACAGGACTATACTCATGTATGCACTTATATGTGGTCCAATGTCTGAAGGGACATTAAGCAATGTGTACCTGTACTCCAGTGGATTTATGTACATAAGGATCCGGACCAGATTTCTGAGATGATTAGCACTGCATGATGGCATTAAATGGAGTATGTGTATACTAGGAACAATTTCAAGCATTAAAGTTTTCCATTGGCTACAATTTTGGCTCTGCTTTGGGGGGTATATTTTCACTTACTTTGTATCTCTTATGCCGCTAAGACTGGGGGGAAAAAAGACCCCATTTTTTAATCATGTTGGCCTCTGATTTGTCTACCTTATATGGTGCCTCTGATCCAGACTTGCTTCTGTTCTGCTCTGTTCTCCTCCTCATAATACCCATTCTTTCAGTTTGAGTGATCTCATCTATATTTGGAAAGAAAGCAGATTGATTTAAAGTTAGGCTCAACTGTGAATGGATAACCTGAGTCAACCTGAAAACTCAACATATTGAAGGTTGTCACTCCTTACCTAAATTGTTCTCTTCATTTAACCATTTTAACAAGCATTTCTCAATTAAAAAAAAAAAACTTCAGGCTAAGCAGAAAAAAGAAATTTGTACACAGTGAAAACAATACCTCTTAGGGTGTGGTGCTGCTTACTGCAAGACTCTTGCCTGGCACAGTGGTGTTACTGCCCCTCCCGGGCCCACAGAAGATACTGCAAGTGGAACATAGCAGATTTTCCCAGTGAGTTCAGACAGGGCCTTAGAATCGAATCTTTTCACTGCTCTAGGAACCCCTTGCCTGCCACTTGATACAAGCTTTTCTTCCTTGTGAAACTTACTTTCCATCTCTGATGTAAAACCTTGGTACCGCAGCACTTTAGTCATCCTTGTGCCAGAGATAGCATCTACTCATGGATGTGTGCTAGAAAACAGTTCTTTTACACTGAGATGGAAATCCTTAGACATTAAACCTTGCAGTGTCTGGCAATGGAATGATTTAGTCAAAAGAATTGTATTCCAAAGAATCAATTAAGAATCTTTTAATTTTATGATTTTATCATAGGGTTGATAATTTCTCTGGCTGTGTGATAATTGAGTTTGACCAGGGTTGGAGCCAGAGAAATGTTACGGATGGTATGGAAGTTTCCAAGAACTTTGCTATGGCCCCTTTACTGAGCCTTCTTCCTTTTGGGCCTTATCATAAGCTTTAGCATGTCCTGGTTTCTCACCTAAGTCAGCAACCTGCCATACATGTGCCCCCTCCTTCCCCAGATAGGAAGATAACCTGGTTATGTTCCCCACTACTACCATTATCTGAATGATTTCCGTTTTCTAACTGTGAACTTGGCCAGGCTACTTAATTTCACTCTAAGCTTCAGCTCTTCATCTATAAAGTGTGAACTTGACATTGTGGTAAAGTATAAGGTACCTCTTACTGTTGTGGAAATTAACTAAGATAGCTTTATAATATAGCACAGTGCGTAGAGCATAATAGCGTCTTAATAAATGTTAGTTATACTTGAGGAAAAAAAGCTTGTATTAATAAAATGGAAGAATTCAAATAAAGGAATTCAGGAATCCATGAAAAAGCTAGAAAAAGAACTACAAAGTAAACCTATAAAAAGCAAGAGGAAGGAATTAAATAGAAATTCCAAAAATCAGTGAAGTAGAAAACAGGAAAAAAAAACAAAAGCAAATGGACAATATTAGGATAGCAAAACAGGATATAAGCACAGATAGGAAGGAGATTCAAACATCATAGCAACTGAAACATTTACAGATGAAATGATACAATGTCTGGGATTTGCTTCAAAATAATTACAGGGGTGGGGGAAGTCAGCAGATAAGACAAGATCAGCTTTGAGTTGATAATTGTTCAAGGTGAGTGATGTGTTTTTGAGTGTTCATTTGACTACTTTTATATCCACCTGAAGTTTTCCTTAAGTTTCATTAAAACATAATAGAGTACTACATGTAACTCCAAACTAATAGGAAAATCTTGCTGAAATATGTGATTTTCCAGGAAATTCTAATGATACTAAACAACCATAGGAAGAGGTGGGAAAACTGTTTTAGTAGCCATGGAAGAAATTTAAGGTATTAAAGAATTACCACCACTGCCATTCCCAACTCTAGTGCCAAGCTCAAATGAGCTCATATAGGAGCAATTTTGACCTTTCAAGGAATCATTTATTCTGGTGGTGTAGTGGTTAAGGCATTGTCTGCTAACCAAAAGGTCACTGGTTCAAACCCACCAGCTGCTCCAAGAAAGAAACTTGGGTCTGTCTGCTTCTGTAAAGATTTACAGCCTTGGAAACCCAGTAGGAGTCACTATGAGTCAGTGATAGTCAATTTCGTTTTTGGATAGCACAGCAAAAAAACCTGCATTGTCTTCTAGCTTGTTTATGACCTTAATACAGAAAAAGAAACCATGTGCTAATTTAATTTATGAATATATAGTAAAATCCTAAATATAAAATATATCAAGTACAGAATTATATTAAAATAATGGGACTTTTTCCCCAGAAAATAAAAGCATAAGTCAACATGAGTAAATCTGTTGATCTAAGTTTCAAATCAGTAAGTTAAAGGAGAAAATCTATATGGCCATATAATAGATATTAAGAAGACCTTTTTTTTAACATTCATTCCTGATTTTTAAAAAGAACTGTTAGTAAAGAGGAAACAGTATCTAAATATGACATCATATCTGAATAATTTAGTGTTAGAGTATATTCCCAAATCAGGATCAAGGTAACATTTAACATGTGTTAGTGGTTATTCATGCTAAACTCTAATAAATACATCATATACTTTGTCTCATTTAATGTTCAGAATAACCCAGTGAAGTGTAGATACTGCCTTTTTATTGAGGTATAGTAACTTGCCATGCTCACATCAGCTAGGTGACAGAACCAGGACACAAACCCATGCTTTGACCTACTGCTTTAGTCTAGACAGCCTTTCTAGAGGATAATTTGGCAACCACATGTCACAGTACTCAAATTATAATCTCTGGGGTAAGAACTTGACAAAGCATGTAAGGCATCTGAATATTAACCAGAATGTCAATGGTTTAAACCCACCAGCCATTCGATGGGAGGAAGATGAAGCAATCTACTTCCATAAAGATTTGCAGCCTTGGAAACCCAATGGGGGTTGCTGTGAGTCTGAATCATTTCAGTGGCAATGGGTTTGTTGTTTTTATTTTTAAACCATAGACTGCACAAAAAAATAGTATTTTAAAGATTTCATTGTAAAAAAATGAAATAATTTTTAAGAGCAAAAAAAATGAGTGGATACATATAATCTTAGAGTGGAGAAAATCTAAGCATGATGACAAAGGAAGAAAGTTAGAAAAGATTTATAAATTACCTAAGAATTCATAACTTTGTATATAGCAAACAATATCAACAAAGTTGAAAACCAGTGAAAAACTGGAAAGAAGTATTCACATACACAAAGGGTCACAGTTCTATGATGTAATAATGAAGAACTAACTAAGATGAACAAATCAATGAAAAATCATCAAGACACAAGTAGTTAATTCATAAACAAAGACCAGTAACCATTGACAACCTTATCTTTGGTGATAAAGTTAACATGGTTAATTGGGGGTGAGGATTTAATAGGATGGGCCACATGGGAACCTTTTGGGGGTGATGATAATATTCAATACCATGATTGTGATGATAGCGGTTATATGGGTGTACACAATTGGTAAAATATTTAACATGTTGTTGTTGTTTGCCGTCGAGTCAGCCCCGACTCATAGCGGCGACCCCTCCTTGGGTTTCCGAGGCAGTATCACTACGGAAGTAGGATTGCCCAACCTTCCTTCCGAGGAGTGGCTGGTGGGTTTGAACCGCCAGCCTTCTGGTGAGCAGTCAAGTGCCTTAGGCACTATGCTATCAGAGCTCCCATTGAACATATAATGTGTATATTTTGTTGTATGGAGATTACACTGTAATAGAGTTGATTTAAAAAATATGAACAAGTACTGTTTTTCAACACTGTTGTTTAAAATATAAAAATCAATACCCAATTTTAGCAAAATAACCTCAGTTATTTATTTGACAGATATTTTTGAGGTCGTTCTGTGTAATAGATGGTGCACTGTTAGACCAGTGGTGACTTAGTGGTTAACAAGATAGACCAGGCCTCCTGCCTTCTGGTGGCTTCCTTTGAGGTGTGGGGAGACACAAGTCACAAGACTCAAGTCAAGAAGTAGATGAAATCCCAGATCACGATCGCATCGTGATGAAAAGAATTAATAGGGTAGTGTAAAAGGGACCTGCTATAGATACAGAAGGCCTCTCAGAAGCAATGACTTTGTAGTTGGAATCTAAATGATGGCAAGGAACCAGCTATGTGAAAACAGCAAATGCAAAAGGCCTGACCTGGGGGAGGGTTTGGGGCCTCTGCAGATTGGAAAGGAGGGAGGATTGACTGAAGGATGGCAGGTGATGGTGAAAGTGGTAGTCAGTGACCTTCAGAGAAAGTTCAGGAGCTGGAGTAAGCAGGGCTCCATAGGTCATGAGAAGTTTGGAATCTGTTCTGTGATGGGAACCCAGGAAGAATTTGAAGCAGTAGCATGACCTGATCTGATTCTGTTTTAAGATTATTCTGGCTGCTGTGTAGAGAATGGATTAGAAGGGGGGACACATTTGGAAGTAAGAAAGCCAGTTAGATAGTGTATTAGTTTCTGGGGTTACCTTAACAAGTGGGGGGCTTAGAACAACAGAAACTTCTTATCTCCCAGTTCTAGAGGCTAGAAGCCCAAATTCAGGGTGTCAACGGGCCCTTCGGTGTTGGAAGACACTAGAGGAAGGTCTTTTCCTGTTGTTTCTTTCTTTTTTTTTTTTTAATTTTTATTTTGATTTGGGTGAAGATTTACAGAGTAAATTCACTTTTCA
>NW_006921991.1:1300549-1303430 GCF_000298275.1 Orycteropus afer afer
CATTTATGTAGGTCTCTTATGGTTTCTTGAAGTAGCTTTTTATAGTTTTCTTTGTAGAGGTCTTTTGTGTCTCTGGTAAGATTTATTCCAAAGTATTTTATTTTTTTGGTAGCTATTGAGAACGGTATTGATTTCCTTATTTCTTTTTCAGTTCTTGTTGTTTCTTGCTTCTGGTAGGCCCAAGCGTTACTTGACTTATTGCAGCTTATCTCCATTCTCTGCTTCGTCTTCAACTGGTCCTCTTCCCCATGTCTTCTAGCTCCATGCTTCTCTCTTTATAGGGAACCAGTTACATTGGATTAGGGCCCACCCTACTCCAGTATGACTTCATGTTAAACAACTACCTCTGCAAAGCCTTTATTTACAAATAAGGTTACATTCAGATAGGGAGGGGTTGGGACATCAACATATCTCTTTTGGGGGGGACACAATTCAACCCATAACAGGTAGCAATAATAGATGATTATTTTTTCCTGGGGGATTAGCAGAGGAAATATAGGTAGACTTGAGGCTTATTATAGAAATAAAATCAATAGATTTTGCCAATGGATTAGATATTAAAGACATAAGAAAGGAAAGTGCCAGAAAGGACTTTACAAGTTTGGGATGGATAGTAATGCCACTGCCTAAGATGGGGAAGATTAGCTTCCCATTACACTTGAAATAAAATCCAAATCCAAACTCCAGATGATTTATAAGGCCCTATTTAATAACAGCTTCTACATACCTCTATCCTTTCTCTTTTCTGGGGGGTTCACCACTTCCTTGCCACCCTTTGTGTCTTGAATTCATTAAGCTAATTTCCTGTCTTAGGGCTTTTGCATGTATACTGTTCTTTCTGTTTGCGGGGTCTAGATCTTGGATCTACAAACTTCTGTAAGGGCCAGATGATAAATATTTTAGGCTTGTGGGCCATATGTTCTCATTGCAACTGCTTAACTAAGCCCCAGCCATTTCAGAGTAGTAACAGCCATGGACGATAAGTAAATGAATGGGCTCGGCCAAATGTGACCCTTGAGTGGCCAGGCCTGGCTTAAGTTTGGTCTTGCCCAGTGTCTTGGTATGTTTCCCTCTTTATTATTTAGGTTCTTTCTGAAGGGCCACTTGGCAAATAAGTTAGGATCAAAAACCTAAAAATGCTGCATACTCCTGACCAGCCAATTCTGTTTTTAGAAATTATTTCTAAATATTGTGGATGTGCAAAGGATGGGGACCCCACAGTGGTATAGAAGATCCAATACCAGCAGTGGGCATATATGTAGCAGTCTTCTGCTGTCACTAATATATTGAAGGGTATTTATTTAATCATATAGAACAGGGGCCAGAAGATTACACCTTTGGGACTGTCACGTGTTTCAGAAGAGAAATTTTATTGGAGCATGGCCTCACGCATTTTTATTTATTGTCTATATCTGCTTTCACACTGTAGACATAGAGTTGAGTGGTTGTGTGGTTGACGGAGACCATGTGGTCTGCAAAGCTAAATGTATTTACTATCTGACTGTTCACAGAAAAAAGCATTAATATATATAGTATGAGCTCTGTGTGTGTGTTTTTTCAGAGAAAAAAAGAGAACGCATCAAAATAGTGATTTTTCTCTTTGGTTTTTCTTTTTATTATCTAAGTTTTTCTATAAGGAGTTTTGATGGTGCAGTGTTTAAGCACTCAGCTGCTAACTGAAAGGTTGGCAATCCAAACCACCAGCTGCTCACTGGGAGAGAAGACCTGGTGATCTGTACCTGGAAAGATTGCAGCCTAGGAATCGACTTGAGACACAACAATGGCAACATGTTTTCTATAATGGACATGCATTACTTTCATTATAAAGGTTACTTCTAAAAGAATAGGCAAAATATATCACCAGTAAGATTTTTAACTGAAGATAGCTGGGAATTTGATGATAAATATAGAAAAACTTAAAAGCTAGAGGTAGAAAAGATATAAAGAAGAAAATACAGTTTCGTGCCCACAGCCATACTGGGTAACTGTATGGGCTCCATACTCAGGCGACCACTGTTTGAGTACCTTCTATGTGCTGTTTGCTGTGATAATACAAGGAGAGTTATGATGAATGTTCTGCAGATTAATCGAGTGGGGACATGTGAGCAAGTCTTTTAACTTTGTTTATGGTGCCTTTTGATATAAAGAATTTTTTTAAAGTTTGTAATGATATCTGTACCAACATTTTCCTTTGGCATGTGCATTTTGTACACTTTTAAAATACCCTCCCAGATTTTCTTATATTTGCAAGACTTTTTCTGTTAAGATCTTTAATTTGCCTGGAATTTATTGACATGTGTGATATGAGGTAAATATCTGCCTTTTTTCCCCCATAATAGGTAGACAAATAGCCTAACATCCTCCTCTGATGTGAAGTGGCACAATTATGTTTTAAGTTTGTTTCTAAAATCTTAACTTTTCTTCTTTTGTCTATTAGTCTTTTATATAGTAGTATCAAAATATTTTAATTAAGAAACCCAGACTTAGTTCAGATTTTGGTCTCTGAAATATTGCTTCATTTTTCAATGTCTGAGTGGTACAAGTGGTTATGAGCTTGACTTCTAACCCAGAAGTTGGAGATTAGAGTCCAATCAAAGGTACCTTGAAAGAAAGGCCTGATGATTTTTCTGGTTACCTAGTGCTGCTCTGACAAAAATATACCACCAATGGGATGGCCTTAACAAACAGGAGTTTATTCTCTTATAGTTTGGAGGCTTTAAGTCCAAGTTCAACGTGCCAGACTCCAGGGATTGTGTGAAAGCCCCTCGACCTTGGGCTTCAGCTCTGCCTCTTGCTCCCGGCCCACTGAAGCTAGAGACCTCTCTTCACTTGGGCAGCTACTGGCTGCTGAGGCTAACAAGCCCAAGGTCGACAAATAAAA
>NW_006921991.1:1303530-1328143 GCF_000298275.1 Orycteropus afer afer
TAGAGACCATTCCCAAAGTTGCTTTCTATATACTGGAAGCAGACCACATACCCAAAGGCAGCTACTCAGCTGCTTGTGGTGAATCCCACCATGGAGCTGATTGCCAGTCTCATCATGGAGAATAACTACCACCAGCTGCCCAGCCACTCAACCAGGCCCAGCCAAGGTGACATACAAATTTAACTACCACAGTGATCTGTTCCCCAAAAAACCAGCCATTGAAAACCCTGTGGAGTACAGTTCTCCTTATACGCATGTGACATCACCGTGAGTCTGAATCAGTTCAGTGGGGTGTTTTTTGTTTTATTTTTTGAAACTCGTTTCAGTATTAGAAAGCATAACACACAAGATGTGTGAATTATTACCCTGAGCTTCTGTAGTAATTACAGCCAAAGTAGACGAATCCTTTAAGTTTACAAAAAAGTACATTTAGTTGCACCTGCTGAGAAGTATTACTTGAATAAAGTTGATGAGTGCTTTCCACAGATACACTCCTGTTTTGTTTTATGCTACTTAATCTGTTGTGCAGTAAGCATGATGCTTTTCTTCCTGCCATGATTTTAGGAGCCACTTCATCTTCAGACTGTAGTTATGTGATAGGTGGTTTCCCTTGCTGCTGTTTTGGAACCATAAATGATTCCTTCTTGGAAATGTGAGGTTTGTGTTCTGATGGAAAACTTCCTAAGTGGTTTGTTTCCTTTCTGAAAAATTTAGGCATGTGTTTGTCATTAAGAGAAGTGCATAACTTCCCAGGTAGAATTCAAACTTCAGTCTTGAATGTTTATTTAGGTCCCAGTTGATTTTAATGTGCTTGACCTTTTTTAAAAGGTATTCTTTGTTTTTGTTTTTTAATTTTTATTGTTATTTGGGTGAAAGTTTACAGAGCAAATTCACTTTCCATAGAGCAGCTTACTTTTGTCTCATGACATTAACTGCAGTTTCCCACAATGCAACAGCTCCCCTCCCACTTCCTCCCCATAGTTACCTCTTCCCTGTGTCCTTCCCTCCATGTATTGCTTCTCCCTGAGCATACGCAGCCCTTCAATTCTTCCGTGATTCATCTCGCCAAGGAGTGTATCTACTTAATGTAAACACATGCCTGTCCTTTGTTTGGCTGGGAGACACAGGAGTGGGTTCAATTCCAGACCTAAAGTGCAGCTAGGGGCCACAGTCTCAGGTTTCGCCAGGCTCTATCAGACCAGCAAACCTGCTCCTTTAAAGGTATTCTTAAACTTCTTTTGGGTCCTTTATAGGACATTACCATAAAAATTTAATATAACAAGCCAGGCCTGGTCTTTCCTATAGTACCCTCACACATAATGGGCACTCTAATATTTGCTCAGGAAATGAATACTGAGAGGAGCTCCATTATAGACAACTCCATTTCCTAATATATGCCTGTCTTGGCTTCTTAAGGAGCTCTGGTGGTATAGTGGATAAGGCACTTGGCTGCTAACAGGTAGGTAAGCAGTTCAAACCCCAGCTGCTCCGCTGAAGGAAAACGGGGCAATCTAGTTCCACAAAGATTAACCACCTGGAACACCCAATGGGGAGGGTAGCTGTGAGTTGGAATCAACTCAGTGTCAGTGAGTTTGGGTTTTGTTTGTTTTTGGTGTTTTCTAAAATCTTTTCAGGTTTCTAAAACTCAGTGATTTTATTGAATTCTTATAACCCATGTAAAATTTAACACTTGAGGTTCTCATTGGTGCCACGTAGATCCAATGCACATTGAGTAGGACCTTTTACTACAGCTCTCAGTGCTGCTGTTGTCCTTCGGTTGTTGAGTTTGGTTTAAGTGCCACTGTTACAGTGATAGTGCTCTGATTATTGGCATGCTTTGAGAAAGATTTTCCAAAGCAAAAATACCTTAGTAAAACTTCAACATGCTATTAGAGGATGAAGTGGAGCGAAGGAGTTTGCATAGTAGCTTTACCTTCTTTTCCAGGTTCCCTTCTTCAATGTTCCCTTTTACACACTAGTAACCAGGGCTTTGAAGAGGATCTAGACAAGTTCAGTCATTGCAGAGGAAAGTGACACCAGAACAGACACAAATTTTTTAAATTGGAGAGACCTGGAGTGATAAGGAGCTCTCTTGGTGTGTAGTGCCTAAGGCATTTACTTGAAGCTAAGCAGAGGTTGGAGGTTCCAACCCACAAGACACTCTGTGGAAGGAAGACTTCAACAATCTACTTCTGTAAAGATTTACTGCCTCAGTAACCCAAAGGGGGTTGCTAGGAGTTGCAATCGACTTGATTCCAGTGAGTTTGGAACAGTACCTGGAACAGGAAAAATTACCAGTAGT
The DNA here is from genome assembly GCF_000298275.1 of Orycteropus afer afer. Lineage (NCBI taxonomy): Eukaryota > Metazoa > Chordata > Mammalia > Tubulidentata > Orycteropodidae > Orycteropus > Orycteropus afer. The sequence goes on from NW_006921991.1 coordinate 1,305,833, forward strand.
AGCCCTGCTAGAAACTTAATCTCCCTTTTGGGGCAGCACCACTGTTGCTTAACAGCTAAATCTCTTTCCCTCAGAGCAGGAAGCAACAAGGGAAGGAGTGGATCCTGGCTCAGAGATGGTGGTTTTACTGCCCTGCTTTGTGTATCTCTCTGTTGCTCTACACATTTTTGCCAATAATCCAGTCTTCCACATCTGGCTCCTGAAAGTGCTCACTATGCCTCTCCTGATACTCCATAGCTTTGATTAAAATTTGAGTGTCTTCTGGTGTTGCACCATTGGCCATGACTGAACCAGTTTGAACCGGTTCAGAGCCCTGGTAGTAACCCAAGGATTGGATTTTTTTTCTTTAATTTAGAATTTATCAACCAGGGAATGTGAATTTTAGCCATGTTCCTTGAAGCCTTTGACCTAGTTGACAATTGATGTACATGATCAATGTAAAAGAATTCCTCCTTACATCGCAGTAAGAAAGTACCTTGCCTGTGTACTTCATTTTCTGTCCATAGTTATGATACTTCCTCATTGATGGGGAACACCCATGCCATATCTATATATAATCTTAGAATAATCTTGAATATCCGTTGGAGTGTGTGTATAACTATTACAAAGGGTTGAATTTCATGTGCATAAGTGACTTTTATTATTTTAATAGTGGTGACTATTTCAGTTGCTTTAAAGGGCCATATAGTTAAGAAATGGGAGCTCTGGTAGCATAGTGGCTAAGGCACTTGGCTGCTAACCAGAAGGCTGGTGGTTCAAACCCACCAGTCACTCCTCGGAAGGAAGATGAGGCAATCTACTTCTGTAGTGATACTGCCTTGGAAACCCCAGGAGGGGTCACTATGAGTCGGGTCCGAGTCGACGGCACACAACAACACAACAAGTTAAGAAATACTGGCATTTCTCAGGATCCTAAACTAAAGTGTTCATTTGACTAGTTGTAAAAATGGGATTGCTGAGCCCAAGAGAAAAGAACATATCAACAGGATTTTGCTATCAGCAAATCTGTTTTGGTTTCCTATTCTGGCCCCTAACTATCAGCTACATTAGTGCTCCTGCCTTTAAGTTTCTCCTTTCTTTTACCACAGGAAAATTGTCAGGCCTCTTTTTCTAGCATTTTCAGGACCCGCCTGACAGGAAATTTCCTAATTGCCGGAACAGCTGGTAGGAGAAAACTTACAGGGGCTTGGCCTTCCCTTTCTAACTTAAGTTTTACAGTCAGAAATTCTGTTAACATCATGGTTTCATAGCCATGTTTAAGTTTTTGTCTTTTCGTGTTCGCTCTATACGGGTAAGCTTTGTTCAACTTCTTTAAAGAATAAAATGTTTTAGTTGGAGATAACTATAATTATACTAATTAACTAAAGTCCATTTTACTTGTTCATTTAAGAAGCTTTTCAAAAATCAAAACTGGTTTTTATAGAACTATTAAAGAATAGTATTTCTGCATATTAAAAGTAAGTCGGTTAGTGTGTTAGATATTTAAATTTTGTATATTTTGTAAACTTACTTCCACACTGGCTTTCTAAAGGACTTTTGATCTTGATATAGTGTTCATAATTTTGTATAATACGCATGACTCCCACTCTTTAACTAGGCATGAACAAAAGTGCAAACTTGATTGTGTTTAGTAGATTAGTATAATGGAAGCCATGTTTTGACAGGTAGAATGTGTTATTTGAAATAGTCGGAAACTAAATCACATATTTGTTAAAGTGGTTGCTGTAAAATTTTGAAAGTTTTAAAGCAAGTCTGTGTTTGAGGAACTTTAAACAAGTAATTTTATCTAGAGTAGGAACAGTTACTTTAAAAGGAGCTGAGTGAATGATAAATATTTAATCCAAAATCCTGATAAAAGTGACTTTTTGTCGGGAAAATTGTGCTATCATGTTGCCCTTTAAAGAGATTTAAATTTGCTGATTAGTATTTCTGATTTTGGGGTGTGGGGGGGATGTGTGCTTTTTATGGCAGTGATGAAAAATGCTAGTCCAAAGAACTAGCAGCAATGCTGTTTTTCCTGATGGAGATACAAGAAGGTGGTTTGTAACACTCTTAAAGAATTCTTTTAAGGGAAAAACACTGAGTATATTTTTCATTCCTTTAGCAAATCAAGTGAGTTGAATCTGGTTGAATTGTAATAGAAAATAAGCTGAAATGTGCTTTCTCACCATTGTTTGAATAATCAGCTTCGTTACGTGCCACAGCCAAATAATTTTTATATCTCGGTCGCCCAAAAAGAGAAAGCATCTTTCTAGAATATGAAAAAGTATATACAGAATTATAGATAGTCTGTGTAGTGAGTATTCCTTAATTATTTAGGGAATTACACTTAAGGGGTCAACAGACTATAAGTATATATTTTTCAATTATAAGGTCTTTTTTTATGTGAGGCCTAAACATGGTTACACAAATTCATGGTTTAAAAATTCTTATTTTTTGGTTTTTACCCAGGAACATTTAAATATTACTTCAAACTTAAATAATATTTTCTGACACGAAAACAATTTAGAAAATATAAATGCTTCAAGAACATACTTCCTGACTCAAGGGAGGGGAGGAAAAAGGAAATTATGTATACAAGGCAAGGCATAATGCCAAATGTTGAATCATTCTTTCAAATCAGTTAATACAACCCAGTTTGTTTTCTTCATGTTAGCATTTTACAGTATTAAGTTTTATATAACTCAAATAGGGGACATTGATTGCAGGTCCTTTATTTATTTTGTCATTTTAAGAACAAAATTGTACTTTTCCCTCTTAACTTGAAAAGGCACCATTGAGTTAATTTTTTTCCCCTTTAAAATAAACCTTTAAGGGGGTAAACCTTAAAGACTATTTAATATTTAAAGGTGAACTAAGAACCTTTTATTGGGTCCTGAAAAACAAATGAGGTGGCTGTCTGTGTGACTGAAGATGCAGGAAAAAATCCACCTGTCCATGGATTTTCTTCTGCCATTTTTCTTTCTTAGATGTCTGAAATGACAGGATTTACAGAATTCCCAGATTTTTTTTTTAACTTAATTGATTTAATCACATGGTCACATCTTAATCGTTCTTTAACTAATCTCAAAATCCAGGAAACTCCTAGAGATGGGAGCTTTTCTTTCTCTTGGTATCTCTAACACCTAGTAGGATCTAGCACAGAAATTTGAAATGCCAACAGAATATGCCGTAAGTCAGAAACATTTTTATTCAAAACAGGTCATAAGAAAGAAGCCAAAGCATGAGTGCTACCTGAGTTTTCTGCCCTTGCCTCCTTTTCCTCTCCTCTCCTGTCTGCTCCTAATAGCGATCTCCATGTATCCTGCACTGGTGTTTGCACTGGCTGGTCCCTCTGCCTGCCGAGCTCTTCACCCAGAGCTCTTTACCCAGACTGCCAGCTCCCTTATCTCCTTCAGGTCTTTGTTCACATAGCACCTCAGTGAAGGCAAACTTGATTCCTTTATTTAAAATGGCAATCTCCTCCTTTCCACCCCTCACTTCTGATCCCCTTACCCAACTGAATTATCTTTTTTTCCAGAGTATTTATCATGTTTAACACCAGCTTTCTTATTATTGTTGTTTGGTCTCTCCATTTGAATTCAGTATCTACAAAGGCAGAGACTTGGGTTAGTTTCACTTAGTGTGTATTTCAGGCACCTGGAAGAGTGCCTGAGGAGCTCTGGTGGTACAGTGGTTAAGGTCAGCATTTTGAACCCATCAAGCACTCTGTGGTTCCATAAAGATGTAATACCTTAAACCCTATGGGGCAGTTCTACTCTGTCATCTAGGGTCACTGGATGGCAGTGAATGGTGGGTGCAGAAGGCGGCCTAGCATATATTAAGTGCTCAGTAGATATCTGAATGAATGGATGAATTAAGAATTCCCATATATAGCCTGAGGGTATTGCACACCTAGACTTGGTGGGGCAGATGACTATAAGGGGGTGGAAGATGGAAGAATGATACTGAGTCATGGTAAGGCCCAGCTGCCTGCCTCAAACTTTTGCCTTTAGTTATTTAGACCTTTATTTACCAAATAAGCGTTCGCGTTCTAAAAATAACAATATGGAGTTTATTATAATGAGTTTTTAAATCATGAAGTACTTTTTTGTGCTAATGAGTGGGGAGTTATGTATGGATCATTTAAAACAGAGTTGTGAAAGAGAACATAAAAATATGAGCCTAACTGGGTAATTATTATGAACATAATTTATATCTTTGTTCTACTTTATTGATAAACTTTTTTTTCCATAAATTTCCATAATTGTTTCACAGTGTATTTGCAGGCAAAAGTCCAGCTTTACAAATGTCAAACTAGCTTTATGTTTTCATGTGACAGATTTATGTGGGTAACAGGTGATTTGCTGACATAGATATGGTTATCACATGCTCATGTCACTCTCTGTTCTTGGGTTATCAGTGCCTTCTGAAGTTTGATACCCCTCTCTGCATCCATCTCATTGGATTACATGTGTGAGACAGAAGACCACAGATGCTTTCCTACCTATTATCCAAGATTGCCTAAGCATTAGTAGTATGTCCTAGAGACCTTCAGGTTCACTTCTAAAACACCCTTGGTCCCATGGCTTAGAAAAACTGGCAGCATTAAGCAGTGTCTGGGCATTGAGGTAGAATAGGTATTTTGCCTATTATACCAATAGGACATAAAAGTAGACAGAAAATAGTTTGCTGGTGTGATTAGCAAAAAAAAAAGACATAGTTTTTTTTTTTTTTTTTTTTTTTAGGACTTAACTTAGAGGAGACAAATCCCTGGAAGGATTTACCAAGCAGTAAAGTAAAGGGTCAGCAAAACAGATGGGAACCCTGCATAAGACAGATTGATAGTCAGTGGCTGCAACAGTGGGCTCAAACATAGCAATGACTATGAGGCCGGCACAAGACTGGGCAGTGCTTCATTCTGTTGTGCGCAGGGTCGCTGTGAGTCAGTCAGAACTGACTTCATGGCACCCAGCAACAACAGCAGACTTAGAAGGAACACAAAACTGTGTTTAGGGCAAAACAGGGTCTGGTGTTAGAAACTTTGGCCAATGTCAAACTCACACAGACATTAATCTTTTCTGTCTACCCCAAAGACCATTTTCTATACCCTCTGGGCTGGTCCCAATGTTAAAAAAAAAAAAAAAAGATTTTAAAAATTCTAATTGTGTCTTCAAAGAGATTTGCAATGATTGCATTCATTGCCAGAGTGGGTAGGAGTGGAGGAAGATGCTATGTAAGAAAAAAGGAACACTCAGAGAAAAAGAGTAGTTCAAAATTTATTTAAATATAAGATTTACCAGAATAAAAAATAATGTATGAGGATGAGAAGATTTAGTCAAGGAAGTCTTCAAAGTAGAAATGGATTATCGGAGAAAGAAAGAGAAGCTGCATAAAGCGTTCTGTTTCAGAGAGAGGATACCCAGATAATAGAGGACTTGGGAAAAGGGAAGTAGGAAAAATGGATGGAAGGGAATTATCACAGAAATAGGGGAATTCAAGTCTTCAAATTAAAAGGTTCTTCACCAAGCATGCAATGTTCTGAAGGAAAGAAGACCTGTATTTATCTCACTAGTGTGGACTTTCAGAAATAGGAGGACAGAGAAAATCCTCAAAGCTTCCAGGAAAAAAAAAGTCACTATCAAAAAAATGTATACCAGGCAAGCATCACACATCTCATCAGTAACACCAGCTGCAGGAAGGCCATGGACCAATGGGGTCAAAGTTCTGAGGCAAGATTATTTTTATCCTATAATTTGGTACTAAGCCAAACTATACAAATGTAAAGACAAAATAAAGACATTTTCAGACATTCGAAGTTCAGGAAGTTTTCTTCTATTATCACCTTTCTTAGGAACTTACAAGGGAGTAATCTAAGAGAGAGAGAGAGATGGGAAACTGGGTAGAGTGGATTTAACCAGAAAAGCATTAAAGAGGTATCCCAAAGTAATGGCTGTGCAGCTGGCCTAGTGAACAACCAATCCATCCAGGGCACAGAGGAAGAGAGGTCTCCAGGATGGAAAGGGGTTCTCGGAGGAATGGAAAGTATGAGTAAAAAGGCTAAGAAACGTTTAAGAACAATAGTAAATTAACCTTGTCCCACATGCACCAAAGGATGAGCTATTAGGAACAGGAAAAATAGAAAACTGACAAAGTCCAAATGGGAATGAAAATAAAATTTATCATGAATGTACGTATTTGATGAAGTGTTTTAAAGAAAGGTGGGGGAAAAACCGTCTAGTAATCATGCCTTAGTATTGCCCTGGGAGTCACTGCTATGGGCCATATAAAAGGAAATTTAATATACTACCTGGACTGTATGTGAACATTTTTATTGTCATGATAATATGGATGTTGTTGCATAGGATTTCAGCTTTTAAACCAGGCTGTGGAGAAAGCATGAAGGATTTCGTAGTGGTTGCAAGATAGAATGTTAATTTTCTTAATAACTTTAAGAAAAAGCTAGGTCCTCCCCACTCGCAGGGAAAGACCCGTTTACACCCCTTTGGAAACGTGCTTTGCTTTTAATAAAGGCTTGCATGCTGGTATGAAAACAAGAAAAGCTAAAACTATAGCTTGTAGCAGGTGGAAGGGGGTGAGAGTGAATATGAGTGAAAGAATGTAGGGCTCAGTTAGCCGCCTTTTACAAAGTGAGGAGTTGAGACTGTCCAAAACGGACAGGAAAGTCGAGAGGTTTCTGTAAACGTAATATAATTACCAAACAGTGGGGAGGAAGCTTGTGGAAGGAATGGGCATATGTTAGCCCCTTCATCTTCCTTATTTTTAAGCCAGTATGCATTGTCTTAACGTTAAGAAATTAATCAAATTAGATACAGAAAGAACTATTTTTTCTTTTAAAGCCTAGGTATGGAAGTAAGAGGATACTTGTATTCATGACACAAGCTAGTCTGTCACTGTTTTATTTGTTACCCCTGTGCATGTATTACTTTGATACTTAGAAAGTTTATAGAGATCAAGAAATAACCTTGTTGACTAAAAGCTACCTTTGGACTACGTAGCTATGTATAATAGAATGTTGGGAGATAATTACCGATGATAGGTTGAGAGTATCCTCTACCGTCAAGTCAGACCCGACTCATAGCGACCCCTCCCCTTGGGTTTCCGAGGCGGTATCACTACGGAAGTAGGATTGCCCAACCTTCCTTCTGAGGAGTGGCTGGTGGGTTTGAACCGCCAGCCTTCTGGTTAGCAGTCAAGTGCCTTAGGCACTATGCTACCAGAGCTCCTAGGTTGAGGGTATAGGGCCTTAAATGCCAAGGTGAAGCACTTCTGAGCAGCCTGGTCATATGATTGGGGCTGGGTACTTTCAGAAGATGAAATTTTCAGTAGGATGAATTAGTGGGTAGCTCTGAAAGAGGTATGAGTTAACAAAGCTAGTTTCAGTTTTCTACATAAAAGGTAATAAAGGCTTATACGTGGATGATTTCCTTGGAAATAGAAAATGAAAGAATGTACCCAAGAACACGCTGGGTACAAAGTAGGTATTTCTGTATATGTTTATTAAATGAAAGGTTCAAAGAGATCCTCTACATTATTTTAGTAACTTACTTGACCTGGGAAAGAAATGGTAGTTATCAAAGATGCAATCTTTCTTTAATGGTAACCATTGTTGATATAGTTACTGACTGCTGTGGAAGAGTAAGGCTTGATCCTGTATGCCTGCTGGAAGATGCATAAGAACTGCTTTATAAAGTTACATTTCCATTTATAATGTATTTAATGTAATGCTACAAAACAACATGTATATAATTTGTCGATCGATAACTAAATATTCGCTAATGATGTACTACCAGAAGTTCAGAGACATGAACTTTTTAATAAGCTAACTGACCCAAGATACAGACCATTTACAGAGACCAGAGGAATACGGCTATGTTCCAGTCATTTATCTTAGATGGGAAATCATCAAGTGCCCCTGACAGTGTTGGTGTGGTATATTGGCAAGAGCCTTGTTGTAGAAGTCACAAAACCTGGAATCTAGCCCTAACTCTGCCTGTTAACTGACTTGTGATTTTTAGAAGTCACTTAGTCTCTTTTAACTTCTAAATGTATTGAAACTATTTTGCCTTTCAGAGATCTATCAAATTTCTAGTGTTGAATGGGGGAGTACAGAGAGAATCCGGAAATGTTTTGGCTCATTGTAGAGTTCGCTCCCCTCTGTTACTGTCAAGGAGGTCTGCTGGCATAGTGCCTAAGGCATTTGACTGCCAACCAGAAGATTGGTGTTTCAAACCAACCAGCCACTCCACAGAAGGAAGACTAGGCAATCTACTTCTGTAAAGATTTATCACCTCAGAAACCCAAAGTAGGGGGTCACTAATATGAGTTGTAATTGACTTGATGGCAGTGAGATGGATTATGGTTTTTTATGTTATTGTCAGCCTTCTCTAACCTTAATATATGTCCAGAGATTTATTGTGAAGCTTAAATACAAGAGAAAGGATGAAAAAGCACCTAACATAGACTTCATTCTTGGTAGATGCTTCCTAAATGCATGCTGGACTTGAATCTTCCTTGACTGATAATACATACATATATCCCTTGTTCTTGCTTCCTGCCTTTTCCGTCGTAGCTACTAACAGCGTCCACTTCACAAGACCTTGTAACATTGATCTTACTTGGGGAGAAGGGGTTCTCAGAAAGAAGGTGGATTCTAAATCCACTAACCTTGATTCTACCTTGATACCTACTGCACAGGGTGATTGTAGGAATTAAAGGAGATAATGCATGTGGAATTACAGAATACAGGCTTAAATAAAATATTGGAGGATTATCATGTTATTGTTACCAAAGTCCTGAGAGTCCAAAATGATTGAGCTTCCTCAGTAGTAGGGCAGTCTACAAGCTACAGCCTCTGTCGTAAGCAACAAAATGGTGGGCCTGAATTCCTTGTTTTCTTTTGGTTTTATTTTTCCCCCCTTTTACTACTGATTTTCAAAAGCTTCCTCATTAGAACATCTTGGTATACATTTTTTAAGAATCTTTGTTATTCGCTATGTTGCCAGCATTCTGTGGATGTCTCAGAGAATGTTAACTGAGCTCAAACATTTATTCATACAGTACTAATAACAATAGTGCAGTGTGTTTACATAACACATTAGATTGTACTAATAATACTTATGCACCTAGAAAATAAAATTTCATTATATTCAACAAAATAGAAATAGTCATTTTTAGACAGGCTTATGTTTATTTTATTGGGCTTTGTTTTTTTAGTATTGTAGTCTTTGGCTGTATATTCAAGTATCTTGATTAAGGTGTACTTTATTGCTGTTCTCAGGATGAATCAGTCATTGAAATCCTTATGCATACTCTTATTCTGCCTTTCTCTTTCTCCTGACACCTCCCCTCAAATATACTGGTATCCCCTGTCTTTAAGTTTTCTTCTCTTTACCCTGAGATCCCACGCTGTTCCATCATGGTGAATAGTCATTTTTCATGTCTTATCCTCTGCCCAAGGTTAGATCTTTTGTTGAGTTTGTGTTTTAGAATTCCTTTCTTCATTCTCAGATCCTAGGTACTTCTAGAAGCAGAAAATAATTTATATATTTCAGGCAGAAAAAGTGTACTTTCTCAAATGGCTATGCTAAGGGTAGAAATCTCCACATTTAGCCTTGAATATTATTCAACTCCTTTCCCCAGTAAGGAGACTTATAAACGTGTGTGTGTGTGTGTGTGCGCGCGCGCACATACATATATAACATTAGTTCTACTTAGTACAACCACGTGTCAGTACATAACAGAAGTCTGTGGTATGTCATTTTCAGAGTCCTTTAAACCCACCCCCACCCATACCCCAGGAAACTATTCATTCTAATTTTCTCCAGTACAGAAAATGGGAATTTAGGATTGTTCAAATCTAATGTTATGTAGGAATTAAATTGGCCTACATGATGGGTTGGTATTATTCTGTCTTAGACACTTAACTTCAAAGTGTGTTTGCTTGGTGTGTTTTCTATTGGTAAGTCAACAAAGGGTGGTTTGTGTATTAATTTGAGGATTTCTAGTATGCTAAATTAATTTTACTTTATTTCAAGCAGGAGAAAGTAGCTCTGACTGAGTGTTCTTTGCTTTTATTTGACTCAACAGGAAGAAGGCAGCATCAAAGAAATTGCAATCACACATCATGTAAAGGAAGGACATGAAAAGGCAGATCCTTCTCAATTTGAACTTTTAAAAGTATTAGGGCAGGGATCATTTGGAAAGGTAAGTCATGATTGTATGCTTTCTGAAAAGTTGTTTTTTGGAATTCGTGTATATTTCTTATACTTAGTGAAAGGTAAATATTTTATGAAATGCTGCCAGTCATCCCTCTAAACCCAGTGTTTTGTGTGGTTTTACGTTTCTCACTGTTAGTAAGTGTAGAAAAGTGAATGAAGTGAATCAGAAGTACACTGGAAGCTTTAGTAAATGGCAGTATTCACTTCAAACTCATTTTATCTTCAAGACCTATGACCTCTGTAGTTGTCCTTCTTGAATGATTAAAAATCACAAGATATTCCCTTGATAAGCTGATCTCTCTTTGGGGTCTTTGTAGGGTTGGAAGGTGATCGATCATGCAATACATTGTAACAGTACATCTCAACCTTTTCCTCAAAAATACCCTTAATATGAGAACAAAGTGAATGAGTAGTATTTTCATGGAACTAGGGTTGGGGGTGGGAGCTCTAGTAGCATAGTGCCTAAGGCACTTGACTGCTAATCAGAAGGCTGGCGGTTCAAACCCACCAGCCACTCCTTGGAAGAAAGATGTGGCAATCTATTTCCATAGTGATACTGCCTCGGAAACCCAAGGAGGGGTCGCTATGAGTCGGGTCCGACTTGATGGCACATAACAACAACAACAACAGGGATGGGGGTTACCACATTTCAAAATTTTGGGACTTTCAGTTTGTCTTTAAAATGAATTTAAAAGTTTGCATTCTATTCAATAATATGTTTATTTTTAATGTAAAAAAAAAATGCTTCCTAAAGCCACCAAATAAAATTTCTCCAGAAGATGCAACATCTTTATCAGTTTTCTTCCAGTATTCCTTGGCTTCTTGCTGTTCATCTCAGGAATATTTCCTGTATTCCATCTTGAGAAGTACAGCATTATAATTGCTCCTACTTGATCTCTATAGACCAAGTAGTAGCAAGAGGAAATTTCTGAGATTGCATTCAACTTTCACATCACTGTGCTTCCTTAACACCTTTCCGTAAGGAAACACTTGAAGAGATCATGCTTTTCAAACTTTAAAACAGCATTAGTTTTGGTCTCTTGTGTATTTTAATGGGACTTTAGTAATTCTTGAAAAATGTAAGTAACTTAAGTTGCAGTTGTTAACCTTTTTGAGACCCAAAGTGATGCTTTTAATCCAAATATTGTTGAAGAGGCTAGCAGAGCCTAATGATAGTTGCAAGCTTGGGCTCTAGTCAGCCAAACTTGGGTTTTTTTTTTTTTTTTTTTTTTCATTTTTATACTTCTCTTTACTCTTTGCGTGTGCTTGAGCAAGTTACTTAATATGTTAGAGCCCCCTTTTTCTCTGCTAGGAGCCAGGAGCTCTGGTGGTGTAGTGCCTAACACATTTGACTGCTAACCAGAAGGCTTGGAGGTTCGAACCCAGCAGCCACTCCTCAGAAGGAAGATTGGGCGATCTACTTCCATAGTGATACCACCTCAGAAACCCAAGGAGCAGGGGTTGCTATGAGTTGGATCCAACTCAATGGCAGTGAGTTTTAGTTTTTGGTTTTAGGCAGCCATTAAATATTGAAGTTCTCTTCACTCTATACTCCCTACTAATTGGTTTTCTCTATGCCCACTATTTTTATTTTAGTTCACATACAACTTATGTTATAGGTTTATATCTCCAATCTAGAATAGAATGTTTCTCCAAGCTCTGACCTCTATATACAGTTAATCTTTTGAGTTTTCCATTTGTGTGTCTAAAAGGTATCTTAAAATAAACATGTCTAAGACCCACCAAATTCAAAACCTTTCTCTACCCCTAAACTTGTCCTATTTCATTTCTCACTGGATAAACAGCATCCAGTTTAGCAGGCCCGAACCATGGGAGGCATTCTTGATATAAGCTTCTCATTTCCAACCCCTCCCAGTTCCCATGCTGATCCAGTCCCTCACCAAGTCCTGTTGATTAACTAAAGATCTATATAATCATGCCTATTCTCCTGTTCTCCACTGCTATCCCTCAAGCCTCTCCTACCATCACTCCTGCCTAGTCTGTGGGCGGAGTCTCCTAATTGGATCTCCCCAAGTTTATTCTAGTCTTGCCTCAATACATTATTTTATATGGCACCAGAATGAACTAATCTTATACTCTGTCCCTTTACCCTTCACTTGCCTCCTTTTTCCCTGAAAATAAAAATTCGAGCACCAGCTTTTATACTATTCTTTTCACTATTTGTGTGCTGCCCACATTGGCCTGCCTTTTCAATCCTTAAGCATTCCAGGCTCTCTTGCTCTAGAAAGTCTTTCCATATCCTATTTCTTCTGTCCCTAATACTCAGCACTCATCCCCCCGCCATCATCTGGTTAGCTCCTCTCAGGTTGATAATCTCAAAGTTGTCCCTGCCATTCTGACCAGGTCATATTCCTCTCTTTTACCTTCTCACAACAACGGTATAGACCTCATCCTCATAGCTCTTGGCACAATTGCAATTTTCCATTTGTGAAATTTTTTGTTCAGTGGCTTTATCCCCCACTAGACTATGTTCCCTGAGTTCAGGGGGCATACCTCTGTACCATGTCTCGGCATTGAAATGGTAGCACGGTGCCTGGGATATAATTCTGGAAAGAATTAATGAGTGAATAATAATCCTGACCTGATAAAACCAAACCCATTGCTATCGAGTCGGATCCAACTCATAGTGACCCTGCCTTGGGTTTCCAAGGTGGTATCACTATTGGAAGTAGATTACCCAACCTTCCTTCTGAGGAGTGGCTGGTGGGTTTAAACCGCCAGCCTTCTGGTTAGTAGTCACATGCCTTAGGCATTACGCCAGCAGAGCTCCAGATAACCTGATAGGGTAGTACAAAAAAAAAAAAAAAATCACTTTGGTCAAGTTGGTCCTGACTCATAGCAACCCCTGCTTGGGTTTCTAAGACGGTATCTCTATGGAACTGGATTGCCCAACTTTCCTTCTGAGGTGTGGCTGGTGGGTTTGAACTGCCAGCCTTCTGGTTAGCAGACACATGCCTTAGGCACTATGCCACCAGAGCTCCTAAACTCACTACCATCAAGTCAAATCCCAAGTAGAATCCGATTCATAGCGACCCCTCCTTGGGTTTCCGAGGAGATAGGGTCATAGTGACAATTAAATGATATAAAGCTAAGCACATACTATCTGATACTAAATTATATTATCATGCCACTTGATAAACCCAAAGAGAAGGGTTTATTTTTGTACATTAGATTTTTAGGGCACACAGTATTTCAGATCCTAGTATGCTTCTCCCTTTATTTCTTTAAAAGTAGCTTTAAAACCTTACTATAAATAGTAAACATTAAAAACAGGGCGTCTCCTTTCTTACTCATCCTAAAAGGCCAATCTAAGCCAAGGAAATGGGGATGACCTGTCAGGGCCTAGAATAGCTCCCTGGGGGTGTTAGAAAGGTCAGGCCAGCTCTGGTGAAGGAAGATCCCATTGCCTCTGTGAGTGTTGCTGTTACTGCTACTGGGCTGGGCTGGTTACCCAGCCAGAGAAAACACAGTAAAAGCACCTGAGCAGAAGTCGGGACTGGATAGGTGACCTCGTTCAGATTCCAACACCTCTCTTGTATCGCTAGGCAAATTACATAACCTCTCCAAGCCCCAGTTTGGACAACTGTAAAATAGACATTGTTTGGTCTGCCTGCCTCCCAAAACTATCAGGATGACCCATTAGAAATTCTTTGAACGCAAAAAAGTTTGAAAAACTGGTAAGAATATTCTTTCAAAGAACAAGTGAAGCAACTGTGGTATCAACAGGGAGAATTTTTGTTGTAGAATGCAATAAAGGCACTTGATTAGAGAATGTGAAAGATGAGTATTTATGAGATAAAACATGATTATCTCTACCTAATTAGAATGTATTTCTATTCAAAATAGTAATAACCTGTGATTACCTTTAACATTTGAACATCACTCTACCTTAGGAACCCCCTGATTAAGAGTGCTTTTCTCTGCCTAGGTTGATTCCCTGCTAACTGGCTGAAAGGCACTGAAGGGTGGGGTATAGTTAAGAAGGAGGGAGTGATTACAGGGTTTCTGTGACAGTTGTTATGTTCTTTCCTTGATTTGAGGTCATTGCCATTCCCTTTGGCAGAATTTCTCAAGTGAGGTTCTCTCCCTTGTCACTAGCATCAGCTGGATGAATCTTTTTTTATTTTTTTCCTTTCTTTTATTGTATCCTTATAGTCGTTAGATCATTTGGCTGCTAACCAAAAAGTCGGCAGTTCAAACCCCAACAGCCACTCTAGGAGAAAGATGGGGCAGTCTGATGCCATAAAGATTTACAGTTTTGGAAACCCTATGTAGTAGTTATTGTTGTTGTTGTTGTGTGCCATCGAGTCAGACCCGACTCATAGCGACTCCTCCTTGGGTTTCTGAGGCAGTATCACTACGGAAGTAGATTGGCCAACCTTCCTTCTGAGGAGTGGCTGGTAGGTTTGAACCGCCAACCTCCTGGTTAGCAGTCAAGTGCCTTAGGCACTATGCCACCAGAGCTTCTATAGGGCAGTTCTACTCTGCACTGTTGGGTAGCTATGAGTTAGAATCAACTTGATGGCAGTAGGTTTGCTTTTGGGTTTGGTTTCAGTAGTCTAGCTTACTAATGCAGGCAGTTAAGAGGTGACTGTAAAGCTAATTCTTGATCAGAATTGCTTCTCTTCTTCCTACCTGGGGAAGCTCAATAATAAAAGAATGGATTGGGGGGTTGAAATTCAGGTCCTGTTTAAAGGTTTGGTAGAAAAGAACATGAAACTAATGGTCAAAATGAGTAGGAGAGATTTATTGATAATTTTATATTAGTCATCTTATAGCATGACCACGAATTATTTAGCATAGACTTCGTCATTTTACATAAATCCTATATTATGTAGAAAGCAGACAAAATTATTTAGAAAATCAAGATGTGCTATGTCATGTCCTGGGGATTGTGGTCTTCATATTTAGGTATACGTCATAATTTAGTTTTAAAAAAGTAAGTTGGGCATTATAACTTAAATCACATTAAATATTTTTTAATAGACTCCTTTGTAAATGTACTTTTAAATTATTTTGTTTAGCAGGGAGATATTTGTATGCAGTTTGTGTTTGTGTGTGTGTATAAAGATTATCAATGAGTAATTGCATCAAAGGAAAATTGTGATCAAGGGAAATAACTGTAACATTTTTTATGGAATGAGAATTATTTTTTTCAGTGGAGCCATGACTACTTGTGTTATATTTTAAACATATTAGGCTTTTCTTATTCTAATTGCTGCACAGTTTAAAGATTATTTTTTTTTCTGTCTTACATGTTAGATGTATGTTGGGAATTAGCAAACACCAAAGAAAAAATTTTAAAAATGAAAGAAAAAGAAAAAAAAATCTACTTATGTTCCCCAAGTTGTAATCAGTGTTTATAATTCTTTGTGTTTGTAATTGGTACATTTTAAGGGAAATAAACTTGATATGTAGTGCATCATCAGACTCTGATTGACATAAATTATATTATAGCAAGGTTCTTATTTTAATAGGTTGTGAGGCTTTATGTAAAATTTATTTTATCTTATGTTCAATACAGGTTTTCTTAGTTAAAAAAATCTCAGGCTCTGATGCTAGACAGCTTTATGCCATGAAAGTATTGAAGAAGGCCACATTGAAAGGTAAGTGATGCTTACTTAACTGTCACTTCAGGGAGGTGTTGTAAACCAACTGAAAGGGCTTCGTAGATCTCATGTGACACCTAGGCTGTTCACTTTCATTCAGAATTTCTTCTGGTACTGTCTTTAAGTTTAGGATTTGTTTTGATGAATTTTTCTCTTTGAATTAGAGATCATATGAGTAACAAGAAAGGAAGTTACATGTTATAAAAGAAGTATTATAAATTCATCTTAGGCTTTAGGAAACTAGAAGTTTGGATTATGAAAACTAGGTTTGATTTATCTTCAAATTAATGTAATTTTAATGTTGAAAAAATCCTAAATCTATACTAAATACAAAACAACTTTTATTCTGAGAACTTTACCGTATTGACTTATGGTTTCTAAGTAAGTTTTTATTCCAAGCTTGTTACTATAAAGGCAGAATTTGGCTTGTATATGTAAAAATATCATTTAGGAGAAATTGTATGTAGATTTTTATATATGTAAATCTTCGTTTATTTATTAGTATGTTACCACCCAACCTCTAGATGTTTTATATATTGATTCCTAATAACAGTTTTTGCCTCTTTGATTTACATGTAATTTCTGAAGATTTTGAAATAGTCTTAAAGTAATACTGGAAATGATCATTTACCATTTTTGATACCATTTTTTCCAGTTGGTCGCCCACCCTGGATATTTGTTGTGTTTTTTGTTGGTTGCCATCTAAACAATTCCAATTCATAGCAACCTCATGTGTGCAGAATAGAACTCCTTAGGCTTTGTAAGACTGTGCCCTTTTTGAAGCGATTCATGAGTCCTGTCTTCTAAGGTGCCTCTTGGTGGGTTTAAACCACTGACCTTTCAGCTACTATTTGAGAACTTAACTGTTTATGCCGCCCAGGGACTCCCCCTGGATATTATCAACCCCTCAATTTTTTTTTCCTTCTTCTATCAACACTGTGTCCTTTGCTTCCAGTCTCTCACAAACTTCTCTAATGTATTTTCTTTACTATTCAGTCTGTACCCCATGGCATACCACTTCATTACACTTGCAAAGTTGAGGGAATTAAATTAATCCACAGCAGCCTACCTTTATAGTGTTTTAATAATTTTATGCTTATAAATCCCTTGTTATAAAACTGCAAAAGTAACAAACGTCGCATTTGTTTTCACATATTTAACGGCTTTGGTGTTGTGTGTGCTGTATGTAAAAGGAAACTACAAAACTCTGAAAAGTCTAAAGATACTGGGAAAGAGAATAAATTCCCAATTCTTTTTAGAGAAGGCTCTAAAGATTGTTAATAATTTCAGTTCTTCTCTAGCCATCCAATTAGCTCAATATCTTTCAAAATTCCAGTTTCCTTTTTCTTGAAACTTAACAAAATTGTTCAAAATTTCATTTGAAATATAAAACATACACCACAAAGAGTACCCTGAAGAAGAATGATGAGAAGAAGCCCGGTCATGTAGTAAAGCTTATGTAAAACAGCTGTAAATCCAGTGTTATTGGTGGGAATAATACAGATATACAGATCATTGGAACAAAACAGTACAAGAAATTATATTAAAAATTTTCACATACAAATATTGAGTGCTTCCTATGGTGCATGACAAAGCAAGTATAAAGAACAATAGGAGAATTAAATAATAGTGTAATACATTTTCTTTGAAATATTGCTGAGCAGTCTGGAAAGAAATTAGTTACAATCTTTTCTTAAACGATGAACCATAGTAAATGCCAGCCTAACTGAATTCTAAAACTTGAGACACATCTAGTACAAATATGAAGGGATATTGAATTTTAACTTTTCATAGAATGAAAAATAATATAAATAAGAAAAATAAATAAGGAAAATGTTTGCCTCAAATATTATGTAGTATCAATATAAGGAGTTGATTAAGGGGCTCCTACTGAATCTAGTAGTTTTAACATTGCAGTAATTAGTGATAGAGATAGATTATACCCTTTGTAAGAAACCATGAATCCATATTGATTATAAATACATAAAATAATAATGAGGAGGAAAGGAATGTTCCTTCTTGAAGAATTCGAACTAATAAATGTGGAAAGAATGGTAGAGTGAGGAGCTCATAAGAAATAATGGTATAACCTCTCCACCTAAAGGATCTCAGAATAAAATTTTGACTGGGGATAAAATAAATATTCAGTTTTGCTAATCAAAAAGTACATATAAAAAAATTACTACCCTTTACATATTGGTAGCATTAATTGGAAAGCAGTTTTGCAATAAGTACAAAGAGCCATTACTGCTGCTAATTTGACCTGAGGAAATAATCTCAAAGAAAGGAACTTCTGTGCTTAAAAATTCTTGAAACAACATTATTCACACTAGCAAGAATTCAAATATTTCATAAACATGTTTATAAAATTATAAAAAATAGATGAATAATGGGTCATAGAAAAATTAAGATCTTTGATTTATTAGAATTATAGGCTACTGGGTAATTCCTAATGTGTTTTTCAATTCTTATTTTTATCAAAGTAATATCTATACAGTATTATAATGTAAAATGGCAGTTCCTGCATGTACCCTACTTACTCCCTAGTCCAATTCTCGACCCTCAGAAGAAATGAAGTTCACCTCTGTAACTACTTCTGTCATTTACTTTTATAGTTAGTGTTCTTAAATTATAATACCTTGATTGTGTTCAAGACATGCTCTGTCAACTTCTTAACACAGAAGATGAAAGTTTACTTCTCTTATACTGCCGCTCACACATGCTTTACCTTGTCCTCTCAGTAATGTTAACAGCTTTATAAAAATTGTTTATAGCTGAATCAAAAAGTATACCGGAGACCCATTTCTTTCACATTTTTACTGTATGGGATCCTCGTCTGAAGAATTTTGTATCTCCCTTTTTCTCTTCTACTACCTAGTTTTGAGGGAACACAGCTTCTAGTTACTACCTCCAAAAGGGTGAAATGGCTGATAAATTTTTTGTGATGTTGCATGTCTGAAAACTGCCTTTATTCTACCCCATTAATTTATAATCTGGCTGGTTATAAAATTCTAGTTGAAGAACATTTTGCCCTCAGATATTTGAAGGCATTGCTCTTATTCATTGTCTTCTAGTTTCCTATGTTCTGAAGTTTACTGCCATTGTGATTCCCAATCTTTTGTGTATGAACAGCCTTTCCTCTTTGGAAGTCTTTAGAATCTATTCATTATCTATGTTGAGCAGAAATTTATATATAGTTGTGTTCTTTATTGTGTATTTTTAAAATACTCATTATACCAAGTCATTTTCAATCTAGAAATTCACTTCTTCAGTTTTGGGAAAGTCTTGTCATTTCTTCTCCAGTTTGTAACTGCCATACTTTGAGCATGCTAGACTTCCTAAGTTTTCTTATTCTCCCCTTATTTTCCTTTTTTTTTTTTTTATTTCATCAACTATCTTCAGTCCTTCTTTTGACTTTTTTATTTCTTACCATCATTTTTAAATTTCTTAGATTTTTCTTACTTTCTACTTATTTTATTTTTAAAGACTTACAGAAAATGTCTAACGTTAACAAAAGGAATTGTGCCTAAAAACTATTTGTCCCTAATATAATTCATTATCCTTTTTGCAGTATGTTAGATCAGGATTTCCTGTACTTTGCAAATGGATGATATCCCTTAAGTATTCTAATTTACAGTGGTCTGCATAAGGGGATTGGAGGTATAGAGTGTACCTGTGACACTGTTGGAGAGGGTGACATCAAAACTACCTCAGGGTCAAAAGTGGGTAAAAGGGCTGACCAGCTTTCACTGCAGAGGGAGGAGCTGCCAAAGCAGAGGTATCACTTGGGTTGGTGTCACCCATCACTCATTATAATAACTTGTTGCTCCTCCACCCATCTCACCTACTAGTTAGATTGTGGCCTGGCCAGCTGTGGTGCCCACCATTGGTGAAAAGAGTGGGAGGAGCTACAGTGGAGGCCTGTGCCATATACACACACAGAGACACACACTCATCAGGCATGTTTTCCTCATGGAAGCGTGAGGACATACCTGAGTTACAGTACTTGGTGACACCAACTCTGTTAGTCTGTTTGCTCTGTCTCCATTTCTTTTTTGTCCTTGTAGTTCATTTGTTGAAGATACCAGATCCTTCCCCCAGGGATTTTTCATATTAGAGCCTTTCTTCAAATACCTGAGGGATCCTTTCTTCTTTCCTTTGTAAGTGTGAGATACTTAAAAGCTGATTACCAAGGGGTCAGTGGAAAGAATTTGCCTGTTTCTCACTGGCTTTCTTCCTTTAGGGTTAGATTTTACCTTTATCTTAACTGACATGTTAGTTACCACTTTTTCATGTTCTACTATTGCTTCTCTTGTTCTTTGTCCTTGTGAGTTTATGCATATTTTTCCATTAATTGTCATTTTGATGGGATTTTGGAAGAGAATAAAATGTTTATCAGAGTTTAACTAGAAATATATTGTTTTTCATTTTAAAGTTCTTATTAGTATGATAACCATCCTAACTAACCAGTTTCTATTGAGTCAGTTTCAGCTTATGATCTCATGTAGGTGAGAGCATAATTGCACTCCATAGAGTTTTTAGTGGCTGATTTTTTCTAAAGTAGATTTATAGGCCTTTTTTCAGAGGCACCTCTGGGTAGACTCAAACATCCAACCTTCTGTTTAGTAGCCACATACGTTAACCATTCACACCACCTAGGGACTCCTATTAGTACAGTAAGTGAGGTCAGTAGAAATCAATGAGGTTAAGTTTAATTATGGGAAATTTTGCTCTACTAAGTAGTCTGTTAGAAGGGATTATTCACTGAAAAGGGATATCATGCATGGTTACCACTCATGATATACATGGAGGGTCACAAAAAAGTGAAAAACCCTCATCAAGATGGATTGACACAAGGGCTGCAACGGCGGGCTCAGGCCTTGCAAGGATTGTGAGGCTGGTGCAGGACCAGGCAGCGTATCATTTTGTTGTACATAGGGTTCCTGTGAGTTGGAGTCAACTCGATAGTACCTAACAACAACATTGACAAAGTGGTCAGTGAGCCTAAATGGCTTTGTGTAAACCATTGCTTAAAACGGCTTGTTAGTACATAATCCTAGAAGTATATATAGTGTTTTCTTCTTGTTCACTCTCATATTCTAGTAACATCTTTATAAGACAAATTATTTCAGAGTAGTATAGTTATTTTACCAGCATGAGTCAGTATTAACAAATTCTATTTTAGGATTTGGAGTTTAACCAGTTTGATACATGCTTTCTTCTGGACCAGTATATACTAATCAAAATTCCTGCGTGTAGGATGATTTGTATTTGTCACTAAGACAAATGGGAGCTCTGGTGGCATACTGCGTATGGGGCATTTGACTGCTAACCAGAAGGCTGGCGGTTCAAACCCACCAGCCACTCCTCAGAAGGAAGATTGGGCAATTTACTTCCGTAGTGATACCTTGTCAGAAGGTCAGAAGAGGAGGGGTCACTATGAGTCGGAGCCGACTCATCGGCAGTGAGTTTTTTAGGTTTGTTTTTTTTAAAGTCTTTACATAAGCAAAAGAAGCTAGATTAGAATTTTTACATGTTCCAATCTTAGGCAAAATCATTTTTTAGTGAGTAAATCTCACTGCTCATTTTCAATTAAACAAAGTCTCATCAATGTTAGATGTAAGGAAATACTGAAAAGAACCCTATCTCATAAGATAATCATAATCTAAAGAAAATCATCTTATTTTAGCCCCTCATTTTATAGAGGAGGAAACACTAAATCCCTGGGAAATTAAATGATATGGCCAAGGTAACTTACTTGGTTATCAGCATACCTACTGACTCCCAAATAATTGTTGTAGAATAATACAAGAAGGATATACAGTAAATAGGAGCTTTGGTGGTGTAATGCCTAAGGCATTTGACTGCTGACCAGGTTCAAACCCATCAGCCATTTCTTGGAAAGACAATTGGGCAATTTACTTTTGTAGTGATACTGCCTTGGAAACCCAAGGAGAGATTGCCATGAGTCAGAAAAATAACTCAAGGGCAGTGAGTTTGAGTTTTGGTTTGGTATACAGTAAATATGTTGATCGATATATTTGCTAGCTTACTGAGCTTAGGATAATTTTTAAATGAGGTAACCTTTGTAGGCCTCTTTTGTAATTACTGAGAGAAGTAGAAATTTTAAAATCTAGCTTTCAGATAATTGGAGCCTAATCCAAGATTGTAGGGACAGCAGTGGAAAGAAGACAGATCTAGGCTAGGCTGGAACAGAATGAATGGTCAACAGCCCTTGTGATAAAGTTCATTTATGTATAATAGAAAGGCCCTGTTGGGTATAAAGGGAGCTCTGGTAGCATAGTCCCTAAGGCACTTGACTGCTAACCAGAAGGCTGGCAGTTCAAACCCACCAGCCACTCCTCGTGAGTCAGTTTCAGCTTATGATCTCATGTAGGTGAGAGCATAATTGCACTCCATAGAGTTTTTAGTGGCTGATTTTTTCTAAAGTAGATTTATAG
>NW_006921991.1:1328243-1340174 GCF_000298275.1 Orycteropus afer afer
TCTACTTCCATAGTGATACTGCCTCGGAAACCCAAGGAGGGGTAGCTATGAGTCAGGTCCGACTCAACGGCACATAACAACAACAACAACATTGGGGGTATAATAAGGAGCTCTGGTAGTGTAGTGGGAAAGCCAGTTGGCTGCTAACAGGGTCAGCGGTTCAAACCCACTAGCTGCTCCACGGGAGGAACATGAGGCAGTCTACTTCTATAAAGATTTTCAGCCTTGGACACCTAGTGGGGGTTGCCATGAGTCGGAAATGACTTGATGGCAGTGTGTTGGTTTTTTGTTTGTTTGTTTTTATTGGAAATACATCAGAATTGGAATGATAGAATGTAGTGATTTCAAAGGTTAATATGAATAGCATACAACAGCTACACAAGTCTTCTAAAGGACAGAGCTTAATCAACATCAAAAGCAATAAATTCCTATTCCTGGTTTTCTCGTTTTCAGTCACTATCACCAGAATCATCCAGTTGGGTATGGAAAACTGGTAGAATGGAAAAAAATAGAATATTTTAAACTTCTTTCTTCATTTTCCCCACTTCTGTGTTTTAAATATCTATGGTCACCTAAAATTGAAAACAAATAAAATCAACAGCTGCCTCCTTTCCTATGACACTAGAAGAACTGAATGGTGCCTTGCTATCATTACTGGGCATTTGGATCAAAAATTCTATAGAGGAATACTGATCAAAAGAAGAAAAATGCAGAATAGAATTTCTAATTCCAGTGGCCTCTAGACTTTCTTGAGCAAAGAGAGTTAGAAGAACCCCTGAAATTGTTCCCCTGATAGAAACCTTTATCCTTAAACCAAAGTATTCCCTGAAGTCATCTGAAAACTGAACAGTAGTTTAGCTCAACTAGTAAAAATAGTTCTGCTTTGAGCATTCTGCCCTTTTATGTTGTTGTTGTTATATGCTGTTGAGTCAGACCCGACTCATAGCAACCCATCCTTGGGTTTCTGGGGTGGTATCACTATGGAAGTAGGTTGCCCAACCTTCCTTTCAAGGAGTGTCCTGGTAGGTTTGAACCACCAGCCTTCTAATTAGCAGTCAACTGTCTATATGGGACCAGATTGACAACAATAATGCAGAAGATTGGATAAGAACCTTAGAGGCTAGTGAGTTTACCTTAATGAAGGAGCAGAACAACTCAAAAAATAAAATATAGAAAAAGAAAATTGGCAAATAACTTGAATAGACATTTCTACAACGAAATTACATAATTACCACCAAGCAAATGAAAAGATGCTCAGTGTAGTTATTCATTACAGAAATGCAAATCAAAACCACAATGAGATAACCAATTCACATCTACTTAAGAAGGCTATTATCAGAAAAATAGAAACTAACAAATGTTGACAAAAATGTAGAGAAATTTGAACACTTTTCCATTGCTGGTGGAAAAGTAAAACATAGTAGCTGTTGTGGAAAACAGTTTGATGGTTCCTCAAACAGGTAAACTTAGAATTACCACATGACCCAGCAATTCTAATCCTAGGTATATGCCTAAAAGAAATGAAACCATGGACCCAGGTACTTGTACACCAATCTTCATAAAAGCATTATTCACAGTATCTAAAGATGGAAACAACTCAAGTGTCCATCAATAGTTG
Source organism: Orycteropus afer afer (assembly GCF_000298275.1). NCBI lineage: Eukaryota > Metazoa > Chordata > Mammalia > Tubulidentata > Orycteropodidae > Orycteropus > Orycteropus afer. Next base: position 1,329,862 of record NW_006921991.1, read on the forward strand.
AGTGGATGAACAAAATGTAGCATGTACACATAATAAGATATTACTCAGCCATAAAGAGAAATGAAGTTCTGCTACATAGTTTGATAACGAATCCTAAGAATATTACGGTGAGTTAAAAAAATCAGACACAAAGGATGAATACCGTATGATCGCACTTATATGACACATCTACGATAAACAAGTGTGTAGAGCCAAAAGTTTATTGGTAGTTACCAGGCACTAAGGGAGGTTTAAGAATGTGGAGTTATTGCTGGAGTATAGAGTTTCTCTTTGGCGTGATGAAAGTGTTTGGAAATGGATGGTGGTAATGATTGCATAACATAATAAGCGTAATTAAGGTCATTGAATTGTGTGCTTAAAATTGTTAAAATGGCAAAATATTTTGTTATATATACATTCTCCCAAAATAAACATTTTTTAAAGGGTGAATTCTATCTCAGTAAAGTTGTTACAAGGAGCTCTGCTAGCATAGTGCCTAAGACACTTGACTGCTAACCAGAAGGCTGAGGGTTCAGACCCACCAGCCAGTCCTTGGAAAGAAGGTTGGGCAATGTACTTCTGTAGTGATACCGCCTTGGAAACCCAAGGAGGGGTTGCGATTAGTCAGGTTTGACTGGGTGGCATGTAACAATAACAACGAAGTTCTTACGTAAAGGAAATAAAACAAACCCATCTTTTTCCCTATCCCCATGTCCATTCTCTTCATTTTAATATTTAACAGAACTATTCAAGTCTTTAGGACTGAAACATAGATACCATTCATATTATTACTCTCTTTTTTATTATTATTATTATTATTTGTGTGAAAATTTACAGAGCAAATTCACTTTCCATACAGCGGTTCACATACGCTTTGTCTCATGACATTGACTACATTTTAGCACAATGCAACAACTTTCCTCCCAATAATTTACCTGTTCTCTGTGTCCATCCTGTATTATTCTTATGTATCAAAATAAAATAAAAATTTGGGTGACTGGTTTTCACCTCATAAATCCATTGATTTAACAACACAGTCATCATACTTATCAGAATGTAACTAATCATTTATTTGGTTGTCTGTCATTCCTGCTGAAGTATGAGCTTCTTGAGCACTATCTTATTTGTATCTCCCAAGCGCCTTACACAAAGAATTTGCTCAGGAAACGGGGTTGTTAAAGAGCACTTTGCTTACAGGGTCAAAGTACATTCATCTTGGCAATCCAAATCATCAAGAATTTGGGTCTTCCGCAACAGGAAACCCCTGGTTCCACACTGATTTTGTTTCCCTTCATCGTTCCAACTATTTGGTTGTGTTGATACTCCATACCTGAACTGTTCTCCCTATCCTACCCACCCACCTAAATACCACTCATTTTTCACGCCTGTCCCTAACCATACCTCTTTCATCTAGCTTTCCTATACAAGTAACACTGGACTTTGGCTTCTCCTAATTCACATATTACTTAATGCAAGTAATAAATCATTTAATCTTTTAATCATATTAATAATGATACTTTTGATATAACAATGCTGGGGGGGGAGACGCCAAGGGAGTTACACTCAATCGTGACTCAGCAATGCATATGTGTCAGAGTAGAACTCTTGGCCCTAGGCTCATTTTTTTGAGGGGGGAGGGAGGAACAGATCAAGAGGCCTTTCTTCTGAGGTACAACTGAGTGGACTCAAACCATCAGCCTTTCAGTGAGCTCAGCAGATAACCGTTTATACCACGCCAAGAACATAATAATAATAGCTATCATTTAATTGGAAATCTCTTACATACCAGGATCTTGGATATTCGGAGCTTATCTCAAATGGTCACATGCTCCCAAAGGTTCTAGTGGTGCTCCACGTTTTTCCATGAGAAGTAACTGAGACTTAGAGTTTAAATCAGTAAATTGCTCAAAATTATACAGGTCTGGAACTATGTCCTTCTTACACCAAAAATCCTTTGCTGTTTTAGATGTACCACAGTAGCTCTGTTCTTTCTCTCTCTCCAAATAGATCTCTTTGTGTGTATCTATTCTTCACCTTGTCAACCACATTTTATTTTTTACTTTTATGTGCTTTATTAGGGAAGTAACAGGTTACAATTGCGGTTAAGGAACACTCTCAGGATACAAATCTTTGATCAGGACAGTCTCCCCTGTGCTGTGCCCGCAGGCACACCTCTGTGGCTCTTGGCCTGCCTGGCCTCTGCCCTGCTCAGGCAAGTGTTACAAAGCTCTTTGAGCTCTGCTGATAGGTACACCTAGGTGTACCCCACTCGTTCCTTCTGGTTCCATGCCACTGTCTGTCTGCCTGGGAGGTCCAGTACAAGGATCTTGGGGGTCCAAGGAAGTGCTCCGCTCTGTTCCACTCCACTTCTGGCTCTTCTCTCTTGCTGACAGTGAGATCCCATGTCAGACACATTCTAATGATACTTAATGAATGTTTGTTGAATTGAGTTTGATAGAACTGGTAGAAGTATTGAAACTTACATACAGCTTTCATTTTGTATATATTTTTAAACTTTTTAGTGTGGTTTAGGTACAGAGCAAACTGATTTTCCATTCAATAATTCATACACATCTTGTTTTGTGACATTCATTTCAACCCCTATAATATAAGCACTCTTCCCACTTCCTCCTCGTTTTTGTTTCTACTTGTCTTCTTTTTTTTATCATTTCCTGCCTTCTCAGCTTTCTTTTTATTAGACACCACTCAGTATTTGTGTTGAATAACAAATAGGTGTAATTTTTATATATAATTTTTTGTACTTTTTTTTTTCCTGCTGATCTGTATGTCTGTATTATTCCATCCAACAACACACTGAATTACAGCTGCTTTAGATTAGCAGACTATTGTTTTTAGCTGCCATTGAGTTAGTTCCAATTTCATTGTGACTTTATTATGTACAACAGATCGAAACAGGGCTCATTCTGCACCATCCACACAATCATTTGTGTGCTTGAGCACTTCATTAGGGTCTTCCTCTTTTTTGCTGACCCTCTACTTTTTACCAAGCTTGATATCCTCCTGGGACAGCTGTTCCCTCGGGATAACATGTCCAAAGTATGTAAGGTGAAATACCACCATCCTTGCTTCTAAGGAACATTCTGCCTGTACTTCTTCCAAGACAGATTTATTTATTCTTCTGGCAGTCATTTGTAAATTTACTCTACTGAGCTTTATCCCTGAGCAAATGCGGCCTTTTAGTCCCATATGATGGGTAATCGTAAATAGTGAGTACTTCCCTGGCTGAAAGTTGAGCCATGGTGGTAAGTTTCTTTTTTGGCTTGAAGGGTGTCTAAGAGAGCCATAGTCTTGTGGTTCTACCAGTGTTGGTAATCCTGGTCTTTCATATTATTTGAGTTTTGTTCTACATTTTTCTCACACTTTATCCAGGTCCTACTGTCGTAATCCCTTTCAGAGCAATGGGCAGTCGTACTGGGCTACCATCTAGTTCCTCTGAGCTCAGTGTCAGGGAGGCTGAGGTTCACGTGTTCCGTTAGTACATTGGACTAAAACTTTTCATGCTGCTTTGATATTCTTCACGCTTCTTTTCTTTAGGAAGATAGAGACCAAAGGCTTCACCTTAGGTGGATATTTGCAAGCTTTTTTTTTTTTCCCATTGTAATTCCTTGTTAAAAGTTGTGAGGTCTTCCCCCCCTTTTTTTCTTTTTTCGCCATTTTCCATTACTTTGATGAAAATGCTGGTAAATTTGGCATTAAACCAACATCTGATCATCTCTTTGTTTAATTTAAAGTAGATATTTTAAAATATATACCATTTCTTTTAGCTGTATAATTTGGTAACAGGTATGTATTAGTATTTTTGGAAAGTCGAAGAGTAGCAAAATAAAAACGTTCCGAATTTTACTCGTTTTAGTAAAATTTTACTTAATATAAGCATCAAAAAGAATTTGTTTTGCAGATTTTTCTCTGAAACCTATTGTAATGTAGCCAATTGTGCAATGTTTTATAGTTCGAGATCGTGTTCGGACAAAAATGGAGCGTGATATCTTGGTAGAAGTTAATCATCCTTTTATTGTCAAGTTGCATTATGGTAAGTTCTTACCTCATTCCTTCACCTTTTAGCCCACTCCCTAATAGCATTCAGGTATAGTAATGTATGCAAACTTGTATTTGTTTATATCCATATGAGTTTAGCTGATACATGTAGTAAAGACAAAAATTAAAACATGACGTTTTAGGTAAACGTTGTTGTTGTTATGTGCCGTCGAGTTGGACCCAACTCATAGCGACCCCTCCTTGTGTTTCCGAGGTGGTATCACTATGGAAGTTGATTGCCCAACCTTCCTTCCAAAGAGTGGCTGGTGGGTTTGAACCACCAGCCTTCTGATTAGCAGTCAAGTGCCATAAGGCACTGAGCCACCAGAGCTCCTGTCTATATAATGCCTACTAACTAAACACATTAAAAACTTCTAAGATAATAAAATAAAACAAACAAAAGATAATAATAAGATAAACATTAGAAGGTTTTATCCTATCTGTAAGTATGAGGGAGCTCTGGTGGCATAGCGCCTAAGGCATTTGACTGCTAACCAGAAGGCTGGCGGTTCAGACCTACCACCCACTCCTCAGAAGTTAGGTTAGGCAATCTACTTCCGTAGTGATATTGCCTCAGAAACCCAAGGAGGGGTCTCTACGTGTCAGATTCAACTCGACAGCAGTGAGTTGTTTTTTTTATATCGATAATGCTATATAATTATATAGATATTTTCTGAGTGGTAGCCAGCCATAGGAACAGGTAGTAATAATCATTACATTTTTGTTAATAATTATGTACCAGTATTTTAATACTCCAAATATAGTAGCGCAACTTAAAAGCAAGAAAGATCCCTATTGCCAAGAGAAAAGTCCTGCAACTGTTGCCCACCTTTCTTTCCCCAAAAGCCACTTTTTTCCCCCCAGTGGGTAAAGGCATAATGATTCTTAGTATGTGTCATTAAATCTAACCAATCCACATTTTTTGGTTGGTGTGGTAGTTTTTATATCTTATTCCATGATTAAGTCAGTCTTTTCTGTTGGGAGTTTTTTTCATTGGTCACATGTTTTCAGAATTATTGTATTCTTGAGAGACTCTTGCCCAAAGAAAAATTTGACAGATGTTCTAATGGTTCCATAATAAGAAACACTGCATTTTACATTTCCACTTAGAAACTAAGGGAAATCAGTGGGTTTCCTCTAAATAAAAATAACTTTATATCCATAATATAATCAGTTATTTACTAAAAATTTTGTTTGTGAATGAGTTGACCCAAAGACTAAAACCATGAACTACAATGGATTAAATGGAAATTTTCATTTCTTCATTCAGCTTTTCAAACTGAAGGGAAGCTGTATCTTATTTTGGATTTTCTCAGGGGAGGAGATTTGTTTACACGCTTATCCAAAGAGGTATATAATTAATCTCTATTTTTCCTCTACTTATATCAATCCTATTCCAACTAAAGCTTTGTTATATTTCAATATTATGCTTACTGTATTTTCTCTAGCAGCACAAGATTCTTTCATTGAAGAATCAGAGCCAAAGAATGAGTTATTTTCCTAACTCTGAATTTATTCTGGAAGCTGGACTTTTGATTAAAAAATTAACTGTCTTTGCCTTAGCCCTGTTTCTTCTAGTTATAGTTTTCTCACCAAACAGTAATACAGGAAGTCCCAGGTTACAAATGTATAACTTATGGAAAACACCTACTTGCCCTTTAAAAGGGGTCTTCCAGCAGATTCCAAACTGTTCTGTCATGGCCAATGATGCAGAACAGGAATAGACTTAAAGTATGTACAGTTTCAATGATTTGTCTTAGGAACTGAAACAGGAAAAACTATGGGAATGGGAATAAATATTGGTTAAAGTCCTGGAATGGAAGACTTGGCAGAAATGTGTAGTGAGCTCTTTCAGGACCTGATGTGTGAATCATTTTGTTCATATGAATTTTCCCTCACTGTGAAATCATTAACCAACTCGCTACTTGCAACAAATTCTGCATCACAGTCACCTTAACTTGTTGCACCTGCAGCTTTTAAATCATTGAAATGGCTTTGAGCCTTTTCTTGCACTAAAATGTAATAGAGAGAACTCTGGTGACGCAGTAGTTAAAACTTTTGGTTGCTAACTGAAAGGTCCTCAGTATGAATCTACCAGCTGCTCTGGAAAAAAGGTGAGACAGTCTGCTTCCTTAAAGATTTACAGCCTTGGGATCCCTATGGAGCAGTTCTGCTCTGTCCTGTATGGTCACTGTGGGTTCCAGTGGACTTGATGGCAGTAAGTTTAAGGCTAAATAAGAATTGTGTGCACCTGTTCTGACTTAACCTCCAAATTCGACTTAAAGACACACTTTGAAGGAATCATAACCCAGGGACTACCTGTGGATTAGCAAGGTATACTAAAGAAGTAAATAATGGTGATTCACTGTGCATTTTAAATACCTTTTTGTTTCTAAAATACTACTTTGGTGGGACAACAGAGGCACTACCCAAATATAGTTGTTCCTTAACAAAATTTCAAATTATTTGTCCTACAATATGTAATTAGCATTTAATACATGGTTGGCAGATATTTTTTGAAATTTGCTCTTATAAGGAAATAGTGAAAGTGAAGTATAATTTAGCATATTTACAACATTTATCAATATTTAAATTTCAGAGTAGACCTTTAGATAAAAATCACAAATACAAAAAGAAAATAAAGCCAGAAAAAAATATTATTTTATTTTAGGTGATGTTCACAGAAGAAGATGTCAAATTCTACTTGGCTGAACTTGCACTTGCTTTAGACCATCTACATAGCCTGGGAATAATCTATAGAGACTTGAAACCAGAAAAGTAAGGAATCATTCTATTAAGTTGAATACAATATAATAATGATTGCAGAAGTTAATAAATTTCATAGAACTCTTACAACGATTGTATTAGAGTCAAGGCTTCAACCCCATTCATTCTGATTAGACCCTCTGCTGAGAATTTGCTTTCTGATTCAGTATATCTGGGGTAGAAAAGCAAATCCTCAGCAGGGTGTCCAACCATAATAAACCCTTTTGAAGCCCTGATTGGCATGCTTATGCCTCATACTTTAAATCTGTGAATTGAAAAAATGTCATCTTTTAATTTACAGTCTTTAATTTATAACCAACTAATGAGGTTAAAATCTATGTTCATATGTTTATTGGTAATTTGCATATTTGTGTGAATTTTCTGTTCATGATTTTTGCCAATTTTTCTTTTGAGATCTTATTTTTAGCACTGATTTACAAGATAACTCTACAAATTAAGAAGTGGAGTCATTGGATAGATTTCAAGTGCATTTTCATAGATTTTCTTTTAACTTTGTTTATATTATTTTATCCTATACAAGTATTTTCTCTTTTTTTCAGTCAAATCTACCATTATTTTGTGATTTCTTCCATGATTTTTATTCTTTGGAAGGCATTCTCAATCTCACGATCAGATATTTCTCTTCTACTTCTATGGTTTCATCTCTTTTACTTTCACTTTCAATTCTATATAGAAAAGCTCTGGCATGAGAGAATGGGAAAAAGCTTAACTCTTCCCCCTAAACACCATTTATTGAAAATTTTATGTCAAACATAATTTCAAATGTTAAGTGTAAGTTTAGCCAATTTCTCAGAGCTTTTATAGTAGCTGTTATTGAGAAGCTGATCTTAAATGGTATCCATGTCTGTTTTAATTTGTCATTGTTCATGCGCATCAGTTTTTCATCAGTAAGCCCTTTTTTGATTTTATGGATTAAAAACAAGAACCTTGCCCTATTGTGAATTTTTATTAAGACGCTTTATTGAGGTATAGTTCACATATCATCCAATTTATTGACTTAACTGTATAACTCAGTGGTTTTTAGTATATTTAGAGTTCTGAATCAATTACCTTTATGAAGTATTTTGAATACAGCTTAATTTAAAATGTTACATTGCAATATATAAATTACACACTCAATAGTAAACACACGTCATGCTCCTTGGAATCCTGTTAAATGATTATTTAGAAATTGTGCTTTCACGTTTTACATTTTGTTTTCTCTGTATTTTCTTTTTGGGTAAGTATCACATGGTTCTTTTTTTTTATTCTCTGGGGAATTACTGCGGTTTTTCTTGTCATTTTCCAAGCTTGTAACTCAAGACATAAAATATACTTCCTGGTGGGGATATTCAAACTTACTGTCATTTGAAGAAAAAAATTACCCAACAATCACGATTAAACTTTCATAAGAAAAATATTACATGTTTTATATAATTTGATTAAATATATTTCTTGTAGACCATGTATGAGCCTTGGTAATAAAATGACATAAAAAACATAACCTCTGTCTCAAGAGTAAATAAGATCAAAGTTGCTAAGATTGCTTATATTGATATATTTCACATAGGTGCATAGCTAACACCATTGAATTAAAATAGCATTTAATTGGAAAAGGATCCACGTCAATAACAATATATAGAACTCGAAAGAAATTTTTATTTTTAGGCTAGATGTTTTAATAACTTTACCTATCTTTTAAACTCTGCTATCAACTTTGAAAGGAGTTCTGGTAGCATAGTGCCTAAGGCACTTGACGCTAACCAGAAGGCTGGCGGTTCAAACCCACCAGTCACTCTTTGGAAGGAAAATTGGGCTATCTACTTCCATAGAGATACAACCTTGGAAACCCAAGGTGGAGTTGCTATGAGTCGGGTCCGACTCGACAGCATATAACAGCAACAACAACTTTGAAATAACTCTGTGAGCAATAAATATTTCTAAAAATAATTATTAATAGTTGAAAACGTTCTTCATTTAAAGTGATACAAATTCAAAATGGAGTCTTATCAGTAGTCACCACGCTATTTCCTTCTAGCATCTTAGTGCTTGAAAAACTAGGTACAGCAGTTTGAATTGGCGATTTTGGTGCTCTGAAAAGCTCACTGAATCGGAGCGCACCAAACACAGAGGACTAGAATTGGAGGAAAGCACAGGGAAATAAATTAAAGTAGGTCTACCTGGCAGAAAGCAGACAGGCAGCTGAGAAAGGCCATTGGAGACTTCCCTGGGAGATCGACCAGCAGGCGAGAACAGCCACCTGAGACCTCCATATCAGCATACAAGCCACAACACCAACATACCAGAAACACCGTAAGGATCTACCTTCAGCACCTGATTTTATCGGTAACTTGGGTTGCCTAGGTAGAAACGGGCGCACGCAACACCACTGAAACCCAAGCAGAGAGCTCGTGGTGCTCCAGGAGGGTGAGCTTACTCCCCTCTCAGCTGGTGACTAAATAGTCTTGGGTCAGCTTAACTGGCATGGAGAGGTCTGTGCTTGTCTTTATCACTAATGTCGGGACCACAGATTACTAGCAGGCACTTTCTCGACTCCAGTGCAGCTGAAACCGCACACATCTTTGGCATTGCAGGTGGGTGGACTAACAGACAAACTACTGAGCTGATAATGGTCTGGGTGGGTTGGGCTGGCGCTAGGGGCAAGGAAGGTGGGGAGTGAAACATTTCCCTTGAATGGCTTTTTGGAGCCGAGGGGCCACAGGAGTGGGGTCTTTGCATGTGTCTGAGCCTGGCAGAAAGTGGTAACACCCAAACAACAGGAATCTTTCCTGAAATGGAGCAGTGGGCTTCTAAGTAACAGTATAACATCATCATTAGCAGCCCACTTAAAGCCCTAGGAACCAACCCTAGCAACAGCAAACTTTCCTTCTTCTGCTCCCACCTTCTCCGCCAATAACTTCACTCATTCAATAGAAGAAACCATATTCAGCCGACATAAAACCTCCTGGTTTGAACTCTAAACCCTCTTTATGACAAACAGAAACCCATATCCACATTCCACACAGTGAGTCCACCATCACAGAGAAAACTGCAGAGCGACCCAGCATACCTGAATCAATAATAAAATAAAATACACCAGCTTCACCCTTTCAAAATATTAAACCATAAAACCAAGACAAAACAAATCAACACGTAACCAGCAGTTAGAGACAACCTCAAAATATCTAGGAAACAACAGGCAATCTCAGATCAAACAAAATGACAAGACATTAGAAGCAAACCAAAACAAAGCTCTCATACATGGAGGAAGAGGAGGCAATAGAATTAATCTGAGAAGGAATTCAGAAGATAGGTTTATAGAGCTATACAGGAGCCTAAGAAAACCCCAAACAGAAACAAGGAGAACACAGTTCCCTGGAGGAACTCAGGAAAATCATTGAGGAACAGCTTATTAAGATTAATTCACAGGAGGACTTCTGGTAAGATGGCGGAATAGAGAGAAAGACTGCACAGACCCTCTTCAACAAAAAAAGGGGGAACCAATTAACACA
>NW_006921991.1:1340929-1341819 GCF_000298275.1 Orycteropus afer afer
TAAATCTACAGATAGAAATCCAGAAGGTTAATACTAAATTGTCAAAAATAGATAACACATTAGAAGGGCAAAGGAACAGAAATGATGCAATGGAAGACAGAATTAATGAGATTGAAGACAAATACCTGAATAGTTATTTGGAAAGGGATCAATCAGGAAAAAAATCAAAACAAAATGAAGAAAGCCTAAGGTTCATGTGGAATACCATCAAAAGGAATAACTTACGTGTTATTGGAATTCCAGAACAGGATGACAAAAATAAAACCACTGAGAAAATTGTCCAAGGTTTGCTGGAAGAGAACTTCCCTGATATGATGAAACAGGAGAATATATCCATTCAGGAAGTCCAATGAACCCAAAACAGGATAGACCCCAAAAGAAAATCACCAAGACATATCATCATCAAACTCATCAAAACTAAAGACAAAGACAGAATCCTGAAAGGGGCACTGGAAAAACAAAAAGTTACTTACGACGGACAGCCAGTAAGAATAAGCCCTGATTTCTCAGCAGAAACCATGCAAGCGAGAAGGCAGTGGAATGGTATATATAAAACCCTGAAATAGAAAAATTTTCAACCAAGAATTATATACTCAGCAAAATTGCCCCTCAAATATGATGGTGGAATTAGGAGATTTCCGAATAAGTATAAACTAAGGGAATTTGTTAATCCCAGACCAACCTTACAAGAGATGCTAAAGGGAATCCTATGAACAGAGAACAAAAAATAGCAAATAACAACCGAGCATTGATAACACAAGATGACACAACCCAGGAACCACAGCTATGAACATACCCAAAGTAAAATGAGCTTACAAGATTGTAAACAGGGAACCAAAGACATCAATTGGCAAGTGAGGACAACTACAAACAAAAAGAGGGAAAAGACT
>NW_006921991.1:1342122-1343824 GCF_000298275.1 Orycteropus afer afer
GGAAATGATAACACGATTCATAAACATAACGAGCTCAGCACAGAAAATAATATGGAACAAAGAAACCAGGGACACCATGAAAAAACACATACCAAAATGACAGCAACACATTCAAACTTATCAATAATTATCCTGAATGTTAATGGATTGAATGCACCACTCAAGAGAGAGAGAGACTTGCAGATTAGATAAGAAAACAAAACCCATCAATATGCTGCCTACAAGAGACACACCTTCGAGATAAAGACAAAAATAGATTAAAAATCAAAGGTTGGAAAAAGATACATCAAGCAAATGGCAACAGTAAGAGAGCAGGAGTGGCAATATTAATTTCTGATCGAATTGACTTTAAGACAAAAACCACCATATTAGACAAGGAAGGACATTATATAATGATTAAAGCATTAACTGAACATGAAGATACAACCATAATAAATATCTGTGGACCCAATGAAAGAGCCCCAAAATACATAAATCAGACTTTAAAAGAGCTGAAAAGCCAAATATATGACTCCACAGTCATAGTGGGAGACTTTAATATACCACTTTCATTGAAAGATAGAACAACTGGAAAGAAACTCAACAAAGATGTAGAAGGAAGAGCTAAACAATACAATCCACCAACTTGGCCTTACAGATATCTACCGAGCACTTTACCCAACAACAGCACAATATACATTCTTTTCCAGTGCGCATAGAACATTTTCCATGATAGACCATATGTTAGGCCACAAAGGAAGCCTTCATAAATTTAAAAACATTGAAATACTGCAAAACGTCTTCTCAAATAATAATGCCATCAAATTAAAATTCAACAATAGGAAGATCAACAGAAAAAGAGTAAACATCTGGAAATTGAACAACACCCTCCCTGAGAAAGACTGGGTAAGAGGAGAAATAAAAACTCAAATTTGAAAATTTCTTGAATCAAATGAGAATGATAACACAGCATACCAAAGTCTTTGGGACACAGCAAAAGCAGGGATCAGAGGCCAATTTATAGCAATAATTACACACATTACAAAAAAAAAAAAAACAAGAAAGAGCCAAAATCAACACTTTAAACCAACATCACCAATAATTAGAAAAAGAACAGCAAGAAAAGCCTACAGTTACCAGAAGAGATTTGAGCAGAAATCAATGAAACAGGAAAAGAAGGGCAATAGAAAAAATCAACAAGACCAGAAGTTGGTTTTTGAAAAGATCAATAAAAGTGACAAACCACTGACAAATTTAACAAAGGAAAAGAGAGAATTCAAATAACATGAATAAATAATGAAATGGGTGATAGCACAACAGAACCAACTGAAATAAAAAGGGATAGTATCAGGATATTATGAAGAGCTGTACATTAACGAATTTGAAAATCCGGAGGAAATGGACAGTTTTCTGGAAACACACCACTTATCAAAGCTAACACAGACTGATGTGGAAAAGTTGAACAGGTCTATCACAAGCGAAGAAATTGAACATGTCATAAAAAAATTACCAACAACAAAAAGTCCTGGCCCAGACGGTTTCACCAGAGAATTCTTCCAAACATTCAGAGAAGAAGTGATACCAATCCTACTTAAACTATTCCAATACATAGAAAAGGATGGAATCCTCCCTAACTCATTTTATGAAGCAAGCATAACCTTGATACCAAAACCAGGCAAAGACATCACTCAAAAGGAAAACTACAGACCAATATCCCTCATGA
>NW_006921991.1:1344625-1346496 GCF_000298275.1 Orycteropus afer afer
GGGAGACAGCTCTGGGGGAAGGAGGGCATGGAGGGATGAACACAGAGAAGAGGTAATTATCAGGAGGAAATGGTAGGGGAGCTGTTGCATTGTGGTAAATTGTGTTCAATGTCATGAGACAAAGTGTATGTCAACTGCTGTATAGAAAGTGAATTTGCTCTGTGAATCTTCACCCAAATCACAATTTTAAAAAAAAAAAAGTATAAAAAAGATTAATGCACAACACCTCATACAAAAACATCAGTTAGAAATGCAGAAGATGTCTACCGAAATGCAGAGCATGAGTACCAAAATGATAGACTTACACAACACAGTAGAGGCACCTCAGAGTAGGTTAGAAATGGCTGAATAACACATATTCCAACTGGAAGACAAATCCCTGGACATTAGCTTGTATGAAGAAAAATGAGAACAAAGATTTAAGACAAATGAAGTGAACCTAAGAATTATATGTGATGACATGAGACAAACCAATATAAGACTCATTGGAATTCTAGAACAAGAAGAGGCAAAAAAGACTACAGAGAAAATTGTGGAAGACCTGCTAATAGAAAACTTCCCCCATATCATGAAGGAAGAAAAGATATTTGTCCAAGAAGCTGATCGAACCCCACACAGAATAGATCCCAAAAGAAAAACCCTGAGGCATATTATAATCAAACTTTCCAAAACCAAAGACAATAGAAAAAATTTTGAGCTGCCCAAGAAAAAAGAAATATTACTTATAATAATCAAACAGTTAGGCTGAGCTCCGATTACTCAGCAGAAACCATGCAGGCAAGAAGACAATGGGACTGCATATATAAAACCCTGAAGGAAAAGAACTTCCAACCAAGAATCCTATGTCCAGCCAAATTATCCATCAAATAAGGCATTCTCAGATAATCAGAAATTAAGGGACTTTGTGAAAACTAAACCAACCCTACAAGAAATGCTTAAGGAAGTCCTTCCAATAGAGAACCCACAATAGAGATCAGCAAAACCAAGATACATGTCATCAACACTAAAACCAAATCAGATACTCAAAATAAGACCATAAAACATTATGCCCTAAAAACAAAGAATCTCAGTCAGTACACAACAACAGCAATTTACCTATCAGAGGGAATAAAACTTCTAGGTACAGATCCTCAAATTGAGAGGAGAACAGGACAACATCTTCGTAGCACGCACTGTTCTAAAAATGTAGAGACAAGAATATACTCAAAGGTAACCACAGAGAAAAGTAACAATTCTTCTAAGCAAATCCAGAAGGAAGGAAAATGTATGGGTTTAATATGCACAAAACGCATTAGCCGACTAACTGAACTCAGCACAGAAAAGTACATGGACCAAGGAAACACCAACAACACGACAAAAAAAAGTAATAATAATAACAGCAATCAATTCATACTTATTACTAATTACACTCAATGTTAATGGACTAAATACACCTATCAAGAGAAAGAGAGTGGCAGACTGGAAAAGAAAAGACAACCCATTGATATGCTGCCTACAAGAGACCCACCTTAGTCACTAAGATAAAAACAAATTAAGAGTTAAGGGATGGAAAAGAATATACCAAGCCAGTGGAAACCAAAAAAGAGCAGGTGTAGCAATATTGATTTCTAATAAAATGGACATTAAGGTGAAAAAACATCATAAGAGACAAGGAAGGACATTATATGATGCTGAAAGTGTCAATTGACAAAATGTTACAATAATAAATATTTATGCACCCAATGACAGTGCTCCAAAATATGTGAAGCAAATAATAACTGAATTAAATGGGATAATAGACAACTCTATAATAGTAGTAGAAGACTTTAACACACCACTTTCAAGAAGGGACAGGTCAACTGGAAAAAAACTCAACAAGGATACAGAAGAAC
>NW_006921991.1:1347777-1348941 GCF_000298275.1 Orycteropus afer afer
ACCATATGATTATATCAATTGATGCAGAAAAGGCATTTGATAAAATCCAACATCCATTCCTTTTTAAAACTCTTAGCAAAATAGGGATAGAAGGGAAATTCTTCAACATAATAAGGTGTATATATGCAAAGCCAACGGCCAACATCATTATTAATTGAGAAGACTCAAGTTATTCCCCTTACAAACGATAACCAGAAAGGGAGGCCCTCTATCAGCACTTCTATTTAACATTGTATGAGTAGTCCTGGCCAGGGCAATAAGGTAAGAAAGAGAAATAAAAAGCATACATACTGGCAAAGAAGAATTAAAACTATCTCTATTTGCAGATGATACGATCCTATACCTAGAAACTCCAAGGGACTCAAAAAAAGTACTGGAACTAATAGATTCAGCAAAGTGGCAGGATACAAGATCAACATACAAGAATCAGTTGCCTTTCTCTACACCAGCAAGGAGTCTTCTGATAAAGAAATAAGGGTAACAATACTATTCACGATAGCTACGAAAAACATTAAATATCTAGGAATAAACCTCACCAGAGACACAAAAGACCTGTACAGAGAGAACTATAAAACACTGCTGCAAGAGACAACAAAGGCACTACATAAATGGAATAACCTACCTTGTTCATGGATAGGTAGACTAAACATAGTGAAAATGTCAATACTACCTAAAGCAATCTATACATTTAACACAGTCCTAATCCAGATTTCAACAAAATTTTTTCAGGACATGGAAAAACTAATTTTTTATTTCATATGGAAGGGAAAGAGACCTCAAATAAGCAGAGCCCTTCTCAAGAAGAAAAAAAAGTGGGAGGTCTCACACTCCCAGATCTTCAGAACTACGATATAACCACAGTAGTCAAAACATCATGGTATTGGTACAATGATAGACAGACCAATGGAACAGAATTGAAAACTCAGACATAGTTGTCAGACCATTTCATCAATGGACAACTGATCATTGACAAAGGTCCAAAGCCCATTAAATGGGGGAAGGTATAGCTTCTTTAACAAATGGTGCTGGCAAAACTGGATATCCACCTGTATAGAAATGAAACAAGACCCATACCTCACCCCATAGACAAAAATAAACTCCAGCTGGATCAAAGACTTAAATGTAAAACCCAAAACTATAAAATTCATCAAAGATAAAATAGGG
>NW_006921991.1:1350964-1355262 GCF_000298275.1 Orycteropus afer afer
ATTTAGTATTTTTTTTTTTAGAATAAGTCCCTTGTTATGAAATGGATTTGAAAAAAAGGCTCCTACTCAATTATCCCCAGTTGTATACCTTGTATTTCTTATAATTGGTGAAATAGGAAGGTTGGTAGTATTTTTGTCATAGTAAAATTTTACAGGAGTAAAATTTAGCAGGAGAAAGGAGATAAAAGCCAGGAACCCAGACAGAAGAGCAGTCAGCCCCAGGGTTACAGGTGAGGAGAGACAACTCAGGGATGCCCAAAAGTAGCAGGCGGGAAGAGCAGGAGAAAGGGGATTAAAAGACAGGAAGCCAGAGAGAAGAGCAATCAGCTGAAGGAATTAGGTGAGGAGAGGAAACTCAGGCCTGCCTTGTAAGAAGGGATCATTCCCTGGAGAAGGATGTCATGCTTGGTAGGGTGGAGGGTTGACGAAAGAGGGGGAGGACTTCAACGAGATGGATTGACACGGTGGCTGTGATGATCGGTTCAAGTATAGCAGGGATTGTGGGGCTGGCGCAGGATCGGGCAGTGTTGTGTTGTGCATGGGGTCGCTATGAGTCGGAAATGACTCGACGGCACTTAACAACAAAATTTTATAATATGTTATATAAAATCTAACTTGCAAAATTTTAAAGTTAGAATTAAAAGTAAGAAAATGCTTATATTATGAGATACTTTTAAAGATCACTGAGTTTATTATTTGACCTTTCAAGTCAAGTCAGGGTACTGAAATACTTATCCAAAAATAAAATCAGTGGCTTATAACTTACTACTTACTCCTTTCCATAATTTCATAATTAATGGCATTACTTTCAATTCAAATAGTTGCTCAGGAGAGAAATCTGAGTGTCATTGTCAAATAGATTTTCTTTTCTCATGACCCATATCTAAGAGCTAAGTAAATGACTCTAAATCTTTTCTGAAATAAAAAATCAAATTATCTTTCCCCTCATTCATGTAAATCTTTCATTTCCATTATTCTTGGGAATAAGCCCCAACTATCAGGAATACAAGAGAAGGTCCTTATACACTCTAGTCTTATCCTACCTGAGCCACCTCACCCATTCATTCACCAAACATTCCTTACTTGTCAATGCTCTACCAGGCTCTGAGCTTCAAAGATGAATAAGAGCACAACCCTCTAGGAGGTCATCGTTTACTGGGAAAGATAGAAAACACTGGAAAATGAATACACTGAAGAGATGGATTAGTGAAGAAAAAGGCAGTGTGTTGAGATCAGAATTGTGTAGGTGGTATCAAAAGAAAAACTGGTTGTTCTGGTTACCTAGTGCCGCTCTGACAAGAATATACCACAAATGGGATGGCCTTAACAAACAGGAGTTTA
Source organism: Orycteropus afer afer (assembly GCF_000298275.1). NCBI lineage: Eukaryota > Metazoa > Chordata > Mammalia > Tubulidentata > Orycteropodidae > Orycteropus > Orycteropus afer. Next base: position 1,352,306 of record NW_006921991.1, read on the forward strand.
TTCTTACAATTTGGAGGCTTTAAGTCCCCAAGTTCAAAGTTTTGCCTCTTTATAGCTCTAGGGGCTGGGTGAAAGCACCTCAACCTTGGGGTCCAGCTCTGCCTCCTGCTCCCTGACCACTGGAGCTAGAGGAATTTCTTCACTCAGACAGCTGCTGAGGTTGAGAAGCCCCAAGGTTGACAAGTAAAAAGGCACAGTCCTGATGTTACCAAACCACACGGCAGTCCATTAACTTAAATCCTTTGTAAGTCCCAAGGTTGGCAGAGCATAGCAGGCTACTGAGCAGTGACACAGCAACATGCAGGGTCCAAGCATGCCATAGGCTAGAGACCATTCTCAAAGCTTCTCCTTTATATACAGGAAGCAAATCACATCCCAAAGGCAGCTACTCAGCTGCTTGTGGTAGTTCCCACCATTGAGTTGTTTACCAGTCTCATCATGGGGAATAACTACCCCCAGTTGCCCAGCCACTCAACCAGGCCCAGCCAAGTTGACATACACACAACCAATGCAATTCCACCCCTTGTCAACTTGGCACCTGTACAGATCTTCAATGGGTGGTATCTGTACAGGTCTCCTCCACTGGGTGACTCCAGTCCCCTAGTTCATGAGTGATGGCCTCACCCCCTTGGCATGGCAGGCCCGTTCCTCTCCCTCTTGGGCATGGCAGCCCCACCCCTTCACTCTTGGGCAGCAGCTATGCCTCCATCCCACTGGCTCACATGAATGGGCAGCCCCAACACTCCAGAACCAAGTTGGTGAAAGCCTGGCTCTTTAAAACCTAGGGTGCTGTAGTGGTTCCACCCCCAAAGGCCATGGTCCTACCCTTTCATGATGAGGCAGCTCTGCTTCCATCTCCTTGGTCTCTCTGCTTCTGCCAATAAATGCCGAAGGCAACACACTCCACAGGAAATCTTCCTGCCCTAAAAACACTCAGCTTTGTTGCTCTATTGGCCAGCCAACCTGCTACTCCATTTTATCCCTGTCTTCTCTACCAATTAACGCCTGAAGGCAGCCCACTCCGCCAGGAAGCCGCCTTCCCAGTGGCACCTGGCTCTCTCCTCCATGGGCTGGTATGCCTATTGTGTTTAATGCCAGTCTCTGGTCTCTGCTCCTGCCATCTCTCATGCCGGTATTGGCTCTGCTCCTGCCGTCTCTCATGCCGTATGCCGTGGTCTCTCTGCCAGGGTCTCGGGTCACAGATGCACTCCACTCCTGTTTCCACCTTTTAGGTATCTGTCAGAGCAGTTCCCCAGTCTCTCATTACCAGTACCAGTCTGAGAAGAATATACCACAAATGGGATGGCCTTAACAAATAGGAGTTCAAAGTTTTGCCTTTTTATACCTCTAGGGGCTGGGTGAAAGCCCCTCAACCTTGGGATCCAGCTGTGCCTCCTGCTCCAGGTCCACTGGAGCTAGAGGCATTTCTTCACTCAGACAGCTGCTGGCTGCTGAAGCTGAGAAGAAGCCCCAAGGTTGACAAGTAAAAAGGCACAGTCCCGATGTTACCAAATCACATGGCAGGCCATTAACTTAAGTCCATTGTAAGTCCCAAGGTTGGCGGAGCATAGCAGGCTGCTGAGCAATGACACGGCTACATTCAAGGTCCAAGCATGCCATCCATAGGCTAGAGACCATTCCCAAGGCTTCTCCTTACATACTGGAAGCAGACCACATCCCAAAGGCAGCTACTCAGCTGCTTGTGGTAGAGCCCACCATGGAGATGATTGCCAGGCTCTTAATGGGGAATAACTACCACCAGCTGCCCAGCCACTCAACAAGGCCCTTCCAAGTTGACATACAAACATAATCACCATACTGGTAAAGAAAGATTTAGTCAGGTGCCTTAAAAATGACCAAGAGAATGAGAATTCCTGTGATTTTGACTTCCATAAGTGCACATTCTCTCTACTGTGAGCTCAGGCTAGGGAGTTGGACCAGGTCTGCCAAGACTTTAGTAGGAAGGGCAGCTTTGAAGATGATAGGTTTTTCCATTCTTTTTCTAATATTTCTAAAGTGCCTCTGGTTTAATATAGGCTTATGACTTTGACTTTGGGATGTGTTATATATGCATGTCCAAAATAAGCCCTGGTAACATAGTGGTTGAGGTGCTCAGCTAAAACCAAACGGTTGGCTTTTAGAACTCACCAGCCACTCTGTGGAGAAAGATGTGGTGTGTAAAGATTTACAACCTTGGAAACCCTATGAGGCAGTTCTACTCTGTCTTGTAGGACCCACTTGATGCCAGTTGTTTTGGTTTTGGTATGTCAAAAAAAATAATTTTTTCTCCCTTTACCTTTGCCTTCTTAGAGTCTGAAGTAATATTATAAAAGAATTGTGCTGATCTGATCTTTGAGGATATAAATTCAAATTTAATTTGCATAAATTTGTATTTTGTGGTGTTTAAAGATTTTCTGGCTTTGTTTTCTTTCAGCATACTTCTTGATGAAGAAGGTCACATCAAGTTAACAGGTAAAAATTCTCATTTCATTGAAATATCTTTCTGACCCATTGTGTTTAAATTGTGGCTTAGAGTTGTTTTTTTTTTTTTTTTAATTGTGTTAATACTGAAGTTCAGCATTTAAAATTGACACATGCAAATTATTGTAGGATTTTTTTATCAAGTTTAATCAATTCATTATTTACTTTGGAAGATTTTGGCCTGAGCAAAGAGTCTATTGACCATGAGAAGAAGGCATATTCTTTTTGTGGCACTGTGGAATACATGGCTCCAGAAGTAGTCAACCGTCGCGGTCACACACAGAGTGCTGATTGGTGGTCTTTTGGTGTGCTGATGGTAAGCTTTTGTCTTTGTTTTGTTTTTTAAATGAGAACCACTAGTGAATGTTATGAGAGAAACTGGTATTTTTATTTTCTATAGGAGCTCTGGTAGCATAGTGGCTAAGACACTTGCCTGCTAACCAGACGGCTGGCGGTTCAAACCCACCAGCCACTCC
>NW_006921991.1:1355907-1358747 GCF_000298275.1 Orycteropus afer afer
AGTAAGTACTCTCCTCTATATGTTTAGATGGTATTTAAAAATAAATGGTTCAAACTAGAAAATGAGATTTCACCATGTCAGCTACAGTGTAAGAAAATAAGTAAAGAAATTCATCAATATGATATGCCTTAAATAAGAGAAAAAAAACAACCAAATTAAACTCACTGCAGTTGAGTTGGATCTAACTCATAGCAACCCCTCCTTGGGTTCCTTAGGTGATATCACTACAAAAGTGGATTGCCCAGTCTTATTTTCAAGGAGTGGCTGGGCTGGTGGGTTTGAACCGCCAGCCTTCTGGTTAGCACTCAAATGCCTTAGCCTTTTGCCCCCAGAGCTCCCTAAAGAAGAGCAAGTCCCATATATTTTTTGAGTACAAGTAGTCCCGAAATTACAACAGACTCCATCGTAAGTCAAATACTTTTCTTGTTTATTCTGTTTTCATTGTAATTACCCTTTATTATCAATATCTTTATAAATTCTGTCTGTCTTTGGGGGTTAGAAACATTACATATAAACTTACAGATAATGATGACCTCAGAAAATTACACACTGGAATGTTCACAGTGCATACTACCAAAGAGAAGATAACAAAAACAAAGTGGATGATTGTAAGTACAGTGTGTTGCAATTCTGATACGTTTTAAGTCTGGGACTACCTGTAGTCATGTTATCTTTGTGTTATTGGTGAAATACTGAAAGATTTACTTTTAAGATTATGAATATAACAAAGATGTCCATTACTTTACTTTTGTTCACATTGTCTTAGAGGCCATAGTCAGTCCTTGGGTTAGGAATGTCAAACTTATGGGCAATTCCTATTTGCCTTTAATTCAGGGCTTTAAACTGGTTCTGTCATGGACAACAAAGAAAAATAGGAAAAGAACTGAATTTTTACAATTTGGGTATTTCATCACTTTCACAAAAGCAAGAAAGATTATGGTTCCAAACAGTGGAATGGGATACTCGGAAGATGTCTAGTGAGCCTTCAGGGGCCTGATGGGTGAGACTCAGCTATTGGACAGACTGTGGAGAGCCACTCACTATTCAGTGCAGCTCAATTTGCTGCCATCTTTTAGCTTCTTCAGTCATGAATGAACCAGGAAAAAACATGATTGTGTACATTGAAAATCCAAATCTTGATATAAATTATTTGAATAAATTAGAGTTTAGCAAAGTTTCTGTATATAAGGTCAGTAAACAAGAAATGGAATTTTAAAAGAGGATAATGTTTACAGTAGTTTAAAAAAAGTATCAAATACCTAGGGATATATCTGGGAAAAGTTACATAAGCCCTTTACGCAGAAAACTAGATTTAGAGAATATAAAGACCAAAATAACTTGAAAGCATATACCATATTCATATTTTGACATGCCCAGTGCTGTAAAGATGTAAGTTATATAGATCAGTATTGTCCAATAGAAATATAATGCAAGTCATATATATATAACTTTAAATTATCTAGTGGCCACATTATAAGAGCTCTGGTGGTGTAGTAATTAAAGCATCTGGCTGCTAACTAACTGAAAGGTTGACAATTTGAACCTACTGGCTGGTACATCGAAGAAAGGTGAGGCAGTCTTTTTCTATAAAGGTTTATAACCTTGGCCGTACTTTTAGGATAGTTCTACTCTATCCGGTAGGGTCACTGTGAGTTGGAATTGACTCCATGGCCATGGGTTTAGTAGCTATATTAAAAAAAATGCATGTAAATAGTTGAAATTAATTTTAATAATATTTTACTTATCCCAATATATCAAAAATATTATTATTTATAATTAAAAACAAAAAAACAAACTCACTGCCATCGAGTCAATTCCGACTCATACTGACCCACTTTGGGTTTCTTAGGCAGTAAATCTTTATGGAAGTAGATTGCCCAGTCTTCCTTTTGTGGCTAAATGTGATTAGCATTTAAAAATTATTAATGAGGTTCTTTTTATCATATTTATTCTTTGAAATACAAAGTTTAATTTATTCCTACAGGTTAGACTGCCTATGTTTCAAATGCTCCATAGCTGTATCTGTCTAGCAGCTATTGTAGTGGACAATACAACTAGAGTTTCAATGCAGATTAAGTAAAATCCTAAAATTACTGGCATGTAGCTTGACAAACTGAGTCTAACATGATAATAAAAAGACCAAGAATAGCTAAAACATTTTTTAAAGGAGATCAAGATAGAAAGACATACTTTAACAGGTACTAATTTTTTTTTTAACTACTCTAGTTAGGACAATATGGCATAATAGTATAAAAAATAGAGTAGTGCTCTTAATAGAGCCAAGAAACAAATCTACACATATATGGACATGAATTATGACCACTGTAAACTACAGAACAGTAGGGAAAGAACAGCCTTTATAATAAATCATTCTGGAAAATTTAGATATTCGTATAGAACAGACAAAATAATCTCTACCTCATACCATATACCAAAGTCATTTCCTTGAATATTATAAATACTTTTAAGACAAACATTCTACAAGAGAGTATAGGAGATTATCTTCATGATTTGGCCTTTGAAAAGATGTATTAAACAGGACACACAAAGCACTAACAACCATAGAGGGGAAGATTGATTAATAGTTATTACACTAAAATTAATAACTTCACCTCAAGGCAAACATGGGTATATGGGTGGACAGGTGGGTGGATAGGCTGAACTAGCAGGGAGTGTACCCAAGAACATGTATAGGGTTGGCAGACAGCAGTCCTATATGTTTATGTGTATGATCTGAATTCCCAGGTGTATAGTAGAGCTGACAAGAGGCAAGATGGTAGTCACTGCTAGGTCACAGCCAGCTACCCAGAGGGACCGAGTAGTTGAACCTGTGCGCTCAG
>NW_006921991.1:1359632-1374439 GCF_000298275.1 Orycteropus afer afer
ATTTCACAAAAAAGAATTTTCAATGGCTGCAATATGGGTTTTGCAGCCATAGTCTTTGTAAACTTCATAGTGGAATTTGCCATGAGCAACTAAGTAGCTCCTGATTGTTAAAGTTACCCACCTGGGATATTTCTCTTCAGAGTGGCACGAAGAAACTTTCTGGGAAGTTCGCTCTCTGGTTTGTGGAATTCTGGTGTTGGAATTGGTTGCTTTTGTCACTCTGCCAGGCTTAAAGTAAACCCTCCTAAAAGCAGAGAGGAGGAATATCTCTCACTCCTGGCTGAGAGAGATGCATGGCTGAGAGTCTGATCCATTACAGAAAGAGAGACTCCTGGCTGAGAGATGACAGCAGTGGAACCAAGAGGCAGTAGACAGTGGCAGACTTATCTAGCCCACAGAGGCAGAGGCCAAATCAAAAGGCCCAGTGTCACAGAGGTGGGTCTAAAGGCATGACAGAGTCTGTCATGACCGAGGAAATGAATCCTGGGCACATTCCTCAATTTGAGTTGTAGCCTGTTGCTTCTCTAATAAACCCCATAATCTGTGAGTAGTGTCGTGAGTTCTGTGTAGCCACTGCAACAAATTGTCGTGCCCAGCAGAGAGGTGGTGGGTGCTGCGGGAGGATCAGTTGGTGACAAGGTTAGTAAGAGGGTTGAAAGGTGGTGGAATACCTGGCCTCATAAGAACAGGCCTTGGGCTGCTGATGGTGATTCTGTCTTCCTTTTGTGGAGTTAGAGGAGGTCAGAAGATGCCACCTCCCTGTCCTTTTTGTGGTGGCCAATAAACTTAGGAAAAGATGTTCAACCCCATTAATTAGAAAGTGCAAATTAAAAGCACAATGAACTTGCCACTGCATATCTAGCAGAACGGCTAACATTAAAGATTGACGATGTAAGATTTTGGTGGGATTTGGATCAGTAACAATTTTCATAAATAACCGGAATCAATTCAAATACCACTTAGGAAAGCAGTTTTTGGAATTATTTTTCAAAAATCATGTGTATCTTTATATCTATGTAAAATACACAACATTCCTACTCCTAGGTATGAACCCAATTAATATGTGACAAGGTACTTGAGCACAAAGAAACAAGTACAAGCATGTTTGTAGAAGCATTATTTCAAATAGGCACGAAGTGAAGGAGGCAAGGAATTAATATTTAAACAAACAAATATAATTTCAGATAGTAATGGAAGCTAATAAAAATATGTATGAGTCAACAATAATACAGCCTTTAGTATCGGTTCTACCTCAGTATTAAACAAAAGTCCTCACAACTCGACCAATAAGCAACATTATAATAGATGGAGAAAATACTGAAGTTGTCAAGGATTTCATTTTGCTTGGATCCAAAATCAACACTCATGAAAGCAGCAGTCATGAAATCGAACAGTATATTGCATTGGGCAAATTAATCTACTGCAAGATATCTCTTTAAAGTGTTAGATCAAAGATGTCACTTTGAAAACTAAGATGCTCCTGACTCTAGCCCCATTGTATTTTCAGTTGCCTCATAGGCATGTGAAAGTTGGACGATTAATATGGAAGACCACAGAAGAGTTGATTTAATTGTGGTGTTGGCAAAGAATATTGAAAATACCATGGACTGCCAGAAGACTTTCTGCCCGTGGACTCCTCAGGGGAAGCATCGTTAAAGCCTTTTTATTTTTTTCTGCCCACTGCCATCATGTCTAAGTCAGAGTCTCCTAAAGAACCCGAACAGCTGCGAAAACTCTTCATTGGAGGGTTGAGCTTTGAAACAACAGATGAGAGTCTGAGAAGCCATTTTGAGCAATGGGGAATGCTCACAGACTATGTGGTATGAGAGAGCCAAACACCAATTGTTCCAGAGGCTTTGGATTTGTCACTTACTCTACGGTAGAGGAGGTGGATGCAGCCATGAATGCAAGAGCACACAAGGTAGATGGAAGAGTTGTGGAACCAAAGAGAGCTGTCTCTTGGGAAGACTCTCAAAGACCAGGTGCCCACTTAACTGTGAAAAAAATCTTTGTTGGTGGCATTAAAGAAGACACTGAAGAACATCACATCACCTAAGAGATTATTTTGAACCATACTGGAAAATTGAAGTGATTGAAATCATGACTGACAGAAGCAGTGGCAAGAAGAGGGGCTTTGCTTTTGTAACTTTTGATGACCACGACTCAGTAGATAAAATTGTCATTCAAAAATACCATACTATGAATGGCCATAACTGTGAAGTAAGGAAAGCCCTCTCAAAGCAAGAGATGGCCAGTTCCTCATCTAGCCAAAGAGGTCAAAGTGGTTCTGGAAACTTCGGTGTTGGCCATGGAGGTGGTTTTGGTGGGAATGATAACTTTGGTCATGGAGGAAACTTCAGTGGGCGTGGTGGCTTTGGTGGCAGCCGTGGTGGTGGTGGATATGGAGGCAGTGGGGATGGTTATAATGGATTTGGTAATGATGGAAGCAATTTTGGAGGTGGCGGAAGCTACAATGATTTTGGCAGTTACAACAATTCAGTCTTCAAATTTTGGACCCATGAAGGGAGGAAACTTTGGAGGCAGAAGCTCTTGCCCTTATGGTGGTGGAGGTCAATACTTTGCCAAACCACAAAACCAAGGTGGCTATGGTGGTTCAAGCAGCAGCAGTAGCTATGGCAGTGGCAGAAGGTTTTAACAATTGCCAGGAAACAAAGCTTAGCAGGAGAGGAGAGGCAGAGAAGTGACAGGGAGGCTACAGATTACAACAGATTTGTGAACTCAGCCAAGCACAGTGTTGACAGGGCCTAGCTGCTACAAAGAAGACATGTTTTACACAAATACTCATGTGTATGGGCAAAAAAAAACTCGAGGACTGTGTTTATGACTAATTGTATATCAGGTTAGTTTAGTTTCTGTTTTGTGGAAAGTGTAAAGCATTCCAACCAAGGGTTTTAATGTAGATTTTTTTTCACCCATGCTATTGATTGCTTAAATGTAATAGTCTGATCATGAAGCTGAATAAATGTCTTTTTAAAAGAAAAAAGAAAAAGAAAATACCATGGACTGCCAGAAGAGCAAACAAATTTGTCTTTGAAGAAGTATAGCTGAAAGGCTCCTTTGGATCAAGATTGGCCAGGCTTCCTCTCTTATACTTTGGTCATGTTGTCAAAAGGGATCAATCCCTAGAGAGTGGACATTGTGCTTGTAAAGTAAAGCGTTAGCAGAAAAGGGCAAGACCTTCAATGCGATAGATTGACACAAAGGATGGAACGATGGTCTCAAGCATGGCAACAGTGTGAGGATGGTACAGGATAAGGCAGCGTTCTGTTGTACTTGGGCTCCCTATAGACCGACTGACGGCACATAACAGCAACAACAACTAATAATAAATAATAGTGTAATAATAATTCCGAGTACTCTTGATAGTAATCCTTTGAAGCACGAGGTAAGTGGCGAGAGGCAGGAGCCATTTCAGATGGGATATTTAAGGAAGGATTCTCAAGGAGTATATGACACTGTTGGCAACACCTCCTTCGTTTTTCCTGTACTCAGCTGATTCTCTTTCCTCTCTAACCATTTCCTTTGGTGGTCTTTCTTGCTTGACACAAAGAGCTCTGGTTGCATAGTGGTTAAAGCCTTGGGCTGCTACCCAAGAGAATGGCGATTCAATCCCACTAGCTGCTCCAGGAAGAAAGATGAGGCAGTTTGCTTCCATAAACAGTTATAGCCTTATAAATCCTATGGGGCATTCTCATCTGTCCTAAAGGGTCATTATGAGTCAGAGTTGACTTGATGGTCATTTTGTTTTGCTTGACCCTTGCCTTTCTCCTTGCCTTTTTCTTTTTTAATTCCAAAAGTTGTCAAATGTGTATTTTCAAAAAATAGGATAACACATTGAACATACATGTATCAATCACCCAGACACTTAGAATTAAACTATCATGTATTATCAGCTATTGATGTTCATTACACTTTGAGAGGTCATAAAATGTGTGCTTTAAAATAGGTGAAATACAGGAGAATATTGATTGATTGGATGCTTGGAAGTAAGGAAGAAGAAAGATAACCAAGGATGATCCATAGGCTTTTCTACTCTGGGAAATTACATGCATGGTAGTGCCATTTGCTGAGATCCAAAACCAAACCCAACCCACTGCCATCCAGTCAATTCTGACTCATCACAACCCCCACTGGGTTTCCAACACAGTAAATCTTTTTGGAAATAGATTGCCCTGTCTTCCTTCCTTGGAGAGGCTGGTGGATTTGAACCGCTAACCTTCTGGTTGGCAGTCAAATGCCTTAGGCACTGTGCTACCAGAGCTCCTTATTTACTGAGATAGGCTACTTTAAAAGACAAGATTTGAGGGTAGGAAGATGAGCTTACACCTTGAATTCAAGATGGATGTGTATTAGATAAGTGGATTAGTTTGGATCTGTGACTCTTATACTTATGTCTTGATATATAGAGAGGAATTTGGAAGTCATCACATATCAATTCCAAATGAAGTCATGAAAGTGAGCAGAGTGGCACAGAGAGAGTCCTGAAACTCTAGCATTTGAGAAAGTTGTTGCAAGCATTTACAAACACGTGAACACTTTGCCTTCTCTCCCATGTTGAAGTACTGTGCCTTTAAGGAACCCTGGTCATGCAGTGGTTAAGCACTTGACTACTAACTAAATGGTCATTGGTTGATCCAGTCTGCTTCCGTAAAGGTTTACAGCCTTGGAAACCCACCCCATGGGGCAGTTACACTGCGTACTGTAGAGTTGCTATGAGTCGGTAGCAGTGAGATTGTTCCTTTAACACTCTTTCCATATGTCTTTCTGAATTTGTCCCTTAATGTAGTAAGATTATCCATAAGCATATCCATTGTCCATACTTTTATCTTTATATGCATATCTGTCTTCCCTATCTTTATCTTTGTATCATTAGGACTGAGCAGTATTGAGCACACAGTAGCTCGATATTAGTTCCCTGAATAATAAATGGATCTATTTCTGAAACAGAAATTTCTCTGCTACCTATTTTCCCCAGCTCTGTTTTTATTTTCTTACTTTGAAGATCATTAGATTTTTTAATTTGTTGTTGTAGGGAAAATGAGTAAAAGTGTATGGAGAGCTGCAACAAACTTTTAAGCTCATCCAGTCCCATGGTTTTCAGATTTGTGCCACAGAATCTTAGATGTTCCACAGGCCCCTTTCCTACCAGTGACTCTTCCTGCATAGGCTGTTAAAGGGAGTGGGAGGAAATAAAAGGGTATGAAGTATATGCTCTTTTGACAGCTTTAAATGTTGTACTTCATATATTCACTGTGAGAAAGGAGTTCCAAGGTTATATATAGTTTGGGAGTCTAACATCCAATCCCCTTAAGTGGTAGCATGCCCAAAGGGATTGACTTTCCCACATTACAATAGTCTAAGTAACAGCCAGAACAAAGACTTAGATGGTCTAAGTAGTGCTATTTAGAAAATTCTGAAAAATAAAAAGTTCCTTAGGAGATTATGAACTAAAATTCTTGTTACATATTCACACAATTCTGTACAGGAATGTTCATAGCAGCTTTATTTGCAGTATCCCAAAACTGTAAGTGATAGCTCTGGTAGCGTAGTGCCTAAGGCACTTGACTACTAACCAGAAGGCTGGTGGTTCAAACCCACCAGCCACTCCTCGGAAGGAAGGTTGGGCAATCTACTTCTGTAATGATAGTGCCTTGGAAACCCAAGGAGGGGTCGCTATGAGTCAGGTCTGACTCGATGGAAAATAACAACAGCAACAAAACTGTAAGTAATTCAGATATCATTCATCGAGTAAATGGATAACAAGCTATGGTGCAGCCATACCATGGAATACTGCTGTGCAAGAAAAAGGGCTGAAGTAGTGACATTCACAGCTTGTGTGGATCTCAAGGGAATGAATTATGCTGAGTGAAAAAAGCAAATCCCCAGATGGTTACATATTATATGATCCCAATATTACAGAACACATTTGCATTGAAAAAAATGGAGAAAAATTAGGGATTGCCAGGTACTAAGACCTCTTTAAAGTGTTAGAAAGCCAAAATGTCACTTTAAGGACTAAGGTTTGACTGACCCAAGCCATGGTGTCTTCAATTGCCATGTATGTTTGATAAAGCTGGACAATGGATAAATAAGACTGAAGAAAAAATTGATGCTTTGAATTACGGTCTTGGTGAAGAATATTGAATATACCATGGACTGCCTGAAGAACAGACAAATCTGTCTTCGAGGAAGTACAGTTAGAATGCTCCTCAGGAGGATCAGCTTGGGTGGTACTTTGGACATGTTACCAGGAAGGTGCAGCCCAGTGCCTGGAGAAGGACATCATGCTTGGTAGAGGGTCATTGAAAAGGACGAAGATGCTCAAACATCAATGGATTGACACAGTGGCTACAACAACGGCCTCAAACATAGCCACGATTGTGAGGAAGGCACATTTTGTTGTGTTGTGTTGTGTTGAACATAGAGTCGCTATGAGTGGGACAACAGGGAAGAGGGGAGGCTCGGGGGTGAATGTGGTTATAAAGGGCCACCATGAGTGGTCCTCGTAGTGAACTGTTCAGTATATGGTTTTATAAGCTGTTTATTATCAGGATAAACCGGGTAAAGGGCATAGGTGATCTCTATGTGAATCTACAATTATCACAAAATAAAAGATTTGATTTTAAAAATAAGAACATAGGTACTTCCAAAAACTAAAATTCTATTACATGGATTTATTTTTCAGGGCCAAACTTGGGATGCCACAGTTTTTGAGTCCTGAAGCCCAGAGCCTTTTAAGAATGCTTTTCAAACGAAATCCTGCTAACAGATTAGGTAATAATTTTAATTACTTTGTTTCTTGAGTGAGTGTTATTTTGGGGCCAGACAATGGATGGTTGTGTTTTGTGGTGGGACTATAAAATACTAAAATGAAATTGCCATTTAGTAACTACTTTAACTTTTCACAGGCGCAGGACCAGATGGAGTCGAAGAAATTAAAAGACATTCATTTTTCTCAACAATAGACTGGAATGTAAGTATAGTCTGAAAACTTGCTCAAAATCTTTTTTTATAGTTAACACATGTACAAGTCTCTCTGTTTGTTTCCAGAAATTGTACAGAAGAGAAATCCACCCACCTTTTAAACCTGCAACTGGCAGGCCTGAAGATACATTCTATTTCGATCCTGAATTTACTGCAAAAACTCCCAAAGGTAAAGAGAAAGCATGAAAATTCTAATAAAAGACAACACATATATTTGTGTTTGGTCAGAAAATCTTTTCCAGTCAAATTACTTATGCTATCGTTGCCAATTTAAAATTATTAAACACATCCTATCTCTGCCACAATAATTGTATTATTAGCCAATCCTTTTCACTATTTTATAGCAGTTAAGATGCTTGTTAAGTCTTTTAGTACATTATGTTGTTCCTTATCTTGTTGGTTTTCATAACCTTATTATTGCAATATCAAGGTAATTTTCTGCATTTTGGCCTGTGGCATTTCAGATTCCATGTTTTCACTTTTACATATAAATTTAATAGGCATTTTTTAAACTTTGATACTATTTGAGTGGAAAAATATTTGATTGTTTGTGCATTTATTTACCTATAGCTATTTTTACATGAAATACTCTTCAGTATAAACCAAACAAACAAAAAACAAATCCACTGCCATCAAGTCAATACCTGATTCATAGTGTCCCCCATTGGGTTTCCAAGGCTATAAAACTTTACGCAAGTAGATTGCCTCATCTTTCTCTCACTGGGCAGCTGGTGGTGTTGAACCAGCAACCTTGTGGTTAGCAGCCAAATAAATGCCACTCTTTAAAACTCTTAACTACAAGTGGTATTCTGGAAGTATTTGTCAAGTTCAAATCCCAGCGTTAACTTCAACTTTACATAAAATGTAGTAACTTTAAAATGATTGATTAACTTTTAGAAAAATAATCTTTGAAATGGTCACCTGTATTTCATTAATTGAGGGGTGTGTGTGTGTGTGTGCGTTTGTGTGTGTGTGCTGCATGCACGTGTTTACTGTATTGTACATTCTAATGTTCTCTCATTTATGTGTCCCAAACCCCAGATTTCCCATTTACAAGCAAATAAATGGAAAGTGTACTTGCATAAACTTGAATGATACTTGATTTCATTATTCAAACTTTCTATAAAGCTTCCCAGCCAAAATCCTCATAATCTGTTTGAAGCTTTGCTAGGTATTTATTATTCTTTTAAGACAATCTTAGCAATGTAGGCCAATATGTGAACAAAACTTTCTCAAATATGTGGCCAGTCATATACCTCGTGTTGAAGTTATAAGGTAATGTTTTGCTTTGCCTCCTCAAAACAATTTTCCACGATAGAGGAAAAATCTGAAAATAGAGAAGTTGTATGTTACATTCTGCCCTCAGAGTTCCCTTGTCAAAAGTCTTCAATGTAATACTGTACATTATTTAAAATCCACTGAACAGTGTATATATTGAGACTATCGAGCTGATTTTTTTTGAAGGAAGTTTTTGTTGACTTGCTGTTTCAGTGGATTTGCCTATTTGATTTTTTGGCAATCTACTTCCGTAGTGATACTATCTCAGAAACCCATGGAGGGGTCGCTATGAGTCAGATCCAACTCGAAGTCAGTGGGTTAGCCTTTACAGTATGCTTTTGAATATTAGTATGTCTAGGTGTTTGTGTAGTTATGAGTAACACGTTTAGAATGCTTTTAGTGTTTCTGTTGTTGTTGTTGTTGTTATGTGCCATCGAGTCAGCCCCGACTCATAGCGACCCCTCCTTGGGTTTCCGAGGCAGTATCACTACGGAAGTAGGATTTCCCAACCTTCCTTCCGAGGAGTGGCTGGTGGGTTTGAACCGCCAGCCTTCTGGTTAGCAGTCAAGTGATTTAGCCACTATGCTACCAGAGCTCCTAGTGTTTCTGTAGTGAATATTATATTGTAAAAGTATTTTTACATTTTTGTTAAACCTGTTAGAGTCCCAATAATTTGCACAATACACATCATATCCAGAAATATATTTTAAGGATTACCCATCAGAATTGTCCTTGAAATTACTATTCTTAAATTTAGTAATTTTATCTTATACTTTAAAATTTCCAATTCCAACATTGTATTGAGATCATTGGACAACATGCATTTCTACTTAATTTCTATAGATCAGCCTTGTATCTCCCTCCTAACTAGAAGCCATAGCATTAAATAGTTATCATTTGGAGCTGTATTGATTACATTAATTAAAAATGCAATTTCTTCATCACACTAGCCATTTTTCAACAGCTCAGTAGCTACATGTGGCTAGTGACTACCATATTAGACAGCACAAGACAAAGAATATTCCATCACTACAGAAAGTCTTACTGGACAGCACTAAGTGAATATAACAGTAACCCAGGAATACATCAATTTGGTAATTGAATGAATCAAATTAATTCATTTTTTTCCCCTAGGCTCTGAGGGACTAGGGTGTTAAAACTTGCAATGGTATTAAGAGAACGGTGTCCCAACAGCAAGAGATAATATAGTGGGTGCTTGAGGAGTAGAATTCCAGAATAAGTGAGAAAGGTCATAAGGCCACCGATATTTTCTTTAATTACCTTTCAAAGGGAATCTCCTTAGTAACTCCTCATTCTCATCAGATTCACCTGGCATTCCACCTAGTGCTAATGCACACCAGCTGTTTCGGGGATTTAGTTTCGTTGCAATCACTTCAGATGACGAAAGCCAAGCTATGCAGACAGTTGGTGTACATTCAATTGTTCAGGTGAGTGGATATCTAAATAATTTAAAACTTGCAGTAATGTGTGATAATAGTTTATTATGTGAATAGATTTTATCTGCTGACTTTCTACATGAACAACTTAAAATACATTTTATATCTGAGAATGGAAGTAAGCTTAGTCTTAGAAATTCTTTTCATTTGTCATTGGAAAGCTGCTATGATACAAAACCCTGGATACCTATCTGACCTGAAATTGAAATTCTCAGAGTTGAGTTAGACCTCACAATGTTGTCTTGCCCCTCTCCCGTGTTCAAACTCTTTACCAGGCCTAGTTCTTCTCATCTTCTGCCTTAGTCCAGTCAGCTATGATGGGTTGCAGTTTCCTGGTTCCCTAATGCCTTGAAACAGGGGTTAGCAGGCTTTCTCCTAAATGGGCCAGTTAGGAGGCTTTGTGGGTCATATGATGTTTGTTGCAGCTACTCAGTGCAAGTACTGAACTCTCTAGCATTATTGTACAAAAGTAGACACGGACAAGAAATACAATTTGGTCTGGCTGTGTGCCAATAATAGCTTTGTTTATAAAACAGGCATGGAGCCAGAGTTCACCCTCAAGACATAGTTTTCAAAGCCCTTCCTTATAAAAATAAGAGAAATGAAAATGAAGTCAAATGGTAGTGATTTTTCCAAGTGTTGTGTTCTTATTCTTTTGGAGCCCCCATTATCATTAGGAAGAAATGGTTATGGGGACTGCTTAGGGTGCCCTCTGCTTCATTATTTCATCTCTTTATCAGAGTTGGAGAAAACGTAAGTAAAGGCAGGTTTCTGGGTAGCTGTGTAGGTGTTTGTAACAGGAGACTAGACTAGTAAATCAAATAGTAGAGGAATAAAAATGCAACAACCTAGAAGATTTGTTATTTCTTCCCATCCTAGTATAAATGTATCTTCCTAATAATAGAGAAAACCAGATACTTCTGTTGAAGCATTCAGTTTGTTTTATGGCATATTTTTTCCCAAGCTGGTCATCCTGCTTTCCACTTTCTAGAAAATCAACGTAAACACTCTTCATGTAGAAATAATGTGCCCCTTTTATTATGACAAGTATAATGATGTTGGGAATTTTTTAAATTATAACCTCTGTTCCAACGTAGAAACTGCAAACTTACATGTTTATTGTATAGAATTCAACTTAAAAACTATGCTCAGAAACATGGATGCTCAGCTCTCTTCTGTCTATGTAGCTGTAATTAGCTCTTCATCTTCTTGTCACGTTATTCTTAACCTACTAACAACTTCTTTAACGGAAAATGTATTGAAGTTACTCAAGAGTGAAAGAAAGGACATGGCTACTGATAGTCCAAAATGTTGGTAACAGTTATCACTTTCCAGTAAGTTATTATATTTACTCCTGACCATTTTCCTCTGAGAAAACAGAGGGTCAGGGTTTTCGTGGTCTCACATGCACTACTTATAGATAAGAATCCAGATATTTCCGTTATGAATCCTCCTAAATCTTTTCTTTTATACCAGAGATTTTCAAATTGTATACCCATTTGCAAAGGTGCCTCGAAAGCCCTATGACCTGTTGAGGAGTAGAATGGGACTGAATCACAGACAAGGTTCTGTAACCCTTCCTCAAGGAGCTTTGCTTTTCTGTTACACATTTTCCGTTTTTTTTGTTTGTTTGTTTTGTTTATTTTTTTAATCAAGCGTTTTAAAAAGACTTATTTCTTACTATACATTTTATTGCAGACCCTTCTAAAATATGCAGTCATAGAAGAATAAATGCTATAAAGATTCATTTTTCTTTTTACTGATTGATACTTGTTTATACTTAACCTGAATAATGCATGCTACTTAACCTGAATAATGCATGCT
Source organism: Orycteropus afer afer (assembly GCF_000298275.1). Lineage (NCBI taxonomy): Eukaryota > Metazoa > Chordata > Mammalia > Tubulidentata > Orycteropodidae > Orycteropus > Orycteropus afer. Next base: position 1,371,197 of record NW_006921991.1, read on the forward strand.
ACTTAACCTGAATAATGCATGCTACATAACCTAGTCCCCTGTTAGGAAGTGCATCACAGTCATCACTGGAGCATTCCTGGGTTTGTCATTTTCTTTGTAGCAGCTGCACAGGAACAGTATTCAGTTTACTGATGGATATGAAGTAAAAGAAGATATTGGAGTTGGCTCCTACTCTGTTTGTAAGAGATGTGTACATAAAGCCACAAACATGGAGTTTGCAGTGAAGGTAAATATTTTTAGTAGTTTAGTAGTTCTAACCATCCTTCTTCATCCCATCAGTACCATTTCAACATTACATTCCTCCTCTTTGGTAAATGTGCTTTTTGTTATAAAAAGTTAAGGTAAATACTTGGCTAGTTGTTTTCCAGGATCCTGATCTGGAGACCTTGGTTCCCCTGTGGGCTAAAGTGAAGGCCATACATCCACGTTGCCCAGGGCAATGCCACCTTACCCCTGACTAAAATTTTTAATGCATCCCCTTTCTCCTCAAAAGAGTCTCCCATAACATGGTTAGAGAATTCCTCAAAATTGCATGCAATTTTTTTAATTTTCATTTTCCTGCTAAAAATGTTCATACACTTCTTCACATTTAAAAAGAATTGTGACCCAAGAACAGCATAACAACCACCGTCATAAAGCCTATTACCCTTAACCATTTTAATTTCAGCAGGTGTCTTAAGGCAGTAAGAATTTTCTAAGCCAAGAAACCAAGGCACATACCTCTATGATAAAGTTTAAGTCTCAAACGTTTAGCTGTATGTGAACAAATACTATATTCAAGTCTGTGCTTTTTCATTTCTTGGGTTAGCAGGCTCTGGTGTCCCATCTCAAGCAATTTAAGTAATATCTAAAGCTTTTGACTTATCTTGAACTGGAGATCTGCTTTATAAGTATGGGTAGCACATGTTTAGTTTGTGGGAGAATGGCATGAATGTTACTACAAATCTTGTCCTGAATATTATTGCTCAAAAAGTCAAAAATTTCCATAAGCCTTTCTGTTGGATATAAGGAGATATGAACCATAGAAATGCACTTTAATGTTGTATTTTTGTCAATGCTCTTACTGAAATTTGAAATATGTAGAAATTTTCAGATTGTTTGCATGAGAAGAGAGAAAAGATACCATGTTCTTGGATAGGCAGTTTAAAGATGGATCTTGCTTCCTTTAAGACATAAAAATTAGAAATGTCCTCAAGTCCCCTTTGAATTACAGAAACCAGGTGCCTTTTGCCCACAACCTTGAGAACATCTTCCAACTGTTGTGGATCTTTATGACTTGAAATAGATGCACAAAAGCAATCCCAACACTACTGGATTCTACTGAAATGACTATAGATCTGTGTTCCAGCAGTCTAAGTATAGATCACAGCAAACATTGCTACAAATAGCACCTCCAGTGTGTTCTGGTTTTCAAAAGACTAGCTCCGGACCATCTCTCTAAAATTAGCCTGTCCATTCCGTATACCTCTCCTTTGCATTACAGTGGATGCCTATGTGTGTCTTCCCTGTTCTCCAAAAATAGCACCTCTATATCACAAAGAAGACTGAGCTCATAATTTGAAGTGCAAAGTCTTTTCCAAGTTGCTAGAATGTTTGGGTATTTATTGCATATATTAATTACTAAGCTATTTTAACATTGAAAATATGAAAGCCACAAAATTTGTTTCTGAAACTATTTGGATAAAAATAAAAATTTGGGTTGTCTTTTTTAAATATAATACTACTTTAACACATTAATACATAAAGAGAAGTATTTTTTTTAAGAAGCATCTGAGATTAAAAGGGTTGGAGAGAAGTACATTAGTATTGTAAAGGGCTTTATTATAATGTTGTTATTGTTGTTAAGTGCTTTCGAGTTGGACCCGACTCATAGTGACCCTTCAGGCGATATCACTACCCAACCTTCCTTCCAAGGAGTGGCTGGTGGATTTGAACCGCCAGCCTTCTGGTTAACAGTCAAGTGCCTTAGGTAGTACACTACCAGAGGTCCTTTTATTATAATAATTAAACTTAATTCCAGCCAAGTAAAATTGTAGGTGTGGTTTTCTGCATAGCTTTCTGAAGTAACTTCAAAAATATGCTTGTTCTATTTAACTATTAATTAATTTTTATAAGTAGCTTACAACTAAAGGGATATTCCATTGAAGCATTTTATTAAATGAAGTTAATTCAATAAACAGATGCTACTGATGGTGTTGTTATAGGTACATCTAACTCTTAATTATCTGTATTGCATTAGAAGATGACTGACTTCCTAAATGTTTAAGACATTCAAGGATGGAGGACACATATGTTAACTGTGTTCTTGGTACATTTTCCTTAGGCTTTTTAGCACTTGGAAAGTCGTAAATGTAGTTCAAATTTAAATTAGACTTGTTAGGAATATGTCTCATGGATAGAATTTATGTTATAGCTTTGTCAGTTAGGCTTTCCAGTTTTCATTAAACAGTCTCACCAGGTACTAGAATAAAACTGGTTGGTAAATGTCTTTTGTGTACAGTATTTATATAATACCTTAGGTCTACCACTGTAAATACTTAATGTTTATAACTATACAGTGCATGAGATTTTTTATAAATGTTTACCTTTTAGATTATTGATAAAAGCAAGAGAGACCCAACAGAAGAGATTGAAATCCTTCTTCGTTATGGACAGCATCCAAACATTATTACTCTAAAGGATGTGAGTAGAGCTTCTAATGCAGAGCATTTGCATCAGTTGTCAAACTCACATTTGGAATGTTTTCAAATATTTTATTGACAAAGGACTTGATATCATGTATTTAAAAAGTAGATTTCAGAACTCTGTGTTGTAGTTAGGTGCCATCGAGTCAGCTCCAATTCATAGCGACCCTGTGTACAACAGAACAAAACAATGCCCAGTTCTACACCAGCCTCAGAACTGTATAATATAATTCACTTTATAGAGACAAGTATGTTTATATAGTTAATTTTTCTATTCTTCAAGAAGAAAAGCATTACTGTCATTAGTACTTTTAATATCTGTATTTACTTGAACATTTGGGAATTAATTAATAGGATTCCCTGTCTCAGTAATGGATTCCCTACTCTGCCTTCCATCATACTACCAGAGAGATCTAACACTGTCATCTAACCCTGTTACTTCCCTGCTTATAATTTATATTCCCATAACCTCCTCTCCCTACTTCCTCAGAAGCGCTGTGCTCTAGCCATGCTCTAATACGTACTTATTGCTATTCACTTTATAGGTCTGTCTATTGTT
>NW_006921991.1:1375030-1376222 GCF_000298275.1 Orycteropus afer afer
CATTTCAAATTCTAAAGTCTCTAAAATGTCCCCTAGGCTTTTATTACCACATCTCTGATATCTTATCACTCTTATTTATATGTCCTTTTCTCCCTACTAAACTCTTCAAGGGCAGGCACACAGTTGTCTCCATACCTGGGTTCCCAGCACCTGGTACCTATCATGAAGGTAATTAAAGGTCCCCAGTAACTCTACCCAAAAAAACCAAACCCTCTGCTGTCTAATTGATTGTAACTTGTAGCAACAATTCAGGGCAGAGTAGAACTGCTCTTTATGGTTTGCAAGGCTGTAAATCTTTACAGAAGTAGACTTGCCTCATCTTTCTCTTGCAGAGTGGCAGATGAGTTCAGACCACTGACCTTTTTGGTTAGTAGCCAAATGCTTTAACCATTTCACCACCAGAGCTCCTTGATAACTTAACAGTGAGGGATAAAAAGGGACTGAAGTGTAATGAAAAGGTTATTTCAGTTAGAGATTGCCTTGAGTACAAATCCAAAATTACAGTGAGCTCTCTGTTTCTTCATTCACTAGTGCTTCTGTGAGGTTTGATGGAACTTTACTACTTTCTCTTCCTACTTCATGCTGGGCCACAGCTTGTCTTTCAGTTTGAGGAAAACCAGAATAATTCATTTGCAGTGTGTGTGTAAACACAGCAATTGTGCAAATGCTGATGTTCCAGGAAAGCCCAGGAGTGTATCTTTGCCCCACTTCCTGCTGTCATCAGTAGATGGAAAAAGAGCCAAAGAAGAGGAATGCACCCTCAAAGCAAAAAGTTCAGTCCCTGCTCTAGTTACTTGTTTGATTCCCTTGAATTGAGTTTCATAAAAAGAAATTACATGGAATCTAAACAGTCCCATCAATTTCTGTTTTAATATTCTGTGTATAAAATTGCAGGTTTCCAATTTACCATTGATTGTGGTAACTAAAATGTTCTGTGGATTTAAAATTATTTTTAATTTCTGTTTAATATACAAACTTTTTTTAAAAAACAAAAGTGCAAATAATTTTTCACATTTTAATATTGAATTTTATAGGTATATGATGATGGCAAATACGTATATGTAGTAACAGAACTTATGAAAGGGGGTGAATTACTGGATAAAATTCTTAGACAGAAATTTTTCTCTGAACGAGAGGCCAGTGCTGTCCTATTTACCATAACCAAAACTGTTGAATATCTTCACGCACAAGG
>NW_006921991.1:1376322-1391087 GCF_000298275.1 Orycteropus afer afer
TTATATGTGCTCACCATAATGTCTTTAGCTCCTTCTGTAAAACCCTGGCACCTGGTAGGCACTCAATAAATATTTGCTGAATGCATGAAAACTGGAGTTAGATATTGTTGCTATTGCGTTTCTCCTTAAACGTGTTCTGCAGTTGGAAATGAGCAGGGACACAAATACTGTTCTTCCTTCCTTCTCCTTTTCCCACTTCTGTGATGGAAAGTTATGCCTATGTTAGCAGCAGTTTTGTTTTCATTACCACATTTTATAATGTTTAGGATAATTGAAAGATGGCATTTGATGATCAAAGAGTGTTGCTTGGCAGTTTATGACTAAAGAAGTTTTGGTACTGGAAATGCATTGTTAATGTTAACTGTTGAATTTGTTTTTCCATTAGGTCGTTCACAGAGACTTGAAACCTAGCAACATTCTTTATGTGGATGAATCTGGTAATCCAGAATCCATTCGAATTTGTGATTTTGGTTTTGCAAAACAGCTGAGGGCTGAAAACGGTCTTCTAATGACTCCTTGTTACACTGCAAATTTTGTTGCACCAGAGGTAATTGTGTGAGAGTTTGCTTGCAATATTATCAGTATATGAAAAAGCCATTTACTCTGTTTCGTCTGGCATAATTAATAATACGTGATTGAAGACTTACTGAACAAATAATTAGAAGAACATGCTAACCCCTTTTCTCCTTGAGTTGGTAGTTTATCCTCTCACCATTCCACTAGGACTTGTAATCCATCTCTTGTCCTAATTTCTCTCTTTCTGCATAATCAGTTTTCTGTGGCGTTAGAAGAAAATGCCAACCCCTTTTCTTCTTGGGTTGGTCACCAGTACCCACTACTTGTAATCCATCTCTTGCCACAACTTCTGTCTTTCTGACTAATCACACTTCTGTAGCCATCTGCTTTCACTAAAGTTTTGTGCCTCTGTGTGCCATTCAGCTGAAACTGGGTGACACTCCTCATTCCCTAATCCCTTTTCTGTTTCCCTGTTATGTCACCATCTTCCTGTTTTTTCCACAGGCTAACATTTCTTGTTTAGCTTACGACTTCTTTCATCTCCTGAAACCAGTTCTGCCATTCTAGCCCAGGCTTTCATCCCCACCCCACAGATGACTTCTGTAAGCTAGTAGGTGCAGGCTTTCCCCACTTCTTGTTCTGTGATCATTCCTGACATAAGTACAAAGCTATGCAAGTCGTCTTCCACCACTATTTGATGAAGTTCCTCATTTTTCTAAGAAAGTGTAGTTCCCAATTGTATTGTACGTATGTATGTAAAGCAAAATATATATAAGTATCAAAAAGGTAATAATCATTAACCCTATGAGCTGGGCAAATACAGTAGCCAATTTTATTGTTAGAACAAATGGTTTACATACAGTAATTTATTCTCATTGTGAGTATATGAGGTGAATAATACTTTGGTTGGCGTTCAAGCAACCTGATTCTTGAAATTACCGTGCATTCCCTCCTTGGAATGTTTTTCTTTCAAAATCTGCTCTCAGTTCATCTTTGGAAAATCAGCCATGATTAAAATCTTCCTTAGACTTAACCTTCAACTGACTCCTCATCTTCCATTTCCCATTTAGTCACCCCAGTCATAACTTTGAAGTGCTCCTACAGTCCTCCTTCAACAACATTTCTCCACAGCCAAACTGTCACCAAAATCTTCCCATTCTGAATCCTAAATATTTTAGACCTCTTTTCCCTTACCTTAGGTGTCCAATCTATACCAAGCCCATCCAGCTTTATCCAGAGAAATGTTTTCCTGTTTCTTATATACTGCATCATGCAACTCTTCACAGCCTTTCACATAGTTTGGTACAAATTGCCTTTTATTGGAGGTCCTTGTCTCTAGTCTCTATTCTTTCCAGCATTACTCCATTCTTTGAGTATCTTTAGTTTTTCTGTTCAGTGCTTCAGTCACATCTGATTGCCTACAGGAGAAAAAAAAAATCTAAATTCCCTAACAAAACACTTATCAAAGCCCTTCAGTCTCTCTACTGTTGACATCCTCTGCTTACAGCCCCAGCCCCACTGAACTTCTTATCTAGCATTAATCATCTGCTCCCCGTTGAATGTCCACTGCCCTCCCCCACCTCTCCCTTTTGCTTACTGAATTCTTCCTTACAGGTCCAGTATGAGCAGCAGCCTGCCCTCTCTCCCCATATCAAGAAGATGTTGCTTACTCACCTTTATACCCACAGAACTTTAGATATAATTCTGTTATAATACATATCACATTGAATTGCTACCTATTTATATGTTTATTTTCCCTGCCAGATCCTGATTTTCTTAAGGGCAGGAAAAATTGTTTTGTCACAGTTCATGCCCGGTAGTTATGAAGTTGTTGAGTGAATCAAATTACAAACATACATACATATACACTGTTTTGTACTATATCATTTTTCTAGGTTATATGTCTTCTTAAAAGTATTGTTTTATGTAACAATTTCAGTAGCCCCATACAAAATAGAAATTCATTAAAATAAGACACTTAAGTTCGATTGATTTTAGATTCCTCTCTGTATTTGCATATCAAAATTAAATTTTTGTCTCTATAAAGTTAGTATTTATTACAGGTTCTAGAATACAATTAATATATTACCTTATTTATTAATCATGTTTTATTGAAGTTTTTCTTACATACATTGATTTGGGAGATATAATTCCATTCCCAACCTATCCAAATCTATGTAACAAGCAGTGTTGTGGGAATACTAATTTCTCCTTCTCCAGGTTTTGAAACGACAAGGTTATGATGCTGCTTGTGATATATGGAGTCTTGGTGTCCTCCTCTATACAATGCTCACTGGGTGAGTGGGTACTGTATGTTGTAAGCATTTAGCCCTTGATATTTGGTTGAAATTATCTAAGTCTTTTAATCTCTATGTTGTTACATCTTTCTTTCCATGTTTTTCTTCATGTTATCTAATAGATACAATTAATTACTGTCATCAGTTTTCCAAAATGTATTATTTATTAATATCTTGAAGTCTTAAAATGTTTCCATACTTTTTTCTAGTCTTACTTGTTATATCAGAAACATACTATTTTAAACATTTTATTGTATAAGATGTCACATCTTAAAATATTTATATTCTTGTATCTTAAGACTAATTAGTATTTCCTAAATTATACCCATGCTTCATGGATCTTCATTTTCTAGATTTTTTCACTTCAGTAGATTTTCATCATTAATAATTTAGTAATATTATGAATTATTCAGAGCACTTTGGGGCAATGAATGTAAACATAGGTACGAACTAAAAATGAAAATTTACTCATGAACATTTTAATTTTATTCTATTAGTTACACTCCTTTTGCAAATGGCCCTGATGATACCCCAGAGGAAATACTGGCACGGATAGGTAGTGGAAAGTTCTCACTTAGTGGTGGTTACTGGAATTCTGTTTCAGACACAGCAAAGGTGAGTGTGACTTGCTATCATAAACTTTTGAGAAAATAATTTTCTATAATCCCTGGTAACAGGAATAAATTAGTTAGCAACTTTTGGTTACAATGTAGTATTTTGAAGTGATATTACCAAATGACTTGAACTCAAATGCACAGATTTCATAAACACTACCAGGCTAACTGCTCTGATAAAGACTGGTGGAGCCCCCAAGACCATGGCCCTTAGACAACTGTCAAGCTAGGAACTGAACTTAACCCCCGTGACTCAATTGTCAGCCAAAAGATAGGCAGGCCTATCAGGTGAACAGTGATACCAGGAGGGTATGCACTCATTAGAATAATCAAGCATACCAGACCAAGAAGATAGCAGTTGCCCAGGAATAGAGCAAGAAAGGTGGGAAGGGATGAGAGAAGGAGGGTGAAGGAAAGAGGAAGTGGGAAGAATGCTGTTACAGTATATGGATTTCTGTAAATGTCACAAAATAGAATGTATGGATTGTTGCATGGAAAACCAATTCACTCTGTAGACTTTCACCCAAATCACAATTTTTAAAAACATGGCCAATTTTTTGTTTGTTTCTTTTCCTGAAGATAGTGATTTGGCCTTACTTACTACTAAGCTCTTTTTCACTAACAAACATGATTAATATTAATGGTAGTAGTCTTAACACTTTATCTAAATTATCCTATTTAATCCTTATATAAGAACACTGTAAGATGGGTCGAAGTATCTCCATTTCGTAAAAAGAAACCAATGTCCAGAATTTTAGTGACAATTTGTCCATGGCACTTTAAACTAAATATCTCATCCCAAAGCCTTTGTTCTCTAGAATAATGACACCACGTTATCTGCAGTCTTATTCGCATTCACTTGCATTTCAGTATGCTTACTTGACTCCAAAAGAGATTAGAATACAGACACAAATAGAACACATGAAATTGTACCCAACTCACAGCTTGTCATAAATTCAATAGTTATTGCTAATAACTTTGACTACTACATACAGTTAAGACTTGTAATTACAAGCATGCTGTAATGATGATGACTACACACAAAATTGGCAGGTTGGGTTGCTCTGTCAAGTTGATGTGTACCTACAAGAGCATGTTGCATATGTGAATGTCATCACTGAAATAATTTATATGTGTCATACGTGGCTTGGACAAGAACGGGACCATAACTACCATTTATAAAGCACTTATTTGTCAAGTACCATACTAATGCTTTTCCCTCCACTATTTCATTCAGTCCTCACTGACCAAATATTAGGAATATTACTTGTAAGGCTTTACTTGTATTATTTCAGGTCATGAATGATGGGGAGCTAAACTAGAGCAGTTGTAGTAAGATTTGAACCAAGTGCCTAAGAAATTTAGGAGGCAGTATAGACTTGGTAGTTTATTGGACATAAAAGTAAGATAGAAACAGATGTCAGGCATTCAGTCGGTATTGCTGCCTTTGGTAAATGGGTTTTTTTCTACCTGAAGCACTGTTTCCCCTTCTCTTCTCTAATCTAGCTCTTGCTTAACCTCAGAGCTTGCCTTCCCTTTTTGTTTTGTTTTGTTCTTTTTCTTTTGTGGTGTGTATTTATTTAAATTTTTACTGGGATTTGAGTGAAAGTTTACAGACCAATTTAATTTTCCGTACAGCAGTTCATACACATCTTGTTTTTGACACTGACTGCAGTCCCATGCAAAGTAACAGCTCTCTTCCCATTTCCCTCCTGTAGTCACCTCTTCCCTGTGTCCTTCTTTCTTGCCTATGCATTATTGTTCCCCTAGCTGTCTCCCTGTACAAACACTGCCCTTCTGTCCATTGATCATTCTAAGGAGTGTATCTACCTGATATAAATGTTTACCCTATATGCCTATCTGTTGTTTGGCTGGAAGCCACAGGAGTGACTTGAGTTCAGACCTGAAGGGTAACTAGGACCCTGACTTAACTGGAAGCTTCATGAAATCAGCATTCATGTCAGTCTTGTTCATTTGTACCCAGTGCCTTGCAGAATGCCTGGCCTTTAATAGATACTCAGAGATGTTATCAGACTCTAATAAACCTGGTATTTTTTATGATTTTAAGTTTTGTTCCCCATTGTTCTCTCCCACTTCCCAGGATCTCCTGCACTGATCCCTTTCTGAGTGGTTGACAGAGGTAGCTCTAGGATCCATCTAGCTCTTGTGGTCTCATAGTCATACAGGCTGAGGTTTGCATTGTCTACTATTCCCCTGGACTAATTGTTTCCATGAGTCTTTGGTTTTCTTTATTCTTCTTTGCTCTGGATAAGGAGAGACCATTGTTGCAACTTAGATGACTGCTTGCAAGCTTTTAAGACCCCAGTCTCTACTCACCAAATAGGATGTAGAACAGTGTTTTTGTGTAGTTACGAGTATTGAGCTTGATGTCCCCTTGGACCATGGTTCCAATCGCATAGGTCAACAACTCTGCCTTCCTCTTAAGAAATACCTTGTAAAGCACCCCAATCAGTTTAGGTCAAGTGTGTCTCTATGTTCCTCCAGCTACACCTCATATTTATTCATCCCATCAAAGAACTTCTTACTTGCTTTGTCATGGCTTCTTTGTTTTTCTCAAATACATACCCAGGGCCTTGCAGAATGCCTGGCCTTTAATGGATACTCAATAGATATATTTTGAATGAAAAAACTAAAGTGGTAGATGGTTTTTAGCTTGGGTGCCTATTTGCAATTTATATCACAATATGTTAACTTTTTAAAAGTAAAATTAGAGCTACTTCCATAATGATACTGCCTCAGAAACCCAAGGAGGGGTTGCTATGAGTTGAGTCCAACTTGATGGCACATAACAACAATAATGTGAATATATGTTACATGCACAGAAAGCATTTGGATAGACTGTTCACAGTGATTATCTCTTGAAGGGTGAGATTATGGGTGTTCCTCATGTTCTTATGCTTTTCTATGTTTCTGTAATTTTTTGTAAATGTCTATGAGTTGCGTTTTAAGTAGAAAAATATTTAAAAGAACTCTACAGTCTTTTGGGGTATATTTAGAGTCCTCTAATTAAATTCCTATTTTTGCTCATTTATGTTCTGCTTTTCAGTATTACAAACAGCATAAAAAAGAGCCAAAGTACTTAAAGGTACAAAAAATGTTGGCACCCCTGTCAACCACTCAGAGGGGAATCTGTGTAGGAGAGCCTGGATAGAGGGATAGAACAATGTGGAACAAAACTCAAAATTATAAAAAATAAAAATGTGACCAGGTTTGCTGGTCTGATAGAGCCTAGTGAAACCACTGAGACTATGGCCCCTGGCTGCCTTTCAGGTCTGGAATTGAACCCACTCTTGTGGCTTCCAGCCAAACAAAAGACAGGCATATGAGCTGCACATTTACATTAGGTAGATACACTCCTTGGAGAGATCAGTCATAGGAGAATAGAAGAGTTGTGTATGCACAGGGAGAGAGTGCAGAGGGCAGGAGTGCATGGGAGGGAAGGACACAGGGAAGAGGTGGCTATGGGGAGGAAGTTGTAGGAGAGCTGTTGCATTGTGGGAAATTGCAATCAATATCATGAGACAGTGTATGCAAACTGCTATATGGAAGATGAATTTGCTCTGTAAACTTCCACCCAAACCACAAAATTTAAAAAAAAAAAGATGTTGGCAGATCTGCTGTTTGTAGTGTATCAAAATACTGTTACTCAGTGGGGACAAAACTGACTGAGGTACACCTTTTCCTGACTTACCAACATGTTGTCCAACACTTCTCATTACTGACAATAGTAAACACTCTACTATCTATTGTGTGCATTAACATCATACATCTGGCAGGAACAAATGCCGAGGTTCAAGTCAAGAGCAACACACTGATGGTAAGGCTCTGTGTCACTTTGGCTAGGCCATGATTCTCGATGGTGTGACGGTTTTGTAATGATGTAGTCCTCCTCCCATTTGTGATCTGAGGTGATCACCCTCCATTTTTGCATAATATCAATTTTCACATAATAAGCTGGGCTTTGGAACCTACCTGTGTTGTAAATGACAAGTGTGTGTATTATTACCAGACCAAATTGCTTTGAGCTAGAAAGTCTGTCACTAGGAAAAAATAAGTTCCTTGGAAGCTTTAAAAAAAAAAACATTGTGCCAACCAGTACCTAGTGCTAAAGAAAAGTGGGCAAATATTTATTTATTTATTTATTTATTTTTAATTACTATGACCATTGCAGGACTTGGTGTCAAAGATGCTTCATGTAGACCCTCATCAGAGGCTGACTGCTGCCCTTGTGCTCAGACATCCCTGGATTGTCCACTGGGACCAACTGCCACAGTACCAACTCAACAGACAGGACGCACCCCACCTAGTAAAGGTGTGTGATCCCATTAAGTCAGTACTGGACGGGCAGTTCTACCTAATGTGGGTCACTATGAATCACAAACAACTTGTCGGCAACAGGTTTGGTTTTGGGTTTTGTTGAAGTAGGTATTTACCATAAATAAGGACAGAGAAGCTTACGGATTGCCTCACTTTTCTTTACACTCCAGTTGCTTCTTAGGTCCTCTGGAAAGTAACCTCCTTGAGTTAGCAGTGACAGTACACAGGTTTCCAAAAAGCAACCCTTGCTGCCTTTCATCCTAAAGATATGCAAAGAAGTAAAAAGAGTCCTTAGAAAAGGAAGACTGCTTGTTAGGAGCCTACCCTGCCCTCTCTCCTATATCATTTCAACCTCCGATGTTGGTCCCTGCCATTTTAGTGCATTCTGGGCCTTTGACCACTGTGATTGATTTTCACTATGAGCTTTATCTGTATCAGTTTGCATATGATGAAATGATCTGAAATCTACATTTTGTATTTTGGGTACGTGAGACTACCCCATGTCATTTTTTGTTGTTGCCTTTCTTTCCTGCTCTTAGGGTGCCATGGCAGCTACGTATTCTGCTTTAAACCGTAACCAGTCACCAGTTTTGGAACCAGTAGGCCGCTCTACTCTTGCTCAGCGGAGAGGGATTAAAAAAATCACCTCAACAGCTCTGTGAAGTGACCTCAGTGAATTACTTGGTACCATGGTGTAAGCTGATAGCACAAGTTCTGGCGACAGGTAGCACATATCTGAGAGACACCTGCAAGCACACACTGTCCCAGCTGGTACCCATAATGCTGCTGCTCCTGCTGCTGCTCCTGCTTTCGTCTCTTCTCGCTTTAAATGATTGTTAGCAAGTTAGATTTTCCTGGAGCTTCGAATGGAATGAAAATGGAAACATGATGGAGATATATTCACTGAATCAACAAGAAAAATGAACACATGAATACCACCTAAAAATACACTGAATAAAGTACTCTACACCATATAGCATTATTTTTATAGGAAATATTTTATGTCCCTTAAATATTCTTTGTTAGTTTTAGGGATGGACAGTTTATGTTAAGCACTTAGCTTAAACAATCTGTTTATATTAGCACTGTATCCTTTGTGCCATCCAACATTTTGTATGTTTTTGTAAACAGTTCATATACAGTACATTTCTGTACTGCTTTCTTTAATGTATACATGCCTTGTTTAACTTGGAATCTATTATTATTAATCAGTCAATTATTAAATCTGGTTAAATAGTTCACCTGGATTAACAGTATTGTTGGACAGCCCTGAAAATGGCCAGATTGTGGAACAGCTGTTGAATGTAATCCTTTCAAAATGTACATATCTTTCCCCATGTCTGTTTCACTGGTTTGTGTTTGTTCCTTAAAATCGGGTGCTCTGTCAGACTAACCTAGAGAGCTGCAGGGGAGGGAAAGTTATCATATGTGTGTGGCATGATATCAAGGGTATACCTATGAAGTTAGTCCATATGCTTTGCATCTCATTTGAGTTCTTTTTCATTAAAGAAAGTCATCCTTTCATTTTAATCTTAAGCATTAAGTATTTGGCATATAATTTGAAATTTTGACAATATCTATCAAGGGCCTTTAAGAATCATGGTGAAGAGATTGGCAATGAAAAATTAAGCCACAGGTAATTAAGGTGCCATTGGATATTTCATGTTCAAGTGGATACTCTATATTAAACATTAATTTGAATGGAATAAATACCACACACCTCTATATTAAATTGGGTTTTAAACTTCATTATTCTAGGGAATAAAACATTCTTGATCAAACCCTATCTGTTCTAACCTGAAATCATAGCTAAGGTAGGCTAAGTGAATGTTCATCATTGAGTGTTTTCTGGATCCTTTCTGATGATCTATAGCCAAATGATGCTGCTTCTGAATTCAGAATTTATTAGTTTTCATAATGGTCACCTCCTCTGCTTAGATAGCTGTATGTATTCATTATCTACGTATAATTTGGTAGTTGCCACAACTTTATTTGATTAAAGAAATCTCTACCTGATATTACCTGTATCTTTGCCAAGCTGCGGAGAATGCGTGAATACATCAATACATCATGTGAAAGACATGAAGAAGAAAAAATGTATTTCACTTACCTCATCAATAGTGTGCCCAAACAGATCTTTTCTTGTTCATGTACTTAAACCATTTACATCAGACACCTTTTTATTCTGGTAGAAACTCTCAATCATCCCCTAAGAGTACAAAGCAGAAAGAATGTAGTTTACTGTTTTGGAAGCCATTTGTCATTCCTTAATTTCTCCTCTATACAATTAAAGGGAAAGTCTACAATGTTCCTTTTGCCCAAGTGACACAAAATAATTATTTCAGAGAAATCAAATGTTAAGTTTATCTAGTAGATTAAAAATATAGAGGAAGATTGCTATCAGAAGATGTAGATAAAGTTTTTTTAAAAAAACCATTCTTGAGTATATGGATTATGGATTCTATTGAAGCTGCTTTCCTTAACCTGGAAAGAAAGCTTTACCTGGCCCCTTCCTTCATTGTTGCAAATCATTCTCAGCCAAAATGTTGTCAGTTTAAAAATGTTAAGTCTGGGCAGGGAAAAAAGATTTTCAGATATTTATTGACACTGATGTTACTCCAAATGTGTATAGCTATATTTTCCATCATAGTCTTTTAAAACTGGGAGTAAAAGTATTAACCCTTCTAACTTATCCTGGTCCTGCTTTCGCATACTGCATGTAAAGAACCAGAGACCCACAGCAAAGACTAGAATCCTTAACTTCTCAATTCATTATTTTCCCTCATAACAACTTTCTGCCTTACCAACATATCACCACCTGACCACCAGTTGCTTGAGTTTGAAACTACTTATTTGTTGGGGCAATCCTCAACAGCTCAAATAATTCCAAGTGAAGGCTTTCAAAGATAACACCAATTTCCATAGTCAAGCTGTCAGTTTTATTGGAGAAAACAATTTATATATTCACAAAACTGAAGGCTTTCAGCCAAAAAAGCAGTCTATGAACATAGTTTATTTCATCTGCTTCTGGCTTACAGTGGAACAGACTTGGCCAACAATGTCCTCCAAATATAGTGCTTGTGATGAGTTAACTGTTCCATTAATTTCTCTAAGTCCCATCACCCAGGCCCCTAATGTGGTGGTATTGAGGCATTTGTAGGCTTCCACCTCTGATCAGTTGGTGCTGCTAGTCATTGGGGCTTCTCCCAAGAGGTTACGATCCTGTCTTAAAGATCTTTCATTGTGAAAGAACAAACTACCAGTCATCTTTTACAAACATCCTCTTAGTTTAAAAATCCAAAATGATAGATTGCATTTAACATTGCCAAGGCACATACTGGAATCTCCTAATTACAACACCATGTATCTTTCAAATGATGGCGCTAAATGAAGGTAAGTGATTTTTTTGGGGTTTTTCCCCCTTACAAATCATTTTGGCTCTTTTTGTTTTATAGTGGTGTCTTTCTAAACACAATAGACCCCTGACTTTAAACATTTGACATGGACGTAATTTATTCACAAGCAGCCACAAAAGTTTGAAGAAAGCTAAGTTTGAGAAGGCCCAATATCAAGATGCTGTGAGGCTGGCATGTGGGAAAACTCTCTTAGTGTGTGGAGAGGGTGTGGTGTGTATGCAACCGAGCATCCACATTTTACACGCAGTACTCTCCAAAGGCGGCGGAATCAGTCTATCTTTAAGAAGTGGCTGCTCTTCAGCCCAGGGTTCCTCCTGGGAGGTGGAGCTGACCAGTCAGCTTTGCCCTGAACCTTCAACCTGGGCAATAATTCAAGGGGGGGTTGGTGGTGCAAGTTGCTTCATGAGGGGGACAGAATGGGTTCGGTAGTAAAAGGAATGGACTAGACTCAGAATGAGATAGAAATTAAAATCAAGATTTGGTACAGAAGTCCTTTAAGCACCATGGAGGCCAGCAAAACTCAATAAAGCTTTGATGTGTACTTGCTGGTGTTTTAAAAATCATGACCTAAAGTTTTCAACTTGCTTTATTTATTATGTAGAGAACATAACAGCCGATGGTGGCATTTAGCCTTTGAGATTCATTAAGTTCTTGAGACAGATCATCTGAGGAATGTAAAGGGCCAGAAAAGATCCGTTTCGTGTGATAAACAATTAACAGTGGGTTCCACGGCTGACCCTCGGTGCTTAAACCAGGAGGTTACAATCTAGTCCTAGAGGTCTGTCCTGAAAAATCCAACTGCATGTGACTAATCTTAAAACTGGATGTGTACTTGGAGCCTTACTTTATTCACAGATACTAAGTTGACTTAACTCAGTGTGTTTATTTTCATTTAAGGAAAATAGTCCTCCATCTCCAGAATGCTTACATTTACAGGTCTCCCCAAGTGACCATTGGTGGAGACCAATTAATGAAGGAACAAAATTAGCTCTTTTGGAACTGTGGTATTCTGCAGAGCTACACTTACCACTTTTTCCAATGAGGAGTCTACATAATTCTGAAGTAAGGATGGCCAAGAATTTGTATCTACAGCGTTTTATGTATTTTTGACACTGCTGTATTCTGTGTGATCTAATGACTTGTAACTGGTTCCAATGTGACTGAGTGTTCTGTAAGAATCCTAGTAACAAGTCGACTTCATTTTCTTAAGCCTGATATCCCAATCAGTCTCACATTTGCCATTTTGATTTCAGTCTTTTTAACTGTTCATAAGGGCATACCAAGGGTTGGGATGAGCGCCTACCTCCTACCTCTTAAGGCACTTTGCTCATTATATTTGCCATATAACCTTGAAGTGCATGATAAGCTGTTTCAATGTCCATGACTTCTCCCAGAGCAACTAGCAGAGTACATGACATTGAATTGAGATGATTGGAAAGAAGAATTTATAGACATAAGTTCACGGGTGTGAACCTCAAGAAAACCTTTAGAGCACATGAGTCCGTTCTATGTATCTGAGTAGAGAATCTGATAGTCCTCTCAAACTGGGTTACTTCAGCATCTAATGGAAGTGAAGCTCTTTATTCCCATTTTCATTATAGTACTGATTGAACCCTATACTGATATTTTCAAACAAGTATTTAAAAGTTTTAAATACAAAGCAAGGGCATAAGTATAAAGAATCTGGTTTGTGTTTGTGTGAGTACTCTATGATCTAAAGCTTTACTTTTTAAATAAAAACTTTAAAAAGCTTCAAGGTATTGCCATTCCTTAGCATCCTGAATGACTATGGGTGATGAGTTTTTTCTTAAGATTATGTGCATTAATTAGGTTTATCTTAACTCTTACCCTAAAGAAAAGGGAAATGTACACCTGAGGGATGTGATTATTTTACATTTTTTGGCCATGGGTGGGAATAGGGTGGAAATCTACTTCAGTTTTTTAAAAAGAAAATCACAAATATTTTTCTACTATTGTATATGATCTTACTTTCTACTAGTTTCTAGTAAGGCATGCCAGAAGCCCAAGGTCCCATATCATGAGTTCATATGTATTGTATCTTTTATCGGTGGTTAAATCGCATCAGATGCTTTGCACTGCTGCCATAATTATGAAATGCTTGTAAAGGATAAAATATCACTGAATAAATTGTTGAAGAATCTAATCTGGGAAGTTTTCAAATCATACTATTAGTGTGTAATTGAAGCTCTTTCTGATGTATCCACAAACCATCCTGGAACAATATTGCTTGTCTTCCTGTCCTAGAACAGGTTTTGTAATCTTTAAAAGAAATGAAAATTTATATAATAAAGTTTCAAATAAATGCAAGTATGTCCTTTTTTTATCAGATTACTTCAAGTATATGATAGATAATACCTTAATAGCAAATTATTCTCACAAAGTATAAGTTTTATGAAATTGGATTAATAGAACTTAAAAACAGGAATGTTTTGGAGTTAACAAGAAGTGCAAAATAATTTTTATGCATAGTCTTGGTTAGCCCAACGGATTTGTTATATCAGATTCACATAAATCATAGATCTGAACCTAGTACCACATTTGGTTAGTAATTCAAAGGCTACGAGTACTCACTAGGCAAAGATGAAGCATTGGTGGAAGAGCCAAGGCTGCCAGCTCAGCTCCAAAAATGCCCCTTTTCTCACTAGGATGCATTTGGATTCAGAGTTAAAGGGTAAGTTTCCTTCTGAGCAATGTGTGCGGAGATGTTGAAACAAAAGCAGTCATTTCAGTTCTGTAGCAACCCCCTTTTGCAGTTAGACAAGTTTAATCACTAGCCCCCATTCTCCAGTTGGTCAAGTCTCATAAATCCATCAATTCCAGGTTTCACAATAAATCATTTAGATAGACCAAGTGTATCCTGCCAAAAGGATTTTGGAGAGGACTTGCCATTTTCTTTTCCCTGGAAAATACCATTAAATCAATTGCAATTGAGTCAACTCTTGATTTGTGGCAACCTCATGTATGTGGAGAGTAGAACTGTGCCCCATAGAGTTTTCAATGACTGATATGTGAGAAGTAGATGGTCAGGCCTTTCCTCCAAGTTGCCTCTGAGTGGACTCAAACTGCCAGCCTTTTTATTAGCAGCCAAGTAAGTGCATTAACTCTTGCACCACCCAGGGACTCTGAAAATACCATTAACACACTCTTCTGGTTAGCTAGTGCCGCTCTGACAAGAAAATACCACCAATGGGGTGGCCTTAACAAACAAGAGTTTATTTACTTACAGTTTGGATGCTTTAAGTATGAGTTTGAAGTGCCAGGCTCTTAGGGGCTGGGTGAAAGCCCTTCAACCTTGGGGTCCAGCTCTGCCTCCTGCTCCCGGCCCACTGAAGCTAGAGGCATTTCTTCATTCAGACAGCTGCTGGCTGCTGAGGCAGACACACCCACAGTTAAGTAGTAAAAAGGCACACAGTCCAAATGTTACCAAACCACACGGCAGGCCATTCATTACTTTAAGTCCATTGTAAGTCCCAAGGTTGGCAGAGCATGGCAGGCTGCTGGATGACACAGCTACATGCAGAGTACAAAAGTGCCATAAGCTAGAGACCATTCCCAAAGCTGCT
>NW_006921991.1:1391810-1400546 GCF_000298275.1 Orycteropus afer afer
TCACTGCAGAAGTAGATTGTCCAACCTTCCTTCCAAGGAGTGCTTGTGGGTTTGAACCGCCAGCCTTCTGGTTAGCAGTCAAGTGCCTTAGGCACTATGCTACCAGAGCTCCCTACTTTGCATTATACAGAGGCAATATAGGAAGTTACTCTATTTGTTTTCTACTGCTGCCATGAGAAATTACCACAAATTTTGAAGGTTAAAACAACACAAATTTATTATCTTACAGTTCTGAGGGTCAGGAGCTCTGGTGGCATAGTGCCTAAGGCACCTGACTGCTAACCAGAAGGCTGGCAGTTGAAACCCACCAGCCACTCCTCGGAAGGAAGGTGGGGTGATCTACTTCCGTAGAGATACCACCTCAGAAACCCAAGGAGGGGTCGCTATGAGTCAGATCTGACTTAATGGCAGTGAGTTTGGTTTTTGGTTTTAGTTCTGGAGGTCAGAAGTCTGTTGCAAGTCTCACTGGATTCAACTCAAGGTGTCAACAGGATTGTACTCCTTCCTGGAGGCTCAGAGGAGAATCTGTTGTTCCCTTGCCTTTTCCACCTTCTAAAGGCCTCCTGCATTCCCTGGCTCCTGGCCCCCTTCCTCCATCTTCAAAACCAGCAACAGTAAATTGAGCACATGCATCTCTCTGACCTCTCTCCTCTGCCTCTTCTTCCACTTGTCCTTAGATTGGGAGCTCTGGTAGCATCGTGCCTAAGGCATTTAACCAGAAGACTGGCAGTTCAAACCCACCAGCCAGTCCTCGGAAGGAAGGTTGGGCAACCTACTTCTGTAGAGATACTGCCCCGGAATCCCAGGGAGGGGTCACTATGAGCTGGGACCTACTCATGGCAGTGAGTTTGGTTTTGTTTTTGGTTATCCAGACTGAATCCTTCAACCCCCTAGTGGATCACCTGAACTCACTTCTCATAATACCCTGAACATCCTTCCATCCTTGCCTTTATATTGCACCCACTGAGCAAAGCTCCAACTCTGGATCATTTTGTTTACTTCCATATGTATGCTTCTGAATATGTCTGCAAAAATCATATCATTATGTAAATTGATACAAGTTTATGTCTTCTAATCTCAGCTAAGCTCTCAGTACCATGTGTCCTTGGTTAGATACATTCTCTCATTTTTAAAATAGTTTTATTGTGATTTAATTTACATACTATAATGTTCAACCATTTAAAGTGTACAATTCCAGTTTCTAGTATACGGTTGCAAACAGAATTGCACAACCATCATCATAATCTAATTCCAGAACATTTTCATCACCCCAAAAAGAGATCTTACACCCTACCATCTTCTGATAGGACTGTGACAGTACCCTTCTGAGTCTCTCTGTTTCCACCCTTGTCCCTTGTAATAACCCATTGCTGTCGAGGCAATTCCTGCTCTTAGTGACCCTATAGGATAGAGTACAATCGTCCCATATTGTTTCCTAGGCTGTAAATCTTTATGGAAGCAGATCACCAGGCCTTTTCTTCCATTGAGTGGCTGGTGGGCTCCAACTGCCGACCTTCCAGTTAGTAGCTGAGCACTTAAGCACTGGGTCACGAGGGCTCCTTCTCTTGCCCAACTACAGTCCATTCTAAAGGTAGAACCAAAATGGTCAGTTCAAAACCTACTAAGGTTTACAAGCAATCTGGTCTCCTTACCTCTCTGATCTATCTCCCCAAACTCTTCCCCTGGCTCACTGTCTTTTAGCCACAACAGCCCTCTTAGTGTTTCTTGAACATGCCAGGAGTGCTCCCAATCAGGGCTTTGTCCTTGCAGTTGTTCTGTCTCCTACACTCTTACCCCAGATCCCCAGATGTTTACCTGACTCACTTCCTTCCAAATGATTCTGATAATCAGTCAGATGTGGGAACTATCCTATAGTGGAGACATGAAGACTGATATTTTTTCCTTTTATATTTTCTATTGGATAATTGACAGATATTTTTATTTCTAATCATTCAGACTTCTACATACTTGAAACCTAGCTGATTACAGTCATCCCTCGGTGTCCTCAGGGAATTAGTTCCAGGACTCCATGAATGCTCCAGTCCTTCATATTAAATGGTGTAATATTGGCATATAATGTACGCACATCCTCCTATTTGATTTAAATAATCTCTAGATTACTTATAACACCTAATGGGGATGTTATGTAGATAACACTTTTCACTCCCTCTTACCCTTTGAGGGATTGCTTTGACCACTTAATTGCTTCTCCCTCTCTCAATTTTTTTTTGACTGGCAGTTGATAGAATCCGTGGATGTGGAACCCAGTGACACCGAGGGTTGACTGCACTTAGAATATGATAGACACAATTGCTAAACAGTGAATGCATTATATCATTTAATTTCTGCAACAACCCAACGTGGTAGATGCTGTTCCTATATCCAGTTTACAAATGAGAAAGCAGATGCTTATATTTTTCCAAGTTCAGAGAGAGTGGCTGCAGAGTCTGAATTTTAACCCAGATCTGTCTAACTCCCAGGAGCTCTGGTGGTGTAGTGCCAAAGGCATTTGACTGCTCACCAGAAGGCTGGTGGTTCAAACCCACCAGCTACTCCTCAGAAGGAAGAGTGGACAATCTACTTCTGTAGAGATACCACCTCAGAAACCCAAGGAGGGGTCACTATGAGTTGGAACTGACTCCATCGCAGTGAGTTTGTTTTTTTTGGTGTCTAACTCCATAACCCAAGCTCATAATCATTTGGCCTTGAAGTAAATTTCTCATAAAGATATTCTTTCACCCTCAATTGTGTAAATTGCAAAAGAACTGGAAAGAGGAATCCAGAATTTAAGTCCCCCATCACCCTCCTGTTTCCTTCCAAGAAGTGCATCTGCTGTTGGATTTCTCAAGCTTGGCACTATTGACATTTGGGGCCAGATAATTCTTTGTCGTGGGGGGATGTCCTGTGTATTGTAGGATATTTAGCAGCATCACTGGCCTCTCCCCACTAGATGTCAATAGCACCCACACCCCAGTTGTGACAATCAGAAATGTGTCCAGACACTGTCAAATGTCTCTATTTGAAAACTACTGTGTTAGATGATTGTTAACATTTCTCTGTCATCTAGGCATGTCCATTTCCCTAGAGAGACGATGTTAAAATCCTAAGGTTTAGAAGTGAACCCATTGGCCCAGCATAACCAGTCCACCAGCAGCACTGGTTAAAACTTTATAAAGGATTCATAGGGGTGGAACTGAACTTAAATCTTTACTCTCTCCCTTACTTCCTGTGTGGATTAAGCACCTGCTGTGTGTGTTCCTGACATTATCATTAGCAGCACAGACATTGTCTCTGCCCCAGGGATGAGGCAGGGATGACCAGTTGCCAAGGACCCCCACATGCTAGAACAGAAGTATGCTCCATAGGGTCTTTATTCCACGGTGCCTCTGGGTGGACCCAGACTACCAAATTTTCTGTTGAAAGCCAGTAAACGCAAGCAAACTAATTGTTAGCACTAACCAGAGACTCCGTAGGGAAGACCTGAAGGCCCAAAGCCGTCGCCTTGGAGTTGATTCTGACGCATAGGGCTTTACCAATGCTATAAATCTTTACAGAAGCTGACTGCCACATCTTTCACCCAGGAGCACCTGGTAAGTTCCAACTGCCGACCTTCTGGTTAGCAGTGGAGCTCTTAATCACTACGCCACCAGGGCTTCTTGGAGGGGAGACCCTAAAACAAAACGAAATCCACTGCTATCCAGTTGATTCCGACTTACAGCGACCCCCCCATAGCAAGGCAAGACAGATTGCCTCATTGTTCTCCCGCAAAGCAGTTGGTGGTTTTGAACCGCACACCTTTTGGTCAGCAGCCAAAAGCTTGACCCACTACACCACCAGAGCTCTTTTGCAAGGGAGGCAGACACTTGAAAAATAACAAGCGTCTTGCAGATATTACGCTTTGGTAACGGATGACAGGGTCGTCTTCCCCTTTCCCCAGACCCTTATCCTGCCTGGGTGGGAGAAAGGGCTATGTTAAAACTTAGCTAACTATGAAGTAAGTTAATGAGTCAGCAACTTGTCAAACTGGATAATTTTGTCACAAAGCAGCAGAGATCTAACATCCGCCGGCAGTGAGAGAGCCTCAATGCGCCCTTAATTATGACACACCTCCCATGGCCACGCCCTCCCCAATCTCTGACTCCGCCCCCTCTCTGCTCTCAGCCTCTCCCCCGCCCCGCTGCTTTGGCCTGCGGCAAACCCGGCGGATGCGCGTCTCATTTCATTCTAACAATAGATGACTGGGAGCTACGCCTGCGCTGTGGGCTTCGGGGGCGGGCCGAGCTGCGGCGGTAGGAGGGGAAAAGGGACGCACGCAGCCGCGACGCCATTTGCTGCCGCCGAATGTAGACGCAAGCGGATCTCGGAAGAGCACGGTCGTGAGGTTCTCCCGCGCACGCGACCCGGCCTCCCACGCCTGCTTCGTCTCGCGCGCTCCTCCTCGTCACCGCGCGCATCCCCTCGTCAACCTTCGCTCCCTCGGAGGAGTCGCCGCCACCACCGCCGCCGCCGGGAAAGGAGAAGACGCCACCAGGCCGCTCTCACCGCCATGCCTAAGAATAAAGGTAATGCCGCCCGGACCCCGAGACCAGGACTCTGCTCGGCCAGATTCCCTTTGTCCCTTCTCACTTCCTGCGGGTTGCGGGGGCCGCAGTGACCTTCCAACCTTCCCTTCCTACACGCGCCTGGGGGGCCGCACGCGATTCTGAGCTCTGGAGAAGAGCTGGGAAGTTACTCCTGTCTCCCAGTTTGGTCACATTGGGGTGGAGCCGACGCCATTTTTGTAGGGCCTCCTGCAGGAAAATGTGGGGTTTGCTCCCAGTTCGCGCCAGACTGACCGCGAGCCTCCCGCAGGCAGTAGGTACCTGTAGTGAGACTCCCAGGGGCAGCCTGGGCTTCTCAGATCAGACCCTTTACCCTTCCCGGACATGGAGTTTAAGCCCTGGAAGCAGTTCTTAACTTCTAGGGTGATGCCTCCTTTAGTCACCACCGGATATTCCTGCATGGGCTTCTTTATGAACTGCATTTGTTGAGGATACTTCCGGTCCCTTGTAAACAACAGGTGAACCTTGATGGATTTTTAGGGTCCTCTTTAGGTTCATTCTCTTTCATCCTTTTGTGAAAGGGTTTAACCTATTTATTTTTTCCAGAGGACTTTTGCTACATGATTACCTTTTTTTTTTCACTATTGCTTCGGTATGTATTGTGGTGGGAGTCAAGACCTTTAAATTCTCTATATTCTGAGGCTAAACGCTCGCAAATTATCAAACTTGCCTAAGTTTATTTGAAACCTTCAATATGGAAGGCTTAATGTAGGTTAAAGCAGAAAACTTGGACAATCAGTCCTGAAGAAATTCATCTTTTTATAGATGTGTTTCTGTCATTTTAAATATCCTTATAACCTCTCAGAAAATTGTACAAGTAGGAACACGGAAAACTTTTTTTTTTTTCAACCGGAAAGAGCTTACAGACACACTTGTGTTCGATTCTTCTTGACAGCTGGCTGTAGGGATTCTGCCTATTTCCTCTTTGTAGCTGTAACCACTCACTTTATCCCTCAGAGTACTTGGTGACAGTCCACCTTACTGTCTCCGAAACCAAACTCACAGGTCCTTTTTGTAGCAAAGGTCTTACTGCTGATTTTTCTGGGAAAGACTGGAATGTGATAAAAAGGCTTTAAAATCTTTTCATTTTCTTCTAACCTCCCTAATTTCTGATGCCCTTTGAGGTAGTAACTGGATCACTTCCCTAAGTATCTTATTCTCACCTTTATTTCTAGTGATGAGACTTCCCTCACTAGGCTGTAAGCTTTAAGGACAAGAGTAGTATTTGTCTTATTCACGTTGGATTACTAGCACTTGGCATTTAGTAGATGCTCAATAAATGTTTCTTGAATTAAATCACCTTTGTTGACTCCACCCTTAGGTGAATAGTAGAATTCCTCTTTGGTTCCAAGGGGGCAGGACGTATGCACAAAATGATAGCTACATAACCAGCCTCATGTCTTGCTTAAGAAAGAGCTCATCTAGGAATTTTCCCCAAAACACATCTGATTGATTTAAGGATGGGGTTTGAATATTGATTTAATTTAGAGACCAGCTGTTCTTTCAGAAAAGAACGCAAGGCAAGGTAAAAAAGTTAGATTAAACTGCTACTTTAATTGTTGTATGCTCAGTTCTGGTCTCATTCTTTCATAAGAAAATTTAAAGCACGTGCCATTGCATCACAGTAAAATAGAGAAGGGGAATGATCAGGTTAATTCTGATAAACTGACAAAAATTGAATCTTTTTTGTATATAACACTGAGGCATACAAAAAACGATAGACAATGTATGGAATGCCTGAGAATCCATTATGTGTGAAGTTAGGAATCACAGCCTATCAGTTGAGCCACTTGTGTACCCCTCCCCAACCCTTTCCTCTCTTTCTGGAGGTAACCACCATTCTGAATTTGGTATTTATCATTACCATACATGGAAAACTTATTTCTAGATCACTTAGAGGAAGGGTACTTTTCCAAGACCCCTGAATTTTATGAGCTGGGCTCAAATATAGCAACGATTGTTGAGGATGGTACAGGACCGGGCAGTGTTTCATTCTGTTGTACACAGGGTCTCCGTGAGTAGGAACTGACTCTGTGGCACCTAAACAAGAACAGCAGTGATGTAGAAATAAAACTGGCCATTTTCTTCATGGATGTAATCTTGGTTATGGTTGCTCAAGTAAAGTAGAAATTACCATGAACTGTGTGTTGAATAACTTTTGCTTTGGGCTGATTCTTGTTTAGTTTGTTTTCTCTAGAAATCTTAGGACTCAGGAAAAGAAGCATCCTCTGGTCCACTCATGAAGAGCATGTGGGGTAAGGAACTCCCACAAGTTGAGATTACTGCAGATCACTACTCCATTCAGAATGTCTGAACAGATAGGATTCTTGCTCTACTGAGCTTTCAGTCTTGTTTGAAGAGCTGACATCATTAATGGCTTGAAGTAGATTATTTTTCTTAGGATATTTGTTTAGTGTGCCATAAGACTGCCTCCGACACAGAACTCTAATGAATCTGGATGGATCAGGAAATTACTCTATTTGGGTTGTGAACCTTATGTTGCTTCCAAGTTCAAGTTCTTCCCATGAGTCCCTTATTGACACTAGCACTTGTGCCATTTCTCCTCCCTTTTGGAAATGGTTACCATTGTAGTTTAGGTTCTAGAATGGGAGCAAAATGCTGTGGAGAGGTACCCTAATGTGGGGTTTAAGAGAAAAAAAAAAAAAAGAAATGCCAGTCTGGTCACCCTCACTCTCAGGCATTGTGAGCTTAAGTGAGTTACTTAATTTATCTGAGCTTCAGTGAACTCATTGGTAACTTGGGAATAAATTACTAGTCTTCCTGTAGGATGATTATGACAAGTAACTCAGTAACACTGTTACCTAGTGGGTTAAGAGCATGGTCTTTGGATCCATACTGCCTCATTCAAACATCAGAGCTCACTTACGTGGACAAGTCAATTGCCCTTCCAAGATCATTTTCTCTTGTGAAGTAAAGACAAAATAGTATCTACTTCATAATCATAGCCTTGTGGTGCTGAATTGTAAATGATACGTAAATAAGACACTCAACACAAGGCTTGGTGGGGCCTTTCAGAGGGAGAGAAAGGCAGGCAGAGGTGGAGATTAGGGCAAGGGTGAGTTTATCAAACAGTGAGAAGTCTACTTGGATTGAAGCCTAAGGTAGTGCAGAGAAGTGTTGAGAAGGTAGGTTGGTGTGTTTGTCGGTTGAGAGATTTATATTCTTTGAGTTCTGTTGCCGCGAACAGAAGCAAAGACATTAATTAAGGAGCAGCTTTGTAAAACTAAGTTGAGTTTTGAATAAAATTGTGTTTGAGATCACAGCACAGTCAGGTGGAAATGTACTGAGCCATTAGAAATGTGAGGCCAACACTTGGTGGAAATAGTGGGACTGGAGATGAAAGATTATTAATACCAAAGCGATCAGGATTAGTGCAAGTGGTCTTTAAAGTCAGAAAAGGAGAGTTTGAGAAAGGAAGTAATCAGCAACATCATTTAATGTTTAAAGAATAAGTGGGAAATTACCAGTTTTTAAGGACATAAATGAGAAAGCTATCTAGAATCTAGGGAGAATTGGGAGGTGTTTAGGTCCTCTGTTTCTAATCCCTTCCTTTTTCCAGCTCCTGAGAGATTGAGAGCTGTGCATCCTCTCTGCTCTCCGCATCTGGTCACAATGTCTTGTGACACAATGTCTATATCTCAGACTTCTATTTGTCCCTCCTCTTCATATGCTCTAGGCTAGGCCTTCATTCTACTGGTATAAAGGACAGTGATCTCACTACTCTCCCTACCCAGAGGATTAATGCTCACCCCTGCTTTTTCTTAAAGTATCTTTCATTTGAAAGTCTTGAATAGTAAATATATTCATACAATTCAGATTTCAGAAAGTATAAAAAAGTCAAGTCTCCTTCCTAGTTCTGTCCCATTGCCACTTACTGCTCCTCACAATCATGTACGTTCTTTTGAAAGCTATCTGATGTGTCTATAAGCAAATATGTGTATATATTTCCTTTGTAAACAAATGGTAGGTTTTTACTGTTCACCTTTTTTTTTTTTTAAATTTATTATGCTTTGGGTGAAAGTTTACAGAGCAAACTCATCTTCCATATGGCTGTTCACATATAATTTGTCTTATGACATTGACTGTAGCCTCCCACAATGCAACAGCTCTCCTG
>NW_006921991.1:1400646-1401187 GCF_000298275.1 Orycteropus afer afer
TTTTTTTTTTTTTTAAACTCCTAATGTGAAGAATTTGCAGTATATATGAGAGTTGGCAGATTAGTAAATGAACCCATCTGCCAGCCCCAAACACCATCATTTTGTAGCTAGTCTGAATCCAAATCTAAATATGGTCTGTGTATTGCAATTGGCTGATAGGTCTTTTGAGTCTCTTAATGTTTTAAAATGTATTTTTCATTTTATGTGCATTTCATCTGTTTAAGAAACCAGATTGTTTGTCTTGTAGCATTTCCCCCCACAATCTGTATTCTGCACAATGCACACCCATTGCAACTTTCTTTTTAACTTCAGATATCTTGCTTCGTGGTTCTTACAGCTAATAGGATAAAAGTCCATATTCACAGGTGTAAGGTGTTTCCTCTCCAGCAGCTGAGCTGTTATTCTCCCTCCACCACCACAAAATTGGTGTGTCCCATTCCAGTAGCTGTCACTTCGCTTGTTTCCCCAGTCAGCAGTTGCTCACACTCAGACCTTCATCCAGAGGTTGAGGTGGGCAGGTATGAGAGGGACAAGGGCATTT
>NW_006921991.1:1401717-1411059 GCF_000298275.1 Orycteropus afer afer
TGTTTCCATGAATTTCTGGTTTTCTTCATTCTTCTTGGCCCTGGATGAGGAGAGACCCATCGTTACATCTAGATGGCAGCTTGCAAGCTTTTAAGATCTCAGTCGCTACTAGGCACAGTAGAAGGTGGAACAATGATTTGTGTAGTATGTTATGCCAATTGAGCTTGATGTCCTCTGGGACTATGGTCCCGAGCCTACAGGTACAACTACTCAGTCCCTCTGGGTAGCTGGCAGTGACCAAGCAGGGACAAGTGCATTTTTATAAAACTTCCAAAGACCTATTATATCACCCACCTTGACTATAGCTGTAGAGAGGAGACTCAGTGAGCAGTATACTCAACCAAGTGGTTGCTATCTTTATGATCTAGGACTATATCAATTTAACAAGAGAACCTAGGTGGCTGACCTAGAACTAAGTTAACATCCCAAAGGTCCTCTTCTTTTGGCTAAGCTGTTACACAGTGGGTGTGCCAGCCAGGCTGGCCTGGGGTTGCTCTTTGGGAAAAGAAAGAAATACCATGCCCTGAATGATCAGGGTGGGATCCCAAGTTTTCAGAATACGTCTACATAACCCTCCACTTTTTTTATCCTAATCATTACCTCAGAGGGGCCGAGAATGGATGATCCCTTCCTAAGGCCATATGCATTCAGTGACCACAATGTCTTATCAAGGTGTGTGATCCAGGAAGAGGTGAGGGAGATGGAGTTAGAAATCATTTTGAGTTGATTTTTTTGAAATCCATTCAACCTCTCAATATGCCAGCAGGCTGGCCTGAAGATAAAGGGCATGAAATGGCCATCAAGTACCTTGATTATTGGCCTGTCCTTGATAGACTGTAAATTGTCCCATAGCGGCACAAGGAGGAACCTTGGTTATTGCCCTTTTTCTTCCGTTGACCCCTTGCTCTAGGGTTGGTGCCAGAAGTCCGGTGCTGCTGCTTCCACTGTGGATAGTTGTGGTACCTCCTGGCGTCAGGCAAGTACCTGGACCAAGGGATCCTTTTCTCTCTGCTCCTGTGCCTTTGGCTACCCCTGAGTCCAGGACTTCTTCCACAGCCACATTGCCTTGCTGCCCCATTGTCAGCATCTCTTTGCCCACCTGCAGGAGAGTCAGCAACAACCAAAGCTCCATTTGGGCAGCTGTTTTCAATTCTGCTTCTCTCCACTCACTCTCTGAATGTTTAAGAGCAATGAGGGGACCCTTACTTCTCTCCCTTCAAACATCTTGCTGTTGCTGCTGTTATTTGCCATCGAGTCGGACCCGACTCATAGCGACCCCTCCTTGGGTTTCCGAGGCAGTGTCACTAGGGAAGTAGATTGCCCCATCTTCCTTCCGAGGAGTGGCTGTCAAACAGCTTAGGTCAGAACATTTGTTCCTGGATCCCAGGGCATTTTCTCATGCTCACAGACCTAGCCTCCTGGACCTCATACGTCCTCTTTTAGAAAGTCATGTCTGTCTTTGTCAGCATCCCATCCTCGTTGCCAAAACCATCAAGAACTGTGAAGGGTCTGAAACTTTACCTTCCCTGCTGTTACTATTTAGCCTGTTACTATCATGGATGCTGGCAGAGATATAAACTCCTGGGTCAGGTTCAGGGACTTTATTACTCACACTGTCATGGCAGTGGGTTATATATCAGGAGAGAAGCCCAGGGCCGGAGTCTCAGCATTTCTTAAGCCAGCAGCAAACATGAGTTACACATACCCCCAACCCCATGGTGATGATCACTTTGACCTACTTACTTGCCTATGTCACTAGCTATAGAAACTGCTCAGGAGATGAAATGCTTTGAAATCTGACACATGTAGCAAGAACGTGCAGGAATGCTTGGGGTCCATAGTAGACTGTCTTTCCCAGCAGTCTTTCAGAATCTAGCAAAGCACCTGCTACCTTCCAGGAGGCATTCAAACATTTGCTGAGTTGGTTTGAATATTTGTTTACTGTATTTTGGTGATTTTTTCTCATACATGTGCATATATATTCCTAGAAATAAAATGATTAGGAAAAAGAATCTGCATGTTTTTCAGATTTTAGATAAATATTGCTGAACTGTTTTTCCAGAAATCAAACCCACTTTCATCAAGTCAATTCTGACTCATAGCGACCCCCATTGGGTTTCCAAGGCAGTAAATCTTAACGGAAGTAGATTGCCTCTTGTTCCTTCCGTGGAGTGGCTGGTGGGTTTAATTGCCAACCTGGTTAGCAGTCAAATGTCTTAGGCACTACACCACCAAAAACAACAGTGCGCACTGTCATCAAGTTGGGTCAGACTCAGCAACTCCTCCTTGGGTTTCCGAGGCGATACCACTATGGAAGTAGATTGCCCAACCTTCCTTCCAGGAAGTGGCTGTTGGGTTTGAACTGCCAGCCTTCTGGTTAGTAGTCAAATGCCTTAGACACTAGGCCACCAGAGCTGCTTTTTTCCAGAAAGGTACCAATTTGTTGTTAATGTTAGCAATCATTTATTGGTAGATTGTGGCGGGTACTGTAGACACTTAATCATTTGTTACTTAATAATCATCACTATTTTCTGTAAGGAAGGTGATAATTATGGTAATGATTTCCATTTTCATATGAGTTAGTGAGCTTAGGTTAAGACTTAAGTTATGTAGCATGCCTTCCACAAAGGTGAAGCCAGGATTTGAATTTGATTGCAAAGCCTGCATTTTTTGCTGAGTTTCACTGCTTCCCACCAGCTTTGAGAGAGCTTGTCTCAGGTACCTTGCCTACATGTATAAAATTGCAGTCTTTTGTTCCCCCCAGAGTATGTGTACATAGTTTAAAAAGTTACCTAGTGTGAGACTTACATGTTATAATGAAAAATGCTTGTACCCTGCCTCACCTTTCCCACTTCTGCTTCTTGCTACCCAAAATTGACAATAATGGCACTCTTGGCCACATCTGTCTCATCCCATCTTCCTTTAACTCCGCTCTGTGGCACTGTCATAGAATTCTGTGACGGTGGTTCTTGAAACTGGTATTACCTGAGAGAGACAAAGCTGCTGAAATAAAGTGGATTTCATTCTCTGATTAGCAAAAAACAATGTCTATAAATTTAAGTTGCTGAAATAAAATTTTCTTAAACCTTTGGCTTTTAACCATTTGCCTGATAGCAAATACCAAAAGATGGCAAAATGAACGAACAATCACTTATATCAAGAGAAAAATCCAGAAGCAAGTGAACAAATTGGGTTCAAAGCTAGATATATGTAGGGTTGTGCCTTTTCATGAGTATAATTTTACATGGTATGCATACTATATGCTTTTGGTAAGTATGACTATTCCTCATTTGTACCATGCAGTAGACTCATTTTTCATGGTGCTGGTGAAAGTTTGAAAAACCGTAGTTCTTGGTCCAAGCACGTTCTTCTCACTTTGTTTTGAAAACTTAGATCAGGTTCTTGCATAAGGCCTGGCTTCAGAAGGCACCTGGGTTTTTATGGGATTCCATTTTTATAACTTTCACATAAATTCCCTTTTTTTTTTTTTTTTAGTATATGTACTTTATGTCAGGAAAAAAAATTCCAAAAAGAATTTTAACAAAGGTAGGGGGATGATAATATGTATATGTTTATTATAATTGAAATTTCCCTATGTGGCTTTTGTTTTTAAAGCTTTGTAAGGCTTAATTTCATTTTATTTTTCCTACTGTATCACAGGTAATAAATATCTTTACTTTTTTTTAAAAAAAAAAATTAGGTAAAGGAGGTAAAAACAGGCGTAGGGGTAAGAATGAGAACGAATCTGAAAAAAGAGAGTTGGTGTTTAAAGAGGATGGACAAGGTAAGCATTTTTGGAAGTTAGGCTTCTTCTCACAGCATTTCTCTTTTTTACATAAAGAATTTCCATGTGACATAATCCTGAGCAATAATTCTCATGTCTCTGCTTCTCTGTTTCTCACCCCCTATATTTCTCCATAGGCTTTTGGTAATCATTTCTTGATATACTTGGTCTGTGTTGAGGGCTCATGGCATTTCTGTACACATAGAGATTTCATTGTTTTGCACAGACAGTCAGGTTCAAACTGAGAATGAATTGCACAGTTTAGAGAGAAGTAAATGTCGGAGCCATGGTTGACAATTCCATGATTTTGTGGACCTTTTTTTCAAATATAGGTAGTTCCCAACTTAGGACAGGATTCCATTCCAGTGACTTTGTAATGTTCTGACATAAGTCGAATACCTCCTTTTTTTTTCTTTTAAAGTTTCAATATTGCCTTTTACTACCAGCATCTTTCCAAATCCTAACATTGAACATCTGCGAATGTTACAGTAGGTTACATGCTTCAACGTTGTATGTAGTACATATTACTGATGATAAAAAGCCAAACCAAACTCACTGCCCTCCAGTCAAAACCCCATTGGGATTCCAAGGCTGTAAATGTCTATGGAAGCAGACTGCCTCCTTTGTTCTGCGGAGTGGCTGGTGGGTTTAACCACTGACCCTTTGGTTAGCAGCCAAATGCCTTAACCGGTATACCACCAGAGCTCTTTACTAATGATAAAATGTATTTTTTTAAAAAAATAGTCGTAGCAGTTTCATCATAACTCAAACGCATCATAAATCGAGGACAGCTTGTAGTAAGTAAGTAGTGCTGCAAAGTGTGTTTAGTAGACCTTGGATGTGAGGCCCCTATAGACCCCTCAGTTCTCCATTGCTGTTAGCTATGAATAAAATACATATTGAATAAATACATATTGTATTGAATAAAATACAATAAATCAAAATGGAGCCATTGACCAAAATAAGATTTTGTATGTACCAAACAAACCAACCAAGGTAATACGTGAAGCTAGTAAAATTAATTCTGACTGGAGCACTTGCTTTTTTCCTCATATTTTTATTTTGAACAGTGAACTCCCTTAAGTTCATCTACTTTATGATGGATTTTGCAAACCTTTAGAAAGTTGGTTGTAGACACCATGATACTTTTCCTTAATACTTCATTATGTATCTGTTAAAAACTATATTCTGCAATAGAATTGTAGATTTAAATTCTATTCTGTAATAGAATTATCATGATCACACAGTTTAACATTAATATTACAATGTTACCTAATATATAGTCCATATTCAAATTTATCCAGTTGTCTCAATTTCAGCACTTTTTAACAAAAAAATCTTTATATTATTTTTTGAATAGAACTTTTGGTAAATTTGTTCACGCCCTGCAGATGAGCTATTAAAAAGAAAATATTTTCTGGCTGAATAACTTGCTCTTTCTTAACCTTAGTCATTTTTGCCTCTGTTAGCAGTTGACTTTCTTTGTTTATTTTGGCAGCCACTTTTTTCTTTTTCATGTATTTTCCCCCGCTTTGGAAGAGAGACTGCCCTCTATGTTCACTAGCTACTTTGAGGTGCTAGGCTCACTGACTGTTGTTTGAGCACTTGTACATGTCAACTCCTCAGTTGAGCCTTTCAAATTTATGTCTCAGTACATTTACAGATTACCTGATGTCCTTTTGGAGGGCCAGTTGTACATACAACTTCAGTAATCTAAAGGTTTTGAAGTGATACCCTGCCTCATCATGTCTTTTGTCATTTAATGACAGAAGAAACAGGCCCGTGTGCAAGCTAAAGGCATAATCTCAGGGAGCTTTTCAAATAACATTGAAATTAGATGGCTTACTGGGTATCCTTATGGAAAGATTTTGGTTAAAAGTTTGGCATTTTACCTAGGAACATTGTTCTGGTCTTAGAAGAACTTCAGACTAATCACTAAAGCATTCTAACTTAAAGAAGGCATCATTAATATTTAAGCTACTTTTGTTTGCCACTTGGACTAAAATATTGTGAGATTTGCCTCTAAAGGTTTTAAGGGAAAGGAGAGCCAAAATGGGGCTAGGATCCAAATGTGCGAGATTGACAAGCCACTTTGAGATCTGAAAGTAGAGTTGTGAAGATGGTAGCCAATCTCGTTGCTCAAAATGAGTAGGTAATTAAAAGATTTGTGATAGTAGGCACAGCTTGTGGAAATGGCATTACAAAGTGTTGGTTCTGGCTCTGCCATTAACTAGCTTTGTGACCTTGCTAAAAGCACTTGACCTGTGTGGGCTTTGTTTACTCTATTAAAGGAGAGGGTTGACATAGATATACATAGCTGGGAAAGGCTTTAGAAATTGACAGACTTTGAAGAGTTCTCTGGTTTCCCTGGTTATAATTAGAATATGTGTCACCTTGAAAAAGATATCTCAGTAGAATGCTCACTCCTTTTTTTTTTTTTTTTAATTGTGATTTGGGTAGATGTTTACAGAGCGTATTGGTTTTCCATCCAACAATTTATACATGTTTTGTGGCATTAATGCAGTCCCCACAGTGTAATGGCATTCTTCCCACTTCCTCCTGTGCTTACCATTTCTCTTCATCTTTTTTTTTTTTTTTTAGTTTTTATTGTGCTTTGTGTGGTTTTACACAGCAAATTTATTTTCTTTATAGCAGTTCATACACATCTTGTTTCGTGACATTGACTGCAATCCCCACAATGTAACAGCACACTTCCTGCTTCCTCCCAGTAGTTAACTCTTCCATGTGTCCTTCTTTCTTATGCATTCCTGCCCCCTGAGCTATCTCCCTATACAACTACTGCCCTTCTGATCTCCCATGATTGATTGTTCTAAGGAGTGTATCTGCCTGGTGTAAATGTTCACCTTATATGCCTATCTGTTTGGCTGGAAGCCTTGGGAGTGAGTTCAATTCCAGGCCTGAAGGGTAACTAGGGGCCATAGTCTTGGGGTTGCACTAGGCTCTATCAGACCAGTAAGCCTGGCCATCCCTCTCCTGAATTTGTACTTACACTTTTACTTATTTTTTATGTTTAGTTATACTTTTACTGCATGTGTTTATTCCTAACCAATACAGCAGTATGTTCTCCCTTGTCAATTTTGTGTGGACTTGTCATTTTAATTTGCTTTTATAAACGTTGAACAGTATCTCATACCCTTTTCTTCCCCTCCTCCCAGAGTATGCACAGGTAATCAAAATGTTGGGAAATGGACGATTAGAAGCAATGTGTTTTGATGGTGTAAAGAGGTTATGTCATATCAGAGGAAAATTGAGAAAAAAGGTAGGTATGGAGATTTGTCTTTAATATAAAATTGGTCACAGGAAAATACTGTCTCTGTATTCAGTTTTTCTGGGCCCAGGAACTGATGTTTGTAAATTTCCAAATATTTCAGTGAAACAGTGATTTCCCTATAATGAGTCAAACAGCAAGGTCTTGTTGATAATTTTACACAGATTCTGTAGGATAAAGACCCATTTGCATCTCTTATGTTGTATTTCTGCCCAGATTGTTTAACCTGAATCTGATCATAAAGGAACAATCCACAATCCAAATTGAGGAGTATTCTGCCAAACCGGCCCTAGGGGATGGCCTCAGGGCCTTAGGCAGTCAGCTTCCACACCCATGGCTGGCAGTTCAAACCCACCAGCTGCTCCCTTCCAGGTAGCTCTGGTAGCATAGTGCCTAAGGCACTTGACTGCTAACCAGAAGGCTGGCGGTTCAAATCCACCAGCCACTCCTCGGAAGGCAGGTTGGGCAGTCCTACTTCTATAGTGATACCTGCCTCGAAAACCCAAGGAGGGGTCGCTATGAATCAGGGATGACTCCATGGCACATAACAACAACTGCCAAACAAATGGCCGGCTTCTTAATCAAATGTTCAAAAAAAAAAAAAACTCACTGCTGAGGAGTTGGATCTGACTCTAGTGACCCCTCCTTGGGTTTCTGAGGCAGTATCACTATGGAAGTAGATTGCCCAGTCTTCCTTCCATGGAGCGGCTGGTGGATTTAAACCATCACTCTTCTGGTTAGCAGTCAGATGCCTTAGGTACTATGCTACCAGAGTGTCCTAAAGGTGAAAACTGGTGTAAAAAAAAAAAAAAAAGGAGACTGAGGAGGCCTGATTAAAAAGAAAACCAAACTCACTGCCATTGAGTCAGTTCAGACTCATAGTGACCCCCATTGGATTTCTGAGGTGGCAAATCTTTATAGAAGTAGATTGCCCTGTCTTCCTTCTCTGGAGTGATTGGTGGGTTTGAGCCACCAGCCTTCTGGTTAGCCCTGGACCACCAGAGCTCCATGATAAGACCTGGTAGTTAAATGAAATGTCTGGTCCTTGATTGAATCTGACTTGGGAATGGGGTGATAAGAACGTTTGTAAAGAGTATTGACAAAATTTGAATATGAATAATGATAGATAAGTGCTTTACTTGTGTTAAACGATGTGAGTGTGGTAATGAATATGCCATTGGAAAGTAATTATTAATTCCCCATCACAGTAGGTGTTCCTTTGGGTAGGTTTATTAATTAGGTTGGTTAAAATTCTCTTTCAACTCTCATTTTTTGTGATTTTTAAATATTTTGGTTTGTTAAACCTTCTATCTAAGGATTTGGTTTGGTAATCCTTATCAAACTAAAGAAATCTGGGGGGCGCTGTGTTTATGTGGGTGAATAAATGGAAGAACGGAGGGAGATAAAACCACATGATTGATTTTCTATTATATATAATGGGTAACTGACCATGTTGGAGTGGTTCCTGATTAAAAATGTCTTAAACTCTAAACTAATAATCATTACTCTGGAATTATTAAACTGCCAAGTAGTTAAAATAAGGTTGTTATATTTTAACATCCCAAATTATACAAAATTTGAAACAGGCTCAGGTGCTTACTATAGTTATTTTCTCCTAATTCTAAATAGGCACTTCTCCCAGAGTTGGGTGAATAGTTTACTGATTTTGTGGGAAGACTCTGAGTCAACATTACTCTTGATCCTTTAATTTTAAGAATAATGTGCTGTAAATTTTCCTTTCTAGGTTTGGATAAATACCTCAGACATCATATTGGTTGGCTTGCGAGACTATCAGGTAAAAATTATGTTCAGATCTTTTTGTTTACTTGGTTGAATTTGATGAACCATTAATATTTAGAACATGAGTCATAACTATATAAGTGCTTTGAATTCATACCATTTTCATGTCCATTTCCTTTGATCAGAACAGTAACCCCAGAAAAAGAGAAAGTTATTAATTCCCTGATTGACAGGTAAGGAAACCAAGGCTCTGAAAGAATTATCATTCCAAGTGTAATGTGACAGCCAAAGCTAACTCTTCATTGATTGATTGATTGAACCCAGGAATTCCACCACTGAACCACCACTTTCCCCACTGTAATCTGTTGTTACCGTTGCTGTTAGGTGCTGTTGAGTAGGTTCTGATTCATATTCTTATGTACAACAGAATGAAGCACTGTCCAATCCTGCTCCATCCTATGTTTGAGCCATGGTTGCAGCCACTGTGTCAAGCCATCTCATGAAGGGTCTTCCCTTTTTTTTTTTTTTT
>NW_006921991.1:1413643-1414799 GCF_000298275.1 Orycteropus afer afer
GGGATCCAAGATTATCTTCTGTGTCTGTGTTAATTGGTTTCCCTTTTCTTTGTTGAAGAGGGTCTGTGCAGTCCTTCTGCCAAGTCCGCCATCTTGCCAGAACTTCTCACCATCATCACTTCTAAGGAGCATTCTGGGTTTACTACTACTGTGTGTGTGTGTGTGTGAGTGTGATTGTGAGTGTGTGTGTGTGTGTGAGAGAGAGAGAGATTTGGGTGAAAGTTTACGAAACAAATTCACTTTCCATACAGCAGTTCCTATACATTTTGTCTCATGACATTGACTGCAATTCCCACAGTGTAACAGCTCTCTTTCCACTTCCTCGCCATAGTTAGCCTCTTCCCTGAGTCTTTCCCTCCCGTGCACTCCTGCACCCCAAGCTATCTCCTTGTGCAAACACTGCCCTTCTGTTCTCCCATGATTAATTGTTCGAAGGAGTGTATCTACCTGGTGTACATGTTCAGCCTATATGCCTGTCTCTTATTTGGCTGAAAACCATAGGAGTGAGTTCAGTTCCAGACCTGAAGTATAACTAGGGGCCATAGTCTCAAGGGTCTCATCAGGCTTTATCAGAACAGCAAACCTGGTCTTTATTTTTTATGATTTGGAGTTTTGTTCCACATTGTTCTCCCACTGTATCCAGGATCTCCTGCTTGAATCCCCCTCTCAGTGGTTGACAGTGGTAGCTAGGTACCATCTAGTTCTGGTCACGTGGTCATCATATAGACTGAGTATCACATGGTCTACTAGTCCCTTGGACTAATTGTTTCCATGCCTCTTTTGGTTTCCATTCCTTGCTTTGGGTGAGGAGAGACCTATCGTTAGATCTAAATGGCCAGTTGGAAGCTTTTAAGACCCCAGTAGCTACTTACCAAAGTAGGATGTCGAACAGTGTTTTAATGTAGTATGTTATGCCAATTTAACTCGATGTCCCCTTCAACCCCGTTCCCAAGCCTGCAGATCCAACTACTCACTCCCTCCAGGCAGTTGGCTGTGACCAAGAAGCCACTACAACCTTGCTCCTTGTCAGCTCTACTGTATACCCAGACTTTTTCCTTATATATATTTTAATACTGATTTGGGTGGAAGATTATAGAGCAAACTCACTTTCCATACAGTAGCTCACATACAGTTTGTCGCATGACATTGACTGCAA
>NW_006921991.1:1415313-1416383 GCF_000298275.1 Orycteropus afer afer
AAAAAGTGAGAACTGTCAGAACTTTCCTAATCTCTTTATCATGACTCAGTCATGTATGCAAACTTCTTCCTTACTGGTTTAAACCCAAGCATGTAGGATTGCATGGTGTACCAGTCCCTTGGTCTAATTGTTTCCATGTGTCTTTGGTTTTTTCTTCATTATTCTTTCTTCTTGACGAGGAGAGACCTGTTGTTGCATCTAGATGGCATCTTCTTAGCTTTTAAGATCCCAGTCGCTACTCATCAAAGTAGGATGTGGAACAATGTTTTGTGTAGTATATTATGCCAGTTGCGCTTAATGTCCCCTGTGACTGTGGTCCCGAGCCCACAGATCAACTAGTCACTCCCTCTGGGTAGCTGGCTGTGACCAAGAAGTGACTACATCCTTGTCCCTTCTCAGCTCCACCATATATATACCTGGGAATTCTTACAGAGCATACAAATACACTTGTAGACTCATTGTCTGCCAACCCTAAACATGGTCTTGCGCATACTTCCCCCTGCGCAGACATACCTAAGAGTTCAGCCTGTCCACCCATATATCCATGTTTGCCTTCACTGACAACGCAGTACTACATGTGCAAAAGGGTTCATCTTTGTTGACACCCAGACATTCTTATAGCACATATAAATATGTATGTAGAAACATTTTCTGCTAATGTTATACACTATCATGGTCACTCCCCTCTTGCCTAGACATACCTGATCGTTTAGCCTGTCCACCCATGTCTCCACCTGTAGATCAATGCTTGCTATCATTGATAATACAGTATAAGCGAATGGGTTCATCTTTGTTGCCAAGACTAATAACTCTTCTGATTCTTTATCTCCCATGATCCTTCTTCCATGCTTGGAAGGTGGTTAAGAGATGGGTATCATCATTATACCCTGGAAACTTGTTAGAAATGCAGATTCTCTGGTCCCCCCCTAGGCCCCCCCCCCCCCCCAAAAAAAACCTCACTGTCATCAAGTTGATACTGACTCATAGTGAGCCCCTTTGGGTTTCCGAGGTGGTAAATCTTTATGGAAGTTGATTGCTGTTCTCCCATGATTAATTGTTCGAAGGAGTGT
>NW_006921991.1:1416483-1428021 GCF_000298275.1 Orycteropus afer afer
TCATCAAGTTGATACTGACTCATAGTGAGCCCCTTTGGGTTTCCGAGGTGGTAAATCTTTATGGAAGTTGATTGCTCAGTCTTCATTCCACGGAGTGGCTGGTGGGTTTGAACCATGAACTTTCTGGTTAGCAGTCAAATGCCTTAGGCACTGCACCACCAGAGCTCCTCAGGCCTCTCACATCTGCATCTGTGTTTTAACCAGGGCTTCCAACCAGTACAAACTGCTTCAGTCATGGCAGATGCAGTGAATCTGGGCAAACCCGATTGATAAGGAGAATGGGAAAGTTTACAGGTCAAAGCTCTGGAGTGGGAAACTTAGAAGGGTTATAGTGAGCCCTTGCAACAACCTTTTGTGGGAGATTAGATTATTGCCAGGACTGTGGAGCATAACACTCAAAGCTATGTTGTTGGCCACCATCTTTGCGCTGGGTACCACTGTTTCCCACTCTGCCAGTCAAGAAATGTGGTTGCTCTGAAGCACACACACACTGCCCTTATATTCTAGGAGGGAGATTAAAGTTTATACTAGGGTGTTGACGTGTGATTTTCCCTATTCCAGTTATCATTTTACAAATTTGGGACTGAACTGGGAAGAACTTGTTCGAAGCCTTGGTTTTAACAGGATGTCCCTGAAATTTCCACGCACATCACAGCTGCAGAAGTGCTCGTGTGAATCACACTGCTCTTGTATCAGTGTAATCATTTTAATTGCCTGTGTTTGGACCTGGCTTTTGCTCATTAAATGAATTATGAGCAATCAACTTAAACTCCTTTTTTAACTGAGCCAGATTCTTTTCAGATGGGAGAGTGTGAACACTCTAAAGCAATGGTTCTCCATGGGACATTTGCATCGGAAAACCCAAAAAGATTTTTTAAGAATAGCAAATTCTTGGGCTTTACCCCAGGTCTCAGCTCACTCACTGCCCTGGAGTGTTTTCCAACTCATAATGACCCCTCGTTGGGTTCGTAAGGCTGTAAATCTTTATGGAAACAGACTGACTGCCTTTTCTTTCTTCCATGGAGCAGCTGGTGGGTTTGAACCACTGAAATTTTGGATAGAAGCCTTTTTTACTTCAGGGCTACTAATTACTAATTTGTCTTCTAAAAAAGCTCTACAGGAGGTTCTTCCTTATATATACCCTTAGAGCCACTGATAGATGGAAAAGTATATTAATTTCCTTGCGTCATTGTAGTAGTCTGTTTTTGGGTTGCAGTGTTTGTTCCCCCTTCAAAAGACAGTCCCAGGGAACTTTTATATTCACAAAGACTTCTAGCCAAAGAGTAGGAGTAAATAATCTAAAAGATGGGGCCTGCATAGTTCTGCTCTAATTAAAAAGTGAGAACTGTCAGAACTTTCCTAATCTCTTTATCATGACTCAGTCATGTATGCAAACTTCTTCCTTACTGGTTTAAACCCAAGCATGTATTTTTAGAGGGTGGGAGAAAACTTTCAAATTTAAAAAAGGGAAAGCATTTCTAACAGAACAGTGAAATTTAATTTCTTACTCAATTTGAAAATAATTTACAAAACAACTGACATTGTTTGGCATATTTTGTCTGTTTTGAAGGATAACAAAGCTGATGTAATTTTAAAATACAATGCAGATGAAGCTAGAAGTCTGAAGGCATATGGCGAGCTTCCAGAGCATGGTAATGTCTGAATTGTTGTATTAACCTATCTTGTGATAAAATTGTTGGTGTTTGGATGAAGGATTTTGGTATCATTTTTTGTGTATGTGTGTGTGGTTACGTGATTAGTGGTTATGTGATTAGTTTTCAGTGTACCTGCCTATACTTTATAATACTGGATAGTATAATATAGAAGGAACTGGAATCTGTTCCTAATAAATACACTTGGTGAGCAGTTATACTTAATAAGCCCTGGGTTTCACTATCACACCATTTAATGGGATAGTTTTATGACAGCATTTAATTAAAAAAAAAAAAAAACTCTATGAAGACAGTGTTACTGTTCATCTAAGTTAAATATGAAGTAAAGACAGTAATTAGATGGTGTTGGTTTTTACTTTCTAAAAGTCAGTTTTCAGTTCATCTTACACTAGTATTATAGTGTCCCATAAGATTTTTTTAAACCAACATTCTTTTTTCACCCCCTTAAGTAGAAAGAAATGGATTCATAAGGCAGAAAATGAATAAAACAAAAATAAGTCCCTTATAACCTCAACACAGGGGAAATGTAGTATACATACTATTATACATAATACATCATGAACTCTGGAAGCATAGTAAGGCATTTGGCTCTAACCAAAAGGTTGGTGGGTCAAACCCACCAGCTGCTCTGAGGAAGAAAGATGAGGCAGTCTGCTTCCATAAAGATCTACAGCCTTGGAAACTCAGTGGGGTTCACTATGAGTCAGAATCAACTCGATGGCAATGAGTATATGTAAGACATATTATTTTACTACATATTTTACTTTGCAGTTTTGTTTGTTTGGCTCTGTTGGATTTTGTCATGAAAGTAGCATAATTTCATTATCTGAGAACAAGACACAAATTTCTGGTCCACTTTTATTGCTTTAGGGATAAGCATGATTTAGGAGTTCTGTTGATACGGTGTCCAAGGCATTTATTTGACTGTTAACCGCAAGGCTGGCGGTTCAAACCCATCAGCCACTCCTTAGAAGGAAGACCTGGGAATCTTATTTCTGTAGAGATACCGCCTCGGAAGCCCAAGGAGGAGTCGCTATGAATCAGATCCAACTTGATGGCAGTGAGAAGTATGATTTGACCAAGTCTTTCTGGTTGATTTGATGAGTCTGATGGTTGGTGAACCAGGGGTTCTTATATTGGGAGGCTAAGTTGTTAGCACTTACTTGGAAGTTGTGATAGCTTCAGAATTAGCTTCGAGCCACCTGAATACAACTACTTTTCTGAACAAAGGAACAATATTGCTCTGCATAGTAGGGTGGTTGGGTAGAAGTTAGGATTTTTTTATAATGAAACTTTGTTGAATTAAAGGTTGATTCTAAGAGTCTCCATTCATAGTCCAGCATTGATCTCAGACCCATTTTAGTGGACAATTACTTACTTTAATAATGTCTTGATTATGTTAAATGAATGTATTTGTTATTGTGTTTTTAGCTAAAATCAATGAAACAGATACATTTATTGAATACAATTTTTTATATCTTTAGCTAAAATCAATGAAACAGATACATTTGGACCTGGAGATGATGATGAAATCCAGTTTGATGACATTGGAGATGATGATGAGGACATTGATGATGTAAGTAGACAAACCTTAAATTTTTCAATTTTGTTAGTGAGTTATCCACAGAAGAATTAGCTCTTCCCCTAACTCCCTTTAATCTGAGAATACTGAACACCTAAGATAT
Source organism: Orycteropus afer afer (assembly GCF_000298275.1). Lineage (NCBI taxonomy): Eukaryota > Metazoa > Chordata > Mammalia > Tubulidentata > Orycteropodidae > Orycteropus > Orycteropus afer. Next base: position 1,419,842 of record NW_006921991.1, read on the forward strand.
ATTTTGAGTTTGTCATTAATTAATTAACATACTCAATATTATTTAGAAGCCAGCTGGTCAAATTCTTTATACTTTGAAAATTCTTATAATCATTTCCTGTAAAGATCAGTATTTGCTTTGGCAATATGAGTACTAGACCCTCTATCATCATAACTTATTTAATGAAGAGTAGTGCTAAGGCATTTGACTGCTAACCAGAAGGCTGGTGGTTCAAACCCACCACTCACTCCTCGGAAGGAAGGTTGGGCAATACTTCCGTAGTGATACTGCCTCAGAAACCCAAGGAGGTGTCGCTATCATTTGGATCTGATTCGACGGCAGTAAGTTTGGTTGTCAAAGTTTTGGAAAGAGGTAGCTATTAAGAAATTTAGCAGACAATTATAAGAAATATATCTCAAAGGAGTTAAAAGCCTTGTTGCCAATGGGGTGATTTTTTTTTGTTGAGTATTCACTATTTGCCAACTCTTGGTTTGGCATTGGTCTCTTTATTTTGATGAAAATGTATTGGTTTTCCTTATAATGAAAGCAGTGATGCCCACGAGAGAGATGACTCACTGCTTCTGTTACTTGAATGAAATTCAGTATACTTTTTTTCTGACAGTGTAAATTTATTGAAAGACTAGAGGATGGTATAAGGTACTATTAAATCTTATCTAGATACTTTTTAAAATTCCCTTTAATAAAAATGTAGTTCAGAAACCCCATGTTTACAAGTCCAAAAATAATAATGTTCATTAATGTTTTGATTCAAAGATGAAATGTTAAAATATCTAGAGCAGTGGTTCCTGAGCAAGGTTGTACAAGAAAATTACCAGAGCTTTTCAGAATTACTGAGGCTGGTCTTGGCAAAGTCTGAGTGATACCCAAACCAAGATTGACAATTAATATTTTTCTATACTAAAGTTATTGCATATTTATTTATCAGTCCATGTTATATTTTGATGCATCTCCAAACTGTTTAGAAAATTCATTCTATACCCACAACCATATATAGGCTTGGCAGAAGATACTTTATGTGTGCTGTAAATATATCCATGTATGTAGTAGAGAAAATGTGGCAAAGTTAATGAAAACTACTTAGCCATAACCAAATACCATGTGGGAATGAGTCAGTGGGCTTGGGACCACAGTCTCAAGGGATACTAAGGTCAACAATCATAACATAGTCCACAGAGGGAGTGTACTACATCCTACTTTGGTGAGTAGTGACTGGGGTCTAAAAAGATTGTGAGCGACCATCTGAGGTGCAACTATTGTTCTCTCCCTGTCTGGAGGAAAGAAGAATTAAAAAAAGACTCAAAGAAACAATTAGTCCAAAGGACTTAAAGGACGATGTGAACCCCACATCGTCTACTACCCTGAGACCAGAAATAATTGGGTGGTTCCTGGTTACCACTACTGGTCACTCTGATTGGGACCACCAAAGGTCCTGGACAGAATGGGACAAAAATGTAGAATAAAATCATAAAACAGACCAGACTTTCTAGTCTGATAGAGGCTGGTAGAACCCCAAGACTGTGGCCTTTAGTTACCCTTCAAATCTGGAACTGAACCTACCTCTGGGGGAATCACCTTGTAGCCAAACAGGTCTATAAGTGAACAGTAACGCCCATGAGGAACATATTCCCCAGGATAACCATATGAGACTAAAAACTCAGCATTTGCTGAAAAACGAAGCTCAGAATGCAGGAGGGGGCAGGAAAGAGGATGGATGGAATTGGGGAACCCTGGGAGAGAGGAGGAATAGTGCTGTTACATCGAGGGGATTGCAGCCAATACAAAATGTGTATAAGTTGAATGGAAAACTTATTTGCTCTGTAGACTTTCATACAAATCACAATTTGTAAAAACAGCTCACCCTGTGAGTTCAAGAAAAATCGAGTACATATCACCAGTATGTATTTATGAATTCCTACGTATATACTACTATTCTCTTAATGTCTATGTACATTTTAAAATATACCCAGAGAAAAATGAAAAGGAATGAGAAATGTATTTATCATTCTATTTTCTTGATGTACCTTCCTTTGGAGACCCTCAGCCAGAGGATTCTTTTGACTAAACTGTTAATACTTTGGCAGTACAATTTCCAATTTCACTCTGTGGCAAGAACCTGGCATACAGCTTATTATGTGGTGAGTTAAGGGCAGATCCAAACCTAATTTTTTTTTTAATGCATTTTATTGAAATATAATTTATGTACAGTGAAATACACAAAACTAAAGTGACTGGGTCAATGCAGTTTTTTTTTTCTGTGCAGTGTTCCCTTCCCTCCTCTCCCCCCACCAAACCGAATTTCTTAAAGACTTCGTGCCCCCCCATGTGTTCCCAGCCCCCAAATACACTACCTAAACGTTAGCACAAAGGGAAGGAGGTGCTAAACTTTAAGACTATTCTACATAACAGAACATTAAGGAGGTGATCACATTAAGGAGGTGATCAAAAGGATTTTCCGTAGCAGTCCAGAATTGAAAAATCCAGTATCCTCAATTTCTTCTCCAAATGGGGTTTGTTTCCCAGATTGCCTAGGGGTGTGAAAGTTTTTATTGTATGTAGTAAATTGATGCGATACAGGAATTTTTTGTTTGTTTGACCTGATGTTCTTTTCACTTCCAGATCTAAACTGAACACAACGTTTTACATTCCATTTTTTTCTGAAGATTGTCCTACAGTTTGGATTTTGGATCTGGCCCATTATAGAAGAATAGAAGATTAAAATTTCATTAGCATGAGTGCAATTTGTTAAAGCAGACTGATTTGTGTTTAAGGTATTTGTTTCTTTAAAAACGAATACTGCTGAATTATCTTAAGTGAAATATTAAGCCCACATTTTTTTTTTTTTTTTTTGATGTAATCAATCTTCTGGATAAAAGGCCACAACATCTACTGTTTTTAAAAGAAAAGTAATTGCACCTTTCCTACTTTGACCACTTTACTTTTGTGAAATGGGTATTTTGAGTGAATCATATTCCCTATACTCACTATGGGTTCTGAATAATTCTTAGTTTTGACTAGTCAGGAGTTCTGGTGGCACAGTGGTTAAACATTCAGCTGCTTACCAGAAGGTTGGTGGCTTGAACTCACCAGCTGCTCTGCAGGAGAAAGATGAGACAATCTGTGAAGATTTACAGCCTTGGTAACCCTATGGGGCAGTTCTACTCTGTCCTTAGGGTCACTGTGAGTCAGAATCACCTTGATGGCAGTGAATTTTGGTTTGAGTTTGACTAGTCTCTGTACACACTCTTCCTGTATATTTACCTGGATATTCCCTTCAGATTTTGACATAATTCAAAAGAAGCAGAAATCTCCATTTGAAGTCAAAATGAGTAGGTTTGTTTTTCTTACATAAGTAGCATGTGGCTATTTTTATAGTAATTTTCATATCATATAATTCCTTCCATGATCTTATGTTGCTACCATAGACATGTCAATGAAAAAACATTTCCAAACTGCAATTTTTGGAGCTTTGGTTTTAATAGCAGTTTTGAATTTGTAAAGGTAGGAGTTGCAGAAATTGAACGGTAGGTGGCACCAAATTATCTTAACATCGGAAAGAATTGATAAATTGTGACTGTGTTTTTACATCATGTGCATAGGAAATTTCCCAGATTATGTTTTGATGACATGCATGTATGTAGAATATTTTTACAGAACAAAAAGGTTATGTTAAAAATGTCATTTTCAGAAGTCATACATCGTAAGCTACAGTTTTAAGTGCTTATAAACACTTGAATTATGTATAAATGAAAATCTAATTTCATAACAATTTGTACAAATTAAGTCTTTTTAAAACTATCCCTAAGCTAGGGAAAGAGGAAGGAATCACAGCTCAGTGAAATAAAGAAAATGTGCTGCAGAGTATACCCTTACTTTATGTTAAGGATTTATTTTATTTGTACATTTTTTTCTTTGTATTTTATTGGGGATCTAGGTTTTTCTTTTTTCTTTTTTTTTTTTCTTTAGTTTTTAATGTTATCAACTCTAATAAGATGAAAATAAGGGCTGAGCTAGTTAGATCTCAGTGGCTACTTCTAAATCTTAAACAACTTTCAAAGATGAGATCAATCATGTAGCTTGTGAATTGGTCTCGAGAGAAGTTTTCAGTGGTGAAAAGCAATATAAAGAGAAATAAACTATCCTTCACATGGTTTGAGAAAATCAACAAATCTTTCCTAATCCCTTTCTGGTATAATTACCTTTCCTAAATGTAAATCTGATATGTATTAATTAAATCTTAAGTTGAAGAATAGGAATTAAGAGTGCACAAAAATCTGGTTTATGTTTCTTACTCTGTGGAATTCCTGGACACTTACTAGGTGGAATGCGTCTGAAACCAAGGACTGGTTTGTAATATTTGTGAGAAATCAGCCTTGAAGACTTGCCTGAATGATGTCTTAAACAAAGTCTAACCTTCCTAAGACATTTCTGCCTCTATACAACAGCTGAGGATGGCACAGGACCAGGCAGTGTTTCTTTCTGTTGTACACAGGATGGCTGAGTTGGACTCAGTAGCACCTAACAATGACACACAAAAGTGTCATGCCGGAATTATAGTCCATTTCCTTCCACATTATTTTCCTAAGAGTATGTGAACTCTGCACATGGGATACAGGTCCTGAGAGGGATAGTGCAACCTAAACAACCTCCTCTAACAAATATGGTTTGACTATGAGTTGGGTCCGACTCAACGGCACATAACAACAAGTAGTCTAAGATTACAACTGTTACCCCAATTCATGTGTTTGCTGGTGGGTTCTTTTTTTCCTTGCCAGGTAGTTAAAGCCCAATCTAGTGCTGTTGGGAGCTCTGGTGGCATAGCACCTAAGGCATTTGACTGCTAACCAGAAGGCTGGTGGTTCAAATCCCCAGCCACTCCTCGGAAGGAAGGTTGGGCAATCTACTTCGGTAGTGATACCGCCTCGGAAACCCAGGGAGGGGTTGCTGCAGTGAGTGGGTTTTTTTTTCCTAGTGCTGTTGCATTCTGGAAAATCTCAAATCACAATGATTAATCATAGTTGGGACAAAGTTGTAGCTTATAAGCAACACTACTCCGAGGAGTTATTTTCCTAACATATATTTCATGTGGAAATGGTACAGTTTCATTGATTTGATTATATTTCAAATAAGGAATAGAAGTGATCTTTAAGGAAATTTTTTTGAGGGGCAGGGAGGGGTAATATTTGGTTCCTATAATACCATGACATAAGCTGTGCCCAGAAAGAAAGAAAAAAATAAACAATCCAAGAATAATAATACTTAATGCTAAGGGTGTGTAATAGTACTACTAATGAATTTGATAGGGTTGCATTTTTGACAGTGTCTGTACTTCCAGTTCAGAGTATAAATATGTTATATTACTAAGGTGGCTAAATAACCAAACTTAATCATTTGTGTAAAATGACTTGCCAAGATTTAATTGTTTGTTGAATCTTCCTTGAACATCCAGCTTCTAAAGAGACCATCTCTTGAACCTGTACACTGCATGATGGAAGGTCTTGTATTATGTTAGGGAATGACCGTTGGTTTTCCTCACCACATCTGTGGAATTGTGGCTATAAAGCTAGTTGCTTACAAAACTCTTGTGATTAGTAGTTTAATCTCTCTGTTGTATAAATATTATAAGATGTTGAATAACATCTCTAATAGGTATAAATGATCAGTATTGACTTCAGAGCAACTCTTAATAGATAAAAGCATGTTTTCAATAAAATAGCTAGATTTATAACTGATATTTGTATTGCATACAGATTTAACAACATCCACCATTAACTGTGGCTTGACAGTTCTAGTAAAAGTGAGGTGGTTTATGGTACCTGTCGTGAAGATTAAAGGATTTGTATTGGTATGATTTGTTTATCCTGCTTAGTTAAGGGTGAGTTTCATTTACACTGTTTCAGGTCCCGTGAACTTTTGCACACTATTTGGTGGTGTGGGGTTTTTTGTTTTGTTTTGGTCATTTTAACCATTTGCAAGTGTACAATTCAGTGGCACTGATTATATTCACCATGTGCAAACCATCACATTTCAAGAAGTTGTTCTTTACCCTCAGTAATTCCCACCAGTTTGTGCTTTTTTTTTTAACCATCATTCATTTTATCCACGTGTTTTGCTTCTTACTCAGGAAATAACAATCTGAATTAAGTCTTACTACAAATTTGATAAAGACGTTGGATTGTCAGAGCATGAAATGAGGAATTTGGAGAGTGTATTGGATTTTGCTTTACCTTCTCTTCCCTGCCAGCTGAGAAGTAATTAAGAGGCAGTGTGATGGAGAGGTGAAGACCATGGGCCTGTACCTAAACCCCTACTGTGCCCCTCTACTGGCCAGTGTCCCCAAGACATCTCCAACTTCTCTCAGCTTCAGGCTCCTCCCCTGTAAAATTGGGAATGATGAGAATAGAACCAGCCTGGAGGAATTAGAGGGAGGATTAAATGAGGCCTATGTACAATGCACATAGAACAGCACTTGATGCTTCTCACGTGGTATCCAGGACTGTGTCATAGAGAATATACACATCTTTTATATTCTATAATTGGCATTTACTTTACTCAGCCTTCGATTCCTATAATAGAGCATGTAGTATATATATTTGTATACCCATGTCCGCACAGTATTTAAAATAATAGCTGCCATCTTCATTTCATTTAACATAAGATTAACTTGAAGATTGCAGATCTATAAATTACTTGAGGATACTTCACAAAATACCATCTGCTCTTTATTTCCTAGAGAAAGTGTATAGTTACTATTGATAGCTCTGGTCATATTTCTTAAGTCTTTAATAAGTCCTTTTACATCCTTTCATTACAGATTCATGACAGCTAATTAGTACTAATTAATTTGGAGGTTTCCTTTGCCATCATATTTGGAATGATGTAAAGAAATCAGATGCAAGCTATTGCAATTTGAAAATAAAATATGAAGTAACATTCAATGATGTACACAATCTTTTTTTTCAAGTTTCGTAACCTCAAATTCACACTTCTATTCATGCTAATTCTTTTCTGAAAGTGTGTGTGTGTGTGTGTGTGTGTATATCTTAATTTTGATAACATGAGGGAAAAGGTATACTTAATCTTTTTTTATTTGTGTGTTTGGTTGTTTCAACGTACTTAGATTCCAAATATGAGGTTATCTTTTCTGGGTGAGTGAGCTTTCCACAAACCTGTGCTGGAGAAGACATTTTCTAATGGTCACTAAATTGTGAAAAATTACCTCACATTGCCAAAATTACATTCAAGAAACCTTACACCATAAAACCCTTGAGAGCTAGAACCCAGTGAATGGGACTGCTTTGTTTTTCCAGGTCTCAAAAGATTTCTGCATTTGTCAGAGTGCAGTCTCACCACTTTTCTATCACCTGTTTCAGTGGAAAAATACTTGTTTTCCTCCTCAAAGTTCACAGAGGTTCCAGCTTTCACAGGTTTTATTGTATTATGCAAAGACATAGCTGAAGTAGATATATAGATAGATATTTCTGAGTAAAGTCCCATGGCAGATTTAAACCATTGGGCTGTCAGCTATAGAATGACTTCGGTATTGAGATTTTTTAAAAAATCACTTCTTAGTTTGTATGACAAAATGGGAAGTACTGCATAAAGTACTTGGGTCAAGGAAAAGCATTTGTGTGGTTGAGTTGTGAGCTGAACTAGCCAACTGACAAAATGGTTATAAAAATGGGTTTATGGCCAGCCAACATTTTCTCAAAAATGAAAATGAGCTTGTCACTTTCAAGGAAAACAGTGTTTATGGCTGATGATAAAATTTGAGATTTTTGGAAAACTAGTATCCACTGCCATTAACTTTGACAACTTCATAGTAGAATGATTTTCCTGAAGAGATAAGTGATAATACTTCTGAATGTGACGTTTTAATATTGTAGAATGAAATATGTCAATGTTTGGAACATTTTTATAGCTTCGTTAACCAGTATTTTCTAAATGAACATGCATGATGTTAACAATCCATTCAATTCAAGCTAGACCTATGGATTTTAATGTACAAAAAAGTTCATTGATTTGGTTTTAGATTCCACATTGCAGCTAACCTTTAAAGAATCACCACTTCTCAAGATTGAGTACATTGTCAAAGGACATGTTGTTGTTGTTGTTGTTAAGTGCCGTCGAGTCCTTTCCGACTCATAGCGACCCCATGCACAGCAGAACGAAACACTGCCCGA
>NW_006921991.1:1429926-1430539 GCF_000298275.1 Orycteropus afer afer
CACGTGTACAGCCTCCGTTTGTGTTGTTGAAAAAAGGTGTTTGCAATGAACAAGTCGTTGGTCTTGCAAAATTCTACCATACGAGGACATAACACTGATGAAAAGACAAAATACTCCCCCTTTTAACTACATAGCTCTGTGAGGTCGGTTTCCTCCATTTGCTTTAACCACTTCAACATAATGCAGTGTGCTGAGTACAGACGCAGACGTGAGATTCTTTTGTTAGCCAGACAGTAGAGATTTGCAAAATGGAAATAATGCCGCTCAATAAAATTTTTGTTTTGGAAAATAGAGTTAATTTTCATTGAAAGTAGGTTTTATGTTTACACATTGGACCTATTGAGTTGATAAATATTTCTTAATTCTTAATGTGGTCAATATTGATAGATATAAACCACAAGGGAGCTTGCCATTCCAAGGAAAACAACTGATGATATTTGTTATCAATGATAAAGTAGCTTTCAACTAACAATTAGAGTTCTGGAAAACAGGAATCCACCACCATTGTTGTTGTTAAGTGCTGTTGAGTCATTTCCGACTCATAGTGACCCCATGCACAGCAGAACGAAACACTGCCTGATCCTGCGCCAGCCCCACAATCCCTGCTATACTT
>NW_006921991.1:1430839-1438661 GCF_000298275.1 Orycteropus afer afer
ACTCAAAAGCATCAACTCTTCTTCGGTCTTCCTTATTCATTGTCCAGCTCTCACATGCATACGAGGCGATTGGAAATATCATGGCTTGTGTCAGGCTTATGAATAGCAAAGAAACTCCACTGCCATTAGCAGATACAAAAGATTTGGGGTCTTTAATTATGTGTAAATGAGGGCTGGCATCTCTGCTGTAAAAGGGAACCCAAAACATTTCAGAACTGCTGCACTAGACTAATTGACCAAATAATAGATTTTTAAGGTATTCCTTGTAAGTTTTTAGGAATGTAATGAAAAAAGGCCAGGAAACTTGGTATTTTTTCTTTTGTTAAAGACTTAAATGAAAAACACTATATATGAGTGATATGACATGATATTACAAAAATGTCATTTGACCCACATTAGCCTCTGACTTCTATATAATTCCAATTAAAATCTCAGCAGGATTTGGCAGGGGAGGAGGGTGATTAGAAAAATTGATCCTAAATTTTTTATAGAATCCATTAATTTCTAAGAATGTTTAAAATGGGCAGAGGGGGACACAGATGCAGGAACAAGAAATCAGTTTGAAATCAAACTCATGAATGTGGGGGTTGGTATATGATAAAAGTGACTTCAAAAATAATTGGGAAAAGGATGGATTGTTTAATGGTGCTGGGAAAAGCACAGAGAAAAAATTCTTTACACAAAATAAATTGCTTAACAGTGAAGGTCAGTGTTAGCTACGAAGGGGAAAATAAGAGTTGGGGGGTTGTGTGTGTTATGTGTTAACGAAAGTATATTAAAACCCCTAAAGCAGAAATCATAAACTGTATATAAAATTGATGTATTTTATTTTGTAACCATCATAGGAAAGTTTAGATCAGGCAAGAATAGTCAGTGGGAGACGTTCTGATGTATAGGATATTTGCTGGGCATTAAAGTGCCTCCTCACAGATTGCCCATCAGTTAGATAAAATCAGTAACTATAATGAACTTGGACAATACCTTCACTAGGTTGTTAAAAACCACCACCAATGAGGGGCAGGTGGACATACGCTTCCAGATGTGATAATCTGAGACTGACAAAATCTCACCTATGCAGTATTGCTGAGAATGCATAACCTGAATCTAATCATGAAGGACCTTCAGACAAAAATGGCTTCAGAAGTGTTAATTTCCTAAAAGGTAAAGGCTACAGAGACCAAAGGAGCTCTGCTAGTGTAGTGCCTAAGGCACTTGACTGCTAACCAGAAGCCAGAAGGCTGGCGGTTCAAATCCACCAGCCGCTCTTCGGAAGGAAGGTTGGGCAATCTACTTCCGTAATGATACTGCCTTGGCAACCCAAGGAGGGGTCGCTATGAATCGGGTCCAACTCGACGGCACATAACAACAACATGGACACTAAAGAGACGTGACAAGTGAAATAACTGATCCTATGCTAGATCCTGTTCTGGTGGGGGAAAGGTGCTATAAAGAATATTATTGGGTCAAATGACAACATTGGGATACTGAGTCAATTAGATAAAATTATTGTATCCATTGTTAAACTTACTGAAGATAAGTGGTGTGGTTTTGTAAGAGAATATCCTTAAGTCTTATGAAATACATCCGACTAATAGTGACCCCTCCCCTCCTTGGGTTTCTGAGGTAGTGTCACTCCGGAAGTAGATTGCCCACCTTCCTTCCGAGGAATGGCTGGTGGGTTTGAACTACTAGCCTTCTGGGTAGCAGTCAAATGCCTTAGGCACTATGCTACCAGAGCTCCCAGGAAATACACCCTGAAATATTTAAGAGTAAAGGGTCATGCATATGTATTCAATTTAAACAATTGTGGGTTAAAAAAATAAAGATACAGATGAGCTCAAATGATAAAGCAAATGGAGTAAAATGCTAACAGGTGAATTGGGAAGGGGTCTGGATAAAAGTTTTTTGTAAACTTTTGTTCTTTCAACTTTTGTGTTAGATTATTTCCATATAGAAAGGTTTCTAACATTTTTTTGATTGATGGATTTTGGCATAAATGAGTTTTGCTCGTTTTAGGAAATGATAGTAAACTAAGGTGAAATATTTGCAACGTTTAAACCCCCAAGGAATTATCTGGAATACAAGAAATTCCTGGAAGTCAAGAAGAAAATTACAAGAAGCCCAATAGAAACAAGGGTTGAATAGCCAATTTACAGAAGGGTAACCCAGATTGAATAGCTAGTTCATCACATATTTGTATATAACTGCAATCGATAGGTCTTGAAAACAATTCCAAGCAAGGAAAAACTATCCTATAACCTTAGAGTGCGTATCCGCATAATACTATGTTTGTTTCAAGCATAGACACAGCTACAAAAGTCTATTAAACGGGATGTCATGACTAGGGAGGGGAATGAGAATGGAAATGGAAAGTAAAGGGAGTACTTTTACTCCCTTTAAGAGTAAAATTAAAGAGGGGTGCTGCACTGACTGGTGGTATCAGCTGGCTGAGAACCCAAGAGCTGGAGGAATTAAACTTGCACCCAAGGTCTGTAAGAAAAGGAAAATGAAAGAAGATGAAAACAAATAAAAGGAAAACCGCTCACATGTCTTTATTAACTTGGCTCAGTATCAGTGGGCTAGAAACCGCTTTCAGCGGGCCCAGGCCACCAGCCACGACTTGCCCATTTTCCTGCACATCGATATCTGAACTCCCCTGCTGGCTTTCTCAGCACACTCGCGGCCTCCTTCCAGCACACCTTTGGGCGTAGCAGGAACACGTTCATCACAGAAACATTTTTGTGCCATAGAAACTTTCCAAACTTTTCGCCAAGAATCCAAATACCCACTGCTGACAGTTTCAGCAGCTGCTTTAAAAAAAAAAAAAGTTTGAGATGTACATACCATAAAGTGAACCCGTTTAAAGTGTACAATGCAGTGGTTTTTAGTGTATTTACAGTTCTGCAACCACCACCATTAGCTAATTTTAGGGCATTTTCATCGTTCCCAGAAGAAATCTTGAACCAGTTATTCAGCTGCGTTTTCAATCTTGCATGCCTCTCCCCAACCCCTAAGGGTGGGAATAAAAACCTCCAAAGTGGCTAGTCACCACCCAGCAGAGAAACGTGCAGCCTGGGCGACCAGGGAGGAGGCAGGACAGGAACCGGTTATCACTTGGTAAGCTATGCCTGGGCAGACACCTGGAGGCTTAAGTACGCCCTGCAAGAACGTACTTTTTCAATATATGTTTTTTAAAAGGTAATAAATGGGCATGGCAGGCGTGAAAAGATTTCCAGTGAAAAGTCACCTTCACCTGACACCCACTCCTGAGGCGACACGTTTCGCAGTTTCTTGTGTGTCCTCCCAGGCAGGTTCTCCTTGCAGAGATTTCTTGAGGGCTCATTTGCATCCTGGGAGAAGCGGAACCATCGAGGCTCTTTCTGAGGGAATCCTTGGGGGAATGGGGCAGGATTGAGAGGCCGAGATCGGCGGGAAGATGAGCTCGTGCCCATCCTTGAAGGAAGGCCTCAGTGGCCTGCTGGAGTCCAGCACAGGGTGATCACGTGCCGGCGAGGGCGCGGGAGGAAGAGACAGAGCATGAGCCACTTGAGTGCCTCGAGGACTAGACCCTAACTGCGTGGAGGAAGGACTCCCACAAGCCTCCCGAGCTGCCCTCCCTGCGCCTGCAAACGCAGCACTGGTCCTGGTGGGCGCTTGAGCTCCTAGTTAGGAGCCATTTCCAGAGTTACAGTGTAGAGTGCGCATACAGACGCCGTGTATGTTTGGACGTGTGTGCGTGGTCTGCAAGAACATGGATGTGCAGAGTGAGCGAGCATGTGCACGTGATGTGTGAGAAAATTCACCCTGTATGTGAGAAATTGTACCCTATGTATAAACTCGCTTTGAGTGAAATGTGTGTGCACTGCGTGGGGAAATGTGATGAAGCTGTGTATACACGTTGTGTGTCCATGCTGCAGGTAAACACTGCATGAGGAGTTGTGTGCACACCGAGCGTGTGCGTGCTGTGTGTGCGCGCAGTGTACGTACAGCACTGTACGAGGTCACGCGTGTGTGCCGTGTGTGTGCGCGCGCTGCGTGAGTCCCAGATTTCACATCGCCTGTGAGCCCTGTGCACACGGTATGCGCGCGCTGAGTGAGTGCGCGTGCGCGGGCGGCCAGGCGGGCGCGCGAGAGCCGGTGCGACGCGTCGGGACGGGAGTGCGCCTGTGCAGCCAGCTCGACCCGAAGGAGCGCAGCGGCGGTTGCGGAGCGCGTCGAGGGGGCTGCGGGGCGCGTGCGGCTCCGCTGGAAGATGGCCGACCTCGGCGGGGCGCGGAACTCGCCTCCTCACAACCGGCCTTCAGGTAAGGCCTCGGAATGTGGGGGGCGAGTGATGGCGCGTGGGGGCCCTGAGGCGCCGTGGGGCGAGGGGGCGTGGCAGCGGCGCAGGCAGTGGCTGTGAGGGGCAGAGTGGGGGGTGGGGCGGAGCTGAGGAAATGGCCTTGGGTTGGCCTGGGGCTGAGGGGAGCGAGAGCTAGATCCCACGCGGGCGGCGGGATCCTCTTCTGGGGTGGCCTGGGTGAGTGGCTTCGGTGGGTGACAAGTGTGTTTGGAGCGAGGGTTCTTGTCGAGCAGTTTAGGCGAAGGGCATTGGGCTGACCGAGAAGCCGTTGGGGGTTTCCCTGGCCTGCGTGTCCGATCTCTGGACGTCCTGGGTTCCGCACGCTAACGGACTTGGTGCTCGGCGTCGCGCTTCGCGGCAGCCGCAGGGAGCAGAATTGGCATGTCACCACTGACTGGGCAGAGGGAGTGCCCGTGAGCGACTGTGCGGGCGCGTGCAAGGGGCTGGATGGCCCCGACGCACGGCTTCGCTCTGAGGCCTTAGGTGGCCTGCGAAGGAGGCAAACCTTAGGGAGGCGCTGGGCGGAGCAGGCCGGGTGTCAAACCGGCCGCGGCTCCCTCACGTGGCAGCGCAGCGAGGGAGTCTCTCGGCTTCAGAGGCTACAGCAGCCTGAAGCTTCGGATTCGCTGCACAGGAACCGGGGAAGCAGGGGAAATTTTTGAGGACTTGGGCTCAATTTTGGAGAACAAGGTCGGGCCTGTTCTGATGTTAACGTAATGTCAGAGTGGTTGCAGGTAGTGTGGGGATGTAAACAGCGTGGAAACCGCTTTCATGTTATTTTCCCTGGTAACACTTTTTTTTCTTTTAAGTTAGTACGAGCTATTTAAACAAATCTTCTTTATTGAATATAGCATGCATACCAAAAAAAAGCACACGGGTTTTTAATTATCCCATTGGATGAATTCTCAAAGAGTGAAGATAAGAGTATTTTATATCAGGTGGACCAGGAAAGGAGGGAAAAAAAAAATCAAAGGAAATGCTCTTTAGTCACTTAAAACGTGCTTTTCATTGGGGCAGGGGTGACTTGCCTCATTTACAGAATAATGGGGTCACTTAAATTTTTCCAGTTTCTGTTTTTGTGTATTTTTTTTTCAAGGCAGAGTTAAACAAATATTACAGGGTGGTGATATAAACGCATTTAAAATATGTGCTTCTGGTTTTTTTTTGCTTGAAAAACTTTGCTGTATCTGCTAGGGAAGAACCCAGAACTCCCACCACCACCCCCTGCCCACACATACACCCATTAACCCACCCCAATAGGCCCTCCCTAGTGGGTGACCTAGTAGAAGAAGAAAACATTGGAATAGGGAGGCTCATGAAGTTTATATATTTATTTGGTTGGGAGTTTAAATAACAAGTTATTTCAGTGTTTTGTGTACTAAGGGGAGGAGGGGAGAGGAATGGGGGTTGAGCCTTCAGTTTTTCTGTGGGATGCATATAAATTTATTTGAAGGAACTTAATAAGAGGGATTCTGCTATTCTTGTTGGAAACTTCGTTGTGAAACCATTTAATGTACCTTGCAGTGATATTAAGATTAGCTTAAAGCTGTTTTTCTTCATTTGAAATTGAAAATATGGAAAAACATGTTGAGTGAAGGTTTAAAGTATTAAACGTCTGTGTACATTGGGGGGAGGGTTTGGTGTGGAAAAAATCAGTGTTTAGTTTAGGTGCCAGATGAAACCATGGTTTGTTCTTTTAGAGGTTAGTGAGGCCAGGTACTTAGAAAAATAATGTCAACCTCAGAAAAGTATTAATTCTTAAGGTTTTATTCCAATCCACCCTGGATCATTCTTGGTTGTCCAAGGCCTTCTGGGATCCATTCCTAGTGAGAATCACCCATTGGTCCTAAGGTTGCATTGAGTGCAATGAGGGCCACTGAAGTCAAAAGAGATATTTAGGCTCATCAGTTGATTTGTCCAATTTCATGTTGCATAGTTAGGGGTTATGCATTGGTGAGTGGTATTCTTGGGAGCTGTTGTAGAAGATGGCAAGGGAATACCTCTGGTTGTTTTCTGTATGACAGTTTTGCTTGATACTGAGATCCTGTGCAAATTTCCATTACTTGCCAGTGATGTCTTTTCTTTCTAATTATCCCGGGTTGCAAATTACCAAATGCAGTGTTCTTTTCAGTGCCTGTGTTATACGCACAGTATAACAAATGAGGAGCATACAAGCCTGTTGTTTCAATTTGCTTAAATACTGTTAGCCAGCAGGTAGAATCAGTCACCACATCTCAACTGATCCTTTGCTCCCCTCAGCCTAAAACACTCCCTTCTCCCCTTTCTGTGTCCAACAGAGACCCTTCCTCCTTCAGGGTTTCCCTTGCTCTAAGTGCCTTTTAGTCAGAATTAACAAACTCCCTGTCTTTACCTCCAGAAAAGCACTTGTCTTATTTTGCTAAATTCCATTAACCGTCTAGTTCATTCCAACAGACATTCATTGGATGCCTCCTGTGAGCCAGACCCTGGGCTGGTGGCTGCTGCTGTCTTGACAGAGCTAAGTAGTCAGAGGTTCCAACTGTCTTTAGTGTGAAGGCCAGCGCTCCTTTTCTTGCTGTGTCACCTTGGGCAAGTTATTTGGCATCTCTGAGCTTTGCTTTTCTCATCTTTAAAATGGGCTTGGGAACAACCCTGGGAGATGGAGGCTTTTTTTCTTTTTTTCCCCTTGAGGCAGTGTTTTGAGGATGAATGAATGAACACCTGTAAAGCAGTGCCTTACACACAGTAAATGTTCAGACTGTGTTAACCATGATAAGTTTTGTGTTATCTACTTTGTTTATTTGAAGGAACTTAGTAAGTTCCTCATCAGCTTGAGGGAAAGGCCTGGGTCCAGGTTATACCATACTTCCTTCATTGCTACCTGGTGATGAATATTGGGTGACAGTAGCTGATCTCCTTAGGGGTAGAGAGTGACTAACTCCTCCCCAGAAATGTTTCACATAGTAGGTCTCTAACCCATGTTGGCCAATTGTATTATTCTGGGTACAGATCCACTGGGTTGAGTGCCCAATAAATATGTGTGAATGTATTAAATGTTTGGGTGGAGGGGTTTGAGATAATGGAACTAAAAGCATGTTTCCTAAGGCCTGTTGAGTCTTCCAGTGCATTCTGTGGATAACTCTTGTTTTATTGAATCTGAGGCATTTTTCTCATTGTCCCATAGTAAGGAGGGAATTAGGAGTCCTGGTGGCACAATCATTAAATGCTCGGCTGCTAACCTAAAGGTCAGTTGTTTGAACCTACCAGCAGCTCTGTGGGAGAAGTGACATGGTGATCTGCTCCTGTAAAGATCATAGCCTAGGGAAACCTAAGAGGCAGTTCTACTCTGTCATATAGGCCACTCTGAGTCAGAATCAACTCAACAACAAGGAGGGAATTGGAATCCCTGGGTGGTACAAATAGATATTGTGTTTGGCTGGTTGAGTCCACCTAGAGGCATCTTGGAAGAAAGGCTGGGCTTTTCTTTTTTTTTTTTTTTTA
>NW_006921991.1:1439265-1442066 GCF_000298275.1 Orycteropus afer afer
GTGGAAGCATGGAGGTGAACTATGTAGGCTCCCTCAGCTCAGCCTTGGAGGTGTCATCCTCTGCTGTCCTTCCATTTGTGTATGTTTCATCCCCAGCCACTCAGTTAGGACAAGGTAGTGATTCAAACTAGAAGTTCAGTAGAGCCTATCCAGTAGACTGAAGAAACCAGAGTTCATTAGCTTTCAAAATTACACTTTAAACCATTTTTGTACGCCTTAATATGAAAACTGCTTAGACTTAAGAAGAGCAGCTTGAAAGAGAAACAGAGAGAGAGGTCTCTAAATTCACGTGGGATATAATCAAGGTCATATTTTGGCTCTCGTGAACTTGTTCTAATTTTTGTCACCTTCACTTTGAATTTGCATATGAGCAATTGATTGTCTGTTCTACAGTCAGCTCCTGGCCTTGTTTTGACTGAAGTTACAGAGCATCTCTGTGGCTTCTTTCCACGGATGTAGTTGATCTGATTCCTGTTTGTCCCATCTGGTGAGGTCCAAGAGTATAGCTGCCATTTATGTTGTTGAAAAAAGGTATTTACAGTGAAAAAGTCATTGAACTTACAGAATTCTGTCATGCGATCCCTGGTGTCATATTTATCACCAAGGCCATATTTTCCAACTACTGATGCTGTTTCTTTGTTTCCATCTTTCGCATTCCACTCATCAGTAATAATAAATCTTGATTGCATGGTTGGTCAATTTCAGACTGCAGAAGTTGGTAAAGATCTTCAATTTCTTCATCTTTGCTTTTAGTGGTTGGTGTGTAAATTTGAATAATAATAGTATTAACTGGTCTTCCTTGTAGACATATGGATATTATCCTATCACTGACAGCATTGTACTTCAGGATAGATCTTGAAACTTTTTTTTTTTTTAAAATCAGCATTGTACAACAAGCTTTTTATTGGGGCTGATGTATGGACAGCTTAACACAGGAGAAGTGTACAGAAGAAGGGGCTATTTTCAGGATACTTATCAAAATGCGTGGGAGGTATTTTAGCAGTATGTAGTTGACTAATTGGGGAATTTGGGAAAACTACCCAATCCTGTCATTGGTGGAATGTGTTTGTAGGGAGTTGTCAAGTTCCTATGATTAGTATATTCAGTAGAATCACATGGTATAGGTGATAGACATTTTTCTGAAAGAGAAATAATCAGTCTTCTTAAGCTGAATGAAGAAGTCAAAGTCACTATTGGTTTAGCATCATTTCTTGAGATCCTAGACAAGAATCAGTCATTCTGTTTGACATTACCACACTGGGTATTTCATTCTTTCAATTTATGTAATCACCAAATATTTATTTAGTGCCAGCTGTGTGTCAGGTATTGTGCTAGGCACTGGATACGTGGTAGTGAAGCAGATACATGTAGTCTTTGCTGTCTTCCAACTTATAGTCTTAGATCCTGCTTGCTTATCCTTCCTTTTTTTTTTTTTTAAAAAAAAAATGTGCTTTGGGTGCAAATTTACAAAGCAAACTTGTTTTATATTCAACAGTTCATGCACATCTGATATCACAGCCCCAGTTATCATCTCCAACCATGAAAAACTCTCCTCCCCTCTCCTCCTTGTGATACCCAATCCCTGTGCCCCTCTCATCTATGCATTCCTGTCTGTTCCGCTTTCCCTCTATGTGAATGCTACCCCCTGGTGTCTCATGGCTGACTGATCCAAGGGGTGCATCTCCCAAAAGTAGGTAGGTACATCACCCTAGGGTAGGTGTTCTGCATGTAGGTCTTTCTACTGTTAGGTTAAGAGCCAATCCATGTGAGTGAGTCCATTTCTAGGCCCAAAGGGTTACCTGAGGCCATAGTCTTGGGGGTTCTACCAGTTTCTTTCCAACCAGTAATTCTGGTCATTTTTGTGTTTTTGAATTTTGTTCCACATTTTTCCTCCCACTTTGTCTAGGATTTCCAGTTTTGATCTCTTTCTGAGCAGTTAGCATTGGTAGCCGGGCACCATCTAGTTCTTCTGGTCTTGGGGTCCATCTTATCTTTGGACTAATTGTTTCCAGATGACTTTAATTTTCTTTAATCTTTGCTCCAGAGGAGAGTAGATCAATAGTTGCATTTTAGATGGCTGCTCGAAAGCCTTTAACACCTCAGTTGCTAGTCACCAAAGTAGGCTGTAGAACAAATTTTTTATGTACTATGTTGTGCCAATTGAGCATGATGTCCCCCAAGACCATGGTCCTGAGTCCATAGGCCTGGTGATTCTCTCTCACAAGGTGATTGGTTGCCTCTGAGAAGTTATTCTAACCCTGTCTTCTGTTGCTTCTGTAATGTATGTGGCTTATTTTGTAGCATAAGTAAGATCATCTTCAGCCAAATCTATCCTTGGTCTAAGATGTATTCCTGTTCACCTACCCCCACCTGATCTTCTCACCTGTCTGTACATTAATCTGTAGCCTGGTGTTTGGTGCTAGTGATACTGCAGTATTGTGCATGTAATAGTATTTGCTTCTGTTCTCTCTATCTTTTGTGTATGTTTTAGTGGCTTTCCTTTCTCCAGTATCACCGTGCTGGTCACAGACTCTTTTCATACCATCTCACTCACAGGATTGGAATTCAATGAGATTTCAGGCTTTAGTTATTGTTTTCTAATAATTTAAACATTTTTTGTTGTTATGTTGTTAAGTGCCGTCGAGTCGTTTCCGACTCATAGCGACCCCATGCACAGCAGAACGAAACACTGCCCGATCCCGTGCCAGCTCCACAATCCCTGCTATACTTGAGCCCATCATTGCATTTTTTAACATTAGTAAAATACATTTTAACTATTTTAAAGTGTACAGTTCAGTGAC
>NW_006921991.1:1442496-1445087 GCF_000298275.1 Orycteropus afer afer
TGGTGGGTTTGAACCACCAGCCTTCTGGTTAACAGTCAAATGCCTTAGGCACTATGCCACCAGAGCTCGCTCCTTTCTCTTTATGGCTATGTAATACTTCATTGCATATGTATACCACATTTTGTTTATCCGTTCATCTGTTGATGGGCACTTGGGTTATTTCCACCTTTTGAATCTTGTGAATAATGCTGCAGTGAACATTGATGTACCTGTATCTGTTTGAGTCCCTGCTTTCAAGTGTAGGGTATATTCCCTAGGTATATTGCTGGGTCATACGGTTCTGTGTATAAGATTCTTTTAGCATGTGCACCGTTTTACATTCTAGTCTATTTCTGCATATACCATTACCCCTGCCTGGAATTTCCATCTTCCTGCCCTTCCTTGATCTGAGTCTGATCCCCACCCCCACCTGGGAGAGCAGCAAAGTCTAGGAGAAATCACATTGGATTGAGGGTCAAAGAAATAATTAGAATGCCCCTACTTAATATGACCTTAGGTGGGTCACTTGACTTTTTAGAGACTCCATTTCTTTAATTTCAAAATATAAACCCCCTTCCCCAGAAAGCAATGATCACTGATATTTCATGACCATTTATTTTATCAAGTGTTCTTCACATGCATCATTTCATTTAATGATTCTGACAGCTGTTTACCACAACCCATTTATCATCTGTCAGCAGTGTTTTCCATCTTTTTCCTTTTTCTTTAAACAAACAGTAGCAGCCTTATTTATTTTCTTTTCAATTTGCTAACATACATTTTTGGTCCCCAGTTTTAGAGAGTATAATAGCAAAACACTTGAGATTGTGTGACACAGACACTTTACAGGAATACATATTATTTTTAATATCAAAATAAGCCACATACATTGGCATTCTGTTGGATATGCTATATTGATTTTATTTATCATTTAGATATTTGGGTAGAAAAGAAAATAAGAGGAAACCAGGAGAGGGTCACAGATGTGATTAAACTAAGGTTGGGATTTAAACCTTGTTTTGAAACCTTCCTAAGGTTTTTTTTTTTTTTTTACCATTTTTTAAAATTAAGACATTATTCATGTAATATAGAACCATTTTGAAAATATAACATTCAGTGGATTCAGTGTATTCACAGTGTTTTGTAACCATCACTGGAACATTTCTATCACCCCAAAAAGAAGGCCCATACCTATTAGCAGTCCTTCACAGTTCCCCCATCCCACCTTTATTCTCTTTTATGGCTGGATAAAGTTCCAGTTTATGGACATGCCACATTTTATTTATCCATTCAACAGTTGATGGGCATTTGGGTTGCTTCCACTTTGTGGCTATTATGAATAATGCTGCTATGAGCATTCGTGTACAGACTTCCCTCCAATTTTACACACACCAACATTTTATGGAGTGGGACAGTCCAAGAGAACTGAGAGCCAGGAAAATGTGAGTCCCAGAAGGAAGCAGAGCAAGTCAAAGCAGACCACAGCTTTGCAGGCACACGTGGCTGGTTGCTTGGACCCACAGGCCATGTCCAGAGAGACTGTGTGCAATCCCTCTAACTTGGAACAGTACTGGTAGAAAGAAGGTGGACAGTTTGTCTGTTGTCCCCTTTCTGTCTGTGGTGGCCTGTCTCTCATTAGTCAGAGTGAGTCTCCCAGGCCCTTAATCCCTTTGTGGTTGTGGTTCCTGGCCATTCTAAGTAGCCTGTGATGCAGCTGAGCCTCCCTGGGTCCAGCTTGGTCATCAAGAAGTACAAAGGCTGGTCCTGGCAGTCAGTGCTGAGCGTGGTGGGCTTCTCTGTTGGGGGCAGTGACTTTTAGCACTTCCAGAAAGATGTGGTTAAAAGGCCACAAGAACAGTCAGTCCGTCAATTCTGGCAGAGTTGTGCAGCAGGTGGCCAAAGTCTGGGGTCAGGAAGCACATGATCTTGAACCACTTGGGGTGGCGCCAAAATTAGGCCCAATGGGCGGGGTGCTCAAGAAGTGCCACTTGTTTGCTTTTGGTGGGTTGGTTGCCCAGTCCTTCTGGTTTTCATTGCTGTGTAACAAACTGCCCTGGAGCCAGTGAGATAAAATACCTTCTTTCTTCTCATGGACTGGGCTTGACGGGGAGGTTGCAGTCAGAGTCAGTGGTGGCTGGAGTCATCTGGGGCCCGACTGGGCTAGAGGTTCAACATGGCTCACTCCGAGGTTGGCAGTTGATGCTGGCTGTTGGCTTGGAACTTGGCTGTGGCTGCTGATTGGAGACTTGCACATGACCCTTTTGGAACACTGACATGTGACCTTTGTGTGGCTTGGACTTGCCACAGCCTGATGATAAGTTCCACCAGCGAGCATTCTAAGAGGGCACTCTCATCCCCTGATAAATATGGAGAAACTGAGGCTTAGAAAGTGTTCAGTGGGTCAGGTCACAGAGCCAGCTATAAGCATGAGCCCTCTTATCCTGATGCTGTCCCAGGATGTGGGAAATGTGAGTTAGCATTCACTAGGGGCCTAACATGCAGTAGGTGCTCAGTGTATGCTACTGCACCCCTTTTATGAACTTGGAGAGCATTTGTTGAGTGCTTACTGTGTACAAAGAACGCTATTATGCCCTTTGGGAGCTGCAAGAGCA
>NW_006921991.1:1445547-1449147 GCF_000298275.1 Orycteropus afer afer
TTTCTGAGGCAGTATCACTACGGAAGTAGATTTCCCAACCTTCCTTCTGAGGAGTGGCTGGTGGGTTTGAACCGCCAGCCTTCTGGTTAACAGTCAAATGCCTTAGGCATTATGTTACCAATGCAAACACATTAGATGTTTTGATAGACATTTCTGATACAAGGTTTATAGTCATGTCTGATACCAGATTAAATTGCTGTACAAATGATGAAGTTTCCATCCAGAGCCATAATCCTGTTTGTTTATTCAGCAAATATTTGAGTACTTCCTACAAATAAGGTGCTGGGGATTCAGAGATAAATGAGGTGAGAGATTAGAGGGCAAAGTTCATATGGACAGGCTCAGGCAGTAGCATGTAGGGCAGTGGCATCCAAGGCAACAGGCCATACCCAGCGCGTGGGTAGCATGCATGGAGTCATTGATTCTTTCTGCAGGCCCACCTTGTGCTAAGCTTTGGTGGTCCAAAGATCAGCCCACCATAGGTCGATAGATCTATTTCTGGGTTCTCATTTCTGATCCATTGGTCTATATGTCTATTGTACCAATAGCAGGCTGTTTTGACAACTGTGGATATATAGTATGTTTTGAGATCTGGGAGTGTGGACCTCTACTTTGTTCTTTAGTAGTGCTTTGCTTATTCGATGTCTCTTTTCCTTTCCATATAAAATTAATGACTGGTTTTCCATGTCTTTAAAGAATGTTGATGGAATCTGGTTCAGGATTGCATTGAATGTATAGACTGCTTTGGGTGGTATTGATATTTTCACAATGTTCAATCTTCCTGTCCATGAGCATGGTATGTTCTTCTATTTATGTAGATCTCTTATAGTTTCTTGATAATATTTATCCCCAAGTATCTTTTTATTGCTATTGTAAATGGTATTGATTTCTTTATTTCCTTTTCAGAGACCTCTTTGCTGGTGTAGAGGAATCCAACTGATTTTTGTATGTTGATCTTGTGTTCTGCCACTTTGCTGAACCTTTCTATTCATTCCAGTGAATTTTTTTTATGCTGAGTCTTTTGAGTTTTCTATGTATAGGATCATGTCATCTGCAAATAGAGAGCTTTACTTCTTCTTTGCCAATTTGGATGCCTTGTATTTCTCTTTCTTGCCTTATTGCCCTGGCTAGGACTTCCAATACCACGTTAAATAGAAGTGGTGGTAGAAGGCATCCTTGCTCACATGGCACTTTGATTAGCTCTACTCTTGGCCAGAATTTCCCAAAGGGTGATGGCACCCAAGAGGGCATTAGGTTAATCCCAAGAGAGTTAACTTATTTTACAATTTTATGTTAATAGCTCTGTAAATTTTTTTACTTGTATTATACAAATACAACTAATACAAACTGTGATTTCAAGAATATTATCAGAATGAGCGAAAAGAAAGCCGATTTAAATAAAATTGCTAAGTAATAGTTTGGGTCTGTGCTGGCTAACACAAATATACTAGCCACATGTTGTTGTTGTTGTTGTTATGTGCTGTCGAGTTGACCCCGACTCATAGTGACCCCTCCTTCGGTTGCCGAGGCAGTATCACTACGGAAGTAGATTGCCCAACCTTCCTTCCGAGGAGTGGCTAGTGGGTTTGAACCGCAAGCCTTCTGATTTTAAATCTTCTGGTTGGTTGTTGTTGTTGTGTGCCCTCGAGTCAGACCTGACTCATAACGATCCCTCCTTGGGTTTCTGAGGCAGTATCACTATGGAAGTAGATTGCCCAACCTTCCTTCCGAGGAGTGGCTAGTGGGTTTGAACCGCAAGCCTTCTGATTTTAAATCTTCTGGTTGGTTGTTGTTGTTGTGTGCCCTCGAGTCAGACCTGACTCATAACGATCCCTCCTTGGGTTTCTGAGGCAGTATCACTATGGAAGTAGATTGCCCAACCTTCCTTCCGAGGAGTGGCTAGTGGGTTTGAACCGCAAGCCTTCTGATTTTAAATCTTCTGGTTGGTTGTTGTTGTTGTGTGCCCTCGAGTCAGACCTGACTCATAACGATCCCTCCTTGGGTTTCTGAGGCAGTATCACTATGGAAGTAGATTGCCCAACCTTCCTTCCGAGGAGTGGCTAGTGGGTTTGAACCGCAAGCCTTCTGATTTTAAATCTTCTGGTTGGTTGTTGTTGTTGTGTGCCCTCGAGTCAGACCTGACTCATAACGATCCCTCCTTGGGTTTCTGAGGCAGTATCACTATGGAAGTAGATTGCCCAACCTTCCTTCCGAGGAGTGGCTAGTGGGTTTGAACCGCAAGCCTTCTGATTTTAAATCTTCTGGTTGGTTGTTGTTGTTGTGTGCCCTCGAGTCAGACCTGACTCATAACGATCCCTCCTTGGGTTTCTGAGGCAGTATCACTATGGAAGTAGATTGCCCAACCTTCCTTCCGAGGAGTGGCTAGTGGGTTTGAACCGCAAGCCTTCTGATTTTAAATCTTCTGGTTGGTTGTTGTTGTTGTGTGCCCTCGAGTCAGACCTGACTCATAACGATCCCTCCTTGGGTTTCTGAGGCAGTATCACTATGGAAGTAGATTGCCCAACCTTCCTTCCGAGGAGTGGCTAGTGGGTTTGAACCGCAAGCCTTCTGATTTTAAATCTTCTGGTTGGTTGTTGTTGTTGTGTGCCCTCGAGTCAGACCTGACTCATAACGATCCCTCCTTGGGTTTCTGAGGCAGTATCACTATGGAAGTAGATTGCCCAACCTTCCTTCCGAGGAGTGGCTAGTGGGTTTGAACCGCAAGCCTTCTGATTTTAAATCTTCTGGTTGGTTGTTGTTGTTGTGTGCCCTCGAGTCAGACCTGACTCATAACGATCCCTCCTTGGGTTTCTGAGGCAGTATCACTATGGAAGTAGATTGCCCAACCTTCCTTCCGAGGAGTGGCTAGTGGGTTTGAACCGCAAGCCTTCTGATTTTAAATCTTCTGGTTGGTTGTTGTTGTTGTGTGCCCTCGAGTCAGACCTGACTCATAACGATCCCTCCTTGGGTTTCTGAGGCAGTATCACTATGGAAGTAGATTGCCCAACCTTCCTTCCGAGGAGTGGCTAGTGGGTTTGAACCGCAAGCCTTCTGATTTTAAATCTTCTGGTTGGTTGTTGTTGTTGTGTGCCCTCGAGTCAGACCTGACTCATAACGATCCCTCCTTGGGTTTCTGAGGCAGTATCACTATGGAAGTAGATTGCCCAACCTTCCTTCCGAGGAGTGGCTAGTGGGTTTGAACCGCAAGCCTTCTGATTTTAAATCTTCTGGTTGGTTGTTGTTGTTGTGTGCCCTCGAGTCAGACCTGACTCATAACGATCCCTCCTTGGGTTTCTGAGGCAGTATCACTATGGAAGTAGATTGCCCAACCTTCCTTCTGATTAGCAGATTAAAAAAACAAAAAAGAAATAGGTGAAATTACTTTAATAATAAAAAACCAAAAAAACCAAACTAACTTTTGTTGAGTCGGTTCAGATTCATAGTGACCCCTCCTTGAGTTTCCGAGGCAGTATCTCTTGGGAAGTAGAGTGCCCGGTCTTCCTTCCGAGGAGTTGGCTGGTGGGTTTGAACTGCCACCCTTCTGGTTAGCAGTCAAAATGCCTTAGGCACTACACCACCAGAGCTCCTACTTTAATAATA
>NW_006921991.1:1455677-1460927 GCF_000298275.1 Orycteropus afer afer
GGCTCAGGGGTCCAAGATTATCTTCTGTGTCTGTGTTAGTTGGTTTCCCTTTTCTTTGTTGAAGAGGGTCTGTGCAATCCTTCTGCCTAGTCCGCCATCTTCTGCAATCCTAGAAAGACTTTTTCCGAATGAGATATTTTACATTCTTTTCTTTGCACTAAACTTGGAAATCCAGTGTGTATTTTAGACTTCCAGTACTTCTCAATTTGGACTATTCACATTTCAAGTGCTCAATAGCCACCTGTGTTTAGTGGCTACTGTATTGGATAGTGCTGATCTAGAACATCATGGCAGAAATTTCTGTTTGTCTGGAGTGAGCCTCATGGTCCCTTTGAGTACTACATTATTAAGTAGAATTACTATGTTGTCAAGTGTGGTATCATGTGCAGTATGTATGTGGTGGTATTGAATCCATGTTGGACCTTTTTTGCATGGGTATGGTTAGTGGAACTGGAAAGACATTTTGATAAAATGGTCAACCGTACAATAAGATGAAGCAGGCCTGAATCCCAAGTCTTGAGAATAGAAGCTGGTTTTTCTTTAGTGCTTTGGGGTTGTATTTGGTGAGGTCCTTGCACAGGTTGGGGAAAGGAGAAGCTGGTGTCTTGAGGATCCTGGCAAACTTTGGAAAGGGTGGGCTTGACTTCATTCATAAGTATTTCTTAGGGTGTTATTGAAAGAAAACCTGGCAGTAAGAAAAAGATGGACTAGTGGGAGGAAAGACTAGTATTGGTCAGCCCAGGATCTAAGAGGTTCAGTATTAGATTCTGGTGGGGGACCCCTCCTCTGCTGGATGGGGTCGGCTGAGTAGAGTTGTGATGGCTTTGTGAAATCAGGTATGTAATCTCCTTCTAGGACTCGTGTCATGCCTTCCTAGCATGGTGTTTATAGATGTATCAGCAAGTATTGGTTGGCAGATAGGACAGACATTAATTCTGGGGATCATGTTATTGGGTGGTTCCAGTGTATTCACAGGCTAGTTTCGTTTCCTTCATCCTATGTTTGATTGTATGAGGAAGCTGGCATTGGGCACAGAGGGCCATATATTTCTGGGAAGTGCAAACTGTTTGTGTTTGACTACTAACCTAAATGTTGGTTGTTCAAACCAGGGTTTTGAACTGGCTCACAATGGTTCAGTAGTTGCCCTTGTAAACAAGGGCAACATATATGTTGCATAACAACCAAGTCTGTTGCCTGTCCTATCGAGTAGGGAACAAACAGCTATGCCCTGCTCAAAGATGGTGACTGATGATGCCATTTTGAATGTGTTTTGATCTCAATATCCTGCCAATAATCCAATCTGCGGCATCAGGCTCCTGAAACTTTAAGAAGGAGGGACTGTGCAGGACTTTTGGAGAGCAACATTATTGGCAGGACTCGGGAGAGTAACACATAGAGCAGCTCAGTTAACTGCCATCTTTGAGCAGGGCAGAGCTGTTTGTTTCCTACTCAGGTCAGA
This sequence comes from Orycteropus afer afer, assembly GCF_000298275.1. Taxonomy (NCBI): domain Eukaryota; kingdom Metazoa; phylum Chordata; class Mammalia; order Tubulidentata; family Orycteropodidae; genus Orycteropus; species Orycteropus afer. Next base: position 1,457,137 of record NW_006921991.1, read on the forward strand.
ATATCAAAGGCAACAGATTTGTTTGCTATGCAATGTGTATGCAGTCTTTATTTGCAACGACAATTACTGAACTATTTTGAACCAGTTTGAAGCTTTGGTTTACCCACCCCCTCAGTGGTGCCACAGAAGAAGGGCCTGGTGATCTGTTTCTGTAAAAAATTACAGCCAGGAAAACCCTATGGAGCAGTTCTACTCTGTAACATATGGGATTACCATGAGTCGGAATTGATGCAAAAGCAATGTTTTTTTTTTCTTTCTTTGTTTTTCTTTTCCTTTCTTTCTTCTTTTTTTTTTTTTTTTTGATAGAGGCCCTTACTGGACCAGGTCAGTTACCCAACATCTACTTTCAGGGCCTGCAGGACAAGGCCTTGCCTGGACCAAGTTATCTCCCTCTGAGCAGTTGGTCTGGTTTTACCTTTGGATACTGAGTTCTTTAGAGTTGACTTTTGATTTAGTAAGTCAACCAGTGTGGTACCCCAGTTACTATGGAAGACAAATTGGATTAATTCCTTCTTAGCAGCATGTTTCTATCCTGACCTTTTCTTTTTCTGTTTCTTGCCTACATTTCATATTTGTTTCTGCCTTTTTTTTTTTTTTTTTTCCCCACAAGCAGAGTTAATCTCTTCTGGAAGGAGGGAGAAGAGAAGGAGGCCAGGCATACATGAATACATGAAATTAATCATTCCCAAGCAAGAAATGCCCTTGTAGCTTGAGTCTCTCACTAGGTGCTTGAAACTCTTCATTAAGCAGTGTTCTGTGTCCCTGTTTCAAAACAATACCTTACGATGTTACATTAACTTGAAATAATCATCTGAATTGTAAACTGGGCAAAGCAAGGTCTGTATTTGATGCTGTGCTTATTTTTAAAAAAACATTTCCCCCCTATGGAATTATTCTGTGTTCTGTTCCTTCAATGCCTAGGCACATGGTTTAGCAATCCACTTACTAGAGAGGGAAATAGAATGTGCATGGGAGTACTGTTGCCTCTTAGGAATTTTTGCTCTTTTCTACCTTACTAATTGTCTGTGTTCAGTTCACTTGAGCACCAGTCAGGGGTGACAATTGGTGGTGAAATATTATGACAGCCTTTGGTGGAAGCCTTCCTTGCACTTGGGTAATTTTTTCCCCCCGTAGAGACACGTATTACAAACAAAATTTAACAGTAATCACTTCCATTAGCTAGAGAATCAATATTATTTAAGCAGTTTTAGTTACATCTTCTGGCGAAAAGTTCTCTTGAAAAAATTACTGGTTCTTGCTGTAGTTTTCTTACCGCACAACATGTTCATGCTCTTCTTTTTCCCCCTTCTTACCCTCCCAGGTTTCCACTTCACTTGATTTTGTTTTCATCAGTCACAAATTATTTCTAAAGAATAATCTCTTCTTATTAATGGTCCATTAATTTCCACATATTACTAATCTTCTGGGATGAGGTTAACTCTTTTTATATTGTAATGAATAAATGAGAGAAGCACTGTTGCACTATACCCTATTCAACTTTAATCTCCCTGTTTCTACTGAGGTGACTTGAGGGGTCTCAGTGCCTTTCTACTGAGGAGTGTTGCAGGTTCTTTGTGGTACATAATTTTATCTTTACTATTTCAAAAGGATTGTTGCCACTTTGGTATGTAAAGATGATTTCAGAGTGAGTGCCCCTGCCTCTTATAATCATGTAAGTTCAAGTAGGAAATACCACACAATAGGTACAGTGCTGACCGATAGAACTTTCCACGAGAATGAAAACGTTCTGAATCTATGCTAGCTTATATAGTAGCCACTAGCCACAAGTGACTATTAAGATAGTGTAACTAAAGAACAAAAATTTTCATTTTAAATAGTTTAAATTATTTAACTAAATAAAATTAAATGTGGTTATTGTTAAGTTCTGTCGAGTTGATTTTGACTCACAGCAACCCCGTGTGACAGAGTAGAACTATTTCATACGGTTTTCTAGGCTGTAATCTTTGTGGGAGCAGATTGCCAGGTGTTTCTCCCATGGAGCTGCTGAGAGAGTTCATACCACCAACTTTTTTTGGTTAGCAGCTGAGTGCTTAGCTGTTGCGCCACCAGGGCTCCTTTTAACATATGGTAGTGGCTCCCATATTGGACAGTGCAGTTTACTAGATATTGACTAATCTTACCAGATTAAGATTAGAAATGAGAAACGAATTTCAGGCCCCAAACAAGTCATGCCAGACCTATCCATTCTTGGTTTCTACTGTAGCAGCTCTGATGTTTGGCACTGGTCATTTAGCCACTCTCACATGGTCACCAAGAACAGAACCAGCAATTAGCTCCTGTGGTTCATATCAGGTCTACAGGATGTTGATGGAACCTAGTAGCCAAGGCTTATTTTTGGTTCCTGGTGCCCCTGGTGTGTCTGTGGTCAGCCAGCCCCTGTCTATCCCTGTCTCAGCTTGTGAAATTGGTGTGATGGAAAGGTCAAGTCCAAAGCCAGAGCCTTTGGTAATGCAACTTGATTGGTGAATCCAGATTGACTTAAGGAGTCATTACCAAACCATTAGAGAAAACTACTAGATATCCAGGATTTGGGTAAATGAATGATGGGGAGAACTTTCTAGCAAGAGGTGGGCAGAGACAGTGATGACCCAGACCATGGATTTAGGCCAGAGAACCCTGTGGTAGAAATTGAGGTTGTCGAGAGCATTTGAGGGCAAGTGTCCTGGGCACGTTGGCTAAATTAGTCATGTTCCTTGATCTCTAGGATGTGCTTTCTAAAGGAGATAAGTCTCAGCTTTCTTGTCCCAGCTTGCTGCTCACAAACTGTCCTTGGGTGTTGGCTTATCTGAACTCAATTCCTCTTCTGTAAAATTAGATGGTGCACTAGGTAATCTTACTGGTGCTTTCCAATGCTGAGATGCTGTGATTCTGCATGGCCTGCCCAGTAAGCAGAGGGAAGGGTGTGTCTGGTCCTCACTGACCTCCTCCTCTCTAACATCCTCCATAGACCACCCAGGTTCTGCCTTCTTCACCCCCTGACTCCATCCCACCGCCAGTGCCAAGCCCTGTCATCTTTGGCCTGACCATAATCTCAAGAACCTTAGTGGTCTCTGTCTCTCTGTCCAGGTCACCTTCCCTGTCACAGCCCATGATGGATTAGTCCATCTCATCATTCTCTTGCTCAACCTGCTCTGACATCTGCCAAGCACTTCCTAGTCAGTAAATACTAAACTGCTAATGGGATTTCCCAGATGTGTTGGAACCAGGCTCGGATTTACTCCCCAACCCCCCTCTCTGGCCAGCGACCTCCCCCATCAGCTTGTAGTGTCCAGCATTCTTGGCACCCTCTTGTACCTTATTGCTGACATGCATGCTGTTCCCTTTGCCCAGAATTCCTTTCCTCTCCATGTCTATTGTGTTCTTTCTTGTCTACCCTGTTCATCTTTCAGTCCTTGGCTCATACCTTACCTCCTTCTTAAAGCCTTCCCAGACCCCATATACTTTTGGTGGTTTCTTTTCTCCTTTCTCTTTTCCATTAGAGCATTGATTATGTTAATGTAGGCATTAATGTATAAATAAACTTGGAGTTGGCCTGTTGTAAACTGAAGTACATAAATCTTAAAGTGTACAGCCTGGTAAATTTTTACATATGATACTGTGTACCCACCACCCAGATCAAGAAACTAAAAATTTTCTTTCTTTCTTTTTTTTTTTTTTAAGAGCTTGTTTTACATTCAACATAACACGTACATTTAGTTTCATTCCCCATTCACCATGTCCAACCCTAACCCAGTCTCCTCCCCTCCCTACCCTGTAACCCTCCTCCTGTG
>NW_006921991.1:1461582-1462410 GCF_000298275.1 Orycteropus afer afer
ATCTCTCTCCCATAGTGTCTGGTTGTCTGTGAGGAATTACTCTGTGTCTGTCATCTATTGTTTCTGTAAGGACTGCAGGTATTTTGTACCACTGGTGTCTGGGCAAGATTAGCGTCAGCTGAATCTATCCTTGGTCTAGAGTACACTTCTATTCAATGACCTCCGTCTGATCATCTCAGTTGTTTATGAGTTTATCTGTAGCCTGGTGTTTGGTGTTAATGGCAATGCAGTATTGTGGACACATTGGTTGGTATTAGCATCTGTCATCTCTTATGTGCACAATTTGGTGTTCTCCCATTTCCTAATGTTCTCATGGTGGTCACAGATCCTTCCTGTATATCCCTCCCCCTACCCATGTCAGCGTGTAGGCCCCAACTAGCCTGAAATTAATCCCTCCCCTTCCCTCATCATCCCGTAACCTACTAAGTGAGTTCCCTTTCCCAAGCAAACCCTTTTCTGTCTTTTTACAGTAATGGGCTCATACAGTACTTGTCCTTCTGCGATTGACTTATTGCACTCAGCATAATGTCCTCCAGGTTCATCCACGTTGCGAGATTCACATATCCCTCATTGGGCTCCCCTTTCATGGTAGCCACTGTTCTGATTATTGTCACTATAGATTAGTTTTGCTGGTTTTTGAACTTTATTAAAATTGATTAATATACTTTTTTGTGTCTTGCTTTTTTCACTCAGCATATATCTGTAAGAGTCACCTATGTTGTTGCATGTATCAGCAGTTAATTTCCTTTTTGTTGCTAAGCAGTATTTCATTGTCTGAATAGATTACAATTCATGTTAGTCTTTCTCTTACTGATGGACAATTGGGTT
>NW_006921991.1:1469841-1478113 GCF_000298275.1 Orycteropus afer afer
GTTGTTATGTGCCGTCGAGTCAAACCCGACTCATAGCGACCCCTCCTTGGGTTTCCGAGGCAGTATCACTACGGAAGTAGGATTGCCTAACCTTCTTTCCGAGGAGTGGCTGGTGGGTTTGAACCGCCAGCCGTCTGGTTAGCAGGCAAGTGTCTTAGCCACTATGCTACCAGTAGCTTAAAATAACACAATTTTATTATCTTACAGTTCTAGAGGCCAGAGATCCGAAAATCAAGGTGTCAGCATGGTTGTATTTCTTTCTGGAAGCTCTAGGGGGAGAATCTGTTTCCTTGCCTTTTCTAACTTCTAGAGATTACTGCATTCTTTGGCTCATGGCCCCTTTCTCCATTGTCAAGACCGGTGGTGTAACATTGTAAGGATCACTTGCAACCCGTGTAGTCTCTTCTACTCAATTCCACTTTAATTCTGACACCAACTGCCAATGCAATATTTCATTCTCTGACCCTAATTTCTAGAGCTAGGTCATAATTTACAAATTAAAATTCACAGTCCTCCATATTTCAGATGTCCCCAGGGCCCCCCTCACTTCTGATCTGCTGGCTCCCACTACTCTCTAGGGTTTGATTATTCAATAAACAATTCATAGAACTCAGGAAAGTGTTATACTTGCTATTACAGTTTTTTTAGAGCATAAAGGATATAAATGAAGGAATGCATAAGGTGAGGTTTGTGAGGTTTCCCAACATGGAGCTTCCATGTCCTAAAGGTACCAAGCTACCCCGCCCATGTGCATCAATATCTTTCACCAACCAGGAAGCTCATGGAGTTTCCATGTCCAGAGGTATTTTGGGATCTTACTATATAGTCATGATTGATTGAATCATGCCTCCCTCCCCTGAGGCTGGTTGACATATTGCATTCCCACAGGTAGTGTAGGAGAGTTCATTTCTAGTTTTTGATAACACTTGGTATTGTCAGTCTTTTTAATTTTAGCCATTCTGGTGGAAGAACACATCTATGGCTGCCACCCCTAGACAGTGTGTCCAATATGTGGTCCAATAAGACATTTATTACAGTTTACTCAGTACTTTAAAAAATCGATCAATATTATATTAAAAATATTTGTTTACATTCCTCTGTCTTGGCAAATCGTATACTCCTTCATAAGGTAGGGCATTGAGTAGATAGATAATTCAGTCAGTACTCTTTGGATGATGATAGAGGAATGAGAACAGTTTCAGGAGAGTAGAGAAGTAGAGCTAAAGATGTGAATGAATGCCTGGGAGTACTGTCCCATCTCTGACTGGATCCGAAGTAGGATTTCTCCCAAATGAAAACAGGAACAGCATGAAGGACCTGCTTCTGGCTTCTGCACACTTGTCTTTCCCTGGATGGTTAGGTAATCTATAAGTGAGTAATGTCCTAGAAGGAGACTTGGGTCTCCACTCCTGAGGGCGTTGGTTTGAAATGACTTCACCTATATAAATGAGGGAGGAAAATGCAGTTCCAACAGGTCTCTGGGAAGTCTGATCTTGGACCTTTTATAGGGACTCAAGTTTTCCTTTTCCCTGGGCTCTGCTTGCATAGCAAAGCTCTGCAGCTTCTCTACTGCAGAAGTAAAGCCCCTAAGGTAAGTAGTGCATTCTCTGTCTAAGGGACGGTAGTGTGTACTCATGCCCACCTTGGAAACTGGAGGAGGGGATTCCTGTTGAAGGCAAACCCAGAGTGGAATGAGTCTCCCATGCCTCTGGACTCAGGGTCGTGCACGCAGATAGATTGGTGGTGGCTGGATAAAACTGGAAAATGGGATTAATATTAGACCAAAGGTAGGCAGGATGGTGACTTCCTTTGGGAACATCTTGCTATGAGTAACCACTTTCTGTGATCTGTTCTGCCCCTGAGTTTATTTTGCTGGGCACACACCTGCTTTCATGAGGGCTGTAAAATTTCAGCGCCTCAGTCTTATCTCTCCAGTCTGCCAAGGTATTGGTAGCATTACTGCGCCTTGGCATTACTTTGACCCTTTTGGGTGTGTTTTGCATGTGTGTCCCACAGCCCTCACTGGAAAGCCTCTGTCCTCAGCCAAGCCCTGGCTGGTCAGTATTTGGATCCAAAGAGTGAGTATGTACTCTTTCTTTAGAGGATTATTGATCCCCATTTAAAAACATACTGACATTGTCATAGCTTTAGTGGTTTGAATAATTACAAGTTTGATTGACAGGCTGGTCTGAAAACAAGGCAATCATGCCAGAATGAAGGCAGGAGTGTACCTTGATCAGTATGGTCAGTACACATACCAGGAGGGTTGGAACGGTCTAAACAAGACGCTGGCCATATGTGTGTGGAATCCTGGGTTGGTTTCTGAGACTTCTGATGAGTTCCTGACATCCTGTCTGCCTAGTGTATGTGTTGCCGTGATGAGATCAGGTGGCTGCATCCATGCTGAGATTTGGGCCTGGCTCCCTCTTTGCTTCCTGTCATTATGAACCATGGAGGCTGAGGGACTGGGCTTTTAGGGTTCCCCTCTGTGGGTTCCAGGTCTGGAGGCTGAAGAGGGTCTTGAGAGAGAAGGTGGGGTGAGCTGCCCCATGTAAAAAGGTGGGTGTTAACTTTCTCCAAGATAGATTTTTTTAAAATTATGCTTTTAGGTGCAAGTTTACAGAGCAGAGTTTGTTTTACATTCAACATTATGTGTACATTTAGTTTCACTCCCCATTTACCATGCCCAACCCTAACCCAATCTCCTCCCCTCCCTGCCCAGTAACCCCCCTCCCCCGATTCCCCTCATAGTTATGCACTCCTGTGTGTTCCTGCATTTCCTCCTGTGAATGTCACCCCTCTGGGGCCCGGTGGTCGATCACTCCAAGGGATGCATTTCCATAGAGTATGTGGGTGCGCCACCCTGGGTTGAGTGGTCTGCATGTACATCTTGTTTACTATTGGGCTGAGAGTCAGCCCCTGGGAGCAAGTTTTATTCCAGGCCCAGAATGTATCCCAGGGCCATAGTATTGAGGGTCTTACCAGACTCCATCTGACCAGTAATTCTGGTCATTACTGAGTTTTTGGATTTTGTTCCATGTTTTTCCTCCCACTCTATCCAGGATCTCCAGATTTGATCCTTTTCCAGGATAGATTTCGGATCTTGTGATATTTCTGAGGCTGGAGAGGCACCCCTCACTTCCTGGGTCAAGAAATTCATAACATTCATACAGACATCTCTTGCCACACCCTCTGTGGACACGAGAACAACCACTTGGCATCCCTTGCACAAAATCCCCCCAATCTCCCTAAATGTGGTGACCAAGTGGCCTGGAACTTTCCATGGACCACATGTCTCCCGTTCCTTAAGCCTTCCTGACATCGTCTTCTGTCTGGCATTTACTCCTGTGACAGTGATGTCTTCCTTCTCCAGTCTTTTGCATACATTTTCCATAATGTAGCATTTTCCCCAGTTAATTTCAATTCAACAGGAATTTATCGCTTTTTAAGACCTTTAACTGATCAGATACTGGCTTGGCCACTAACTAGCTGTGGGGGCATGGGTTAGTTTCTTGGTCTCTCCTAATCTTAGTTTCTTTGCCTGTAAAATGGAGATAATAACAGAAACTATGTCAGGAGCTTGACATGAAGATGTTATGAGGCAATGTGTGGAGAGTACTTAGTAGAGTGACTTCACATGGGAGCACTACATGAAGTAGCAGGAGTCAAGCACAGTGTTCCCAGCTGAATGTCTAAGGGCATAAAATACATGTTTGTATACGGTATACATTTATGTCAATACATTTACATTTATCTATTCAGATGTGGCCTTTGCCTTCTAAGGAGCTAGTGACCTAGTGAGAGAGGCCATCTCTAACTTACTATAACATATCAAGTTGAGCACTAAAAAGGACCACAGATGGAAATATAAAAATGGACCATGAAGCCATAGAAGGGCTAACTAGAACTGCACTACTAGGTATATAACACATAGTTATGGAGGGTAGAGGGGCTGTAATTGCTTTGGCCACACTCACTAGTTTCTGAACAGTTTCTTTTTCTCCCACTCAGAGCTTAATTTATACACTGGAATTCTTAAAACACACAATTATGCCCCACTCAGAAACCTGTATAGCCAGAGGCATTCCTGTTTCTCTTCCAGTAAATGTGTCAGCTTCTCCTGGGTATTGTTTCTCCTTGTCCTACATGATCTTTTTCTTCGCACTTTGCGTGATTAGCATCTTTCCACAAAGGACCCAGGGGAGTAGAGGGACACCCTTATTTTTCCCCTTTACCCCTTTTTAATGCACTGTGGTAGGTGCTTTGCCCCACAAATTGGCTCAGAGCCCGTGAGAAGATCACCTGACTTTCCTGAACTGTAGAAACTGCATGTGGCTTGTGGTGGTTATGTTTTTGTGTCAACTTGGCTGGGCCTGGTTGAGTGGCTGGGCAGCTGGATATAGTATTCCCCATGATGAGACTGGTAATCACCTCCATGGTGGACTCTACTGTGAGCAGCTGAGTAGCTGCCTTTGGGTATATGGTCTGCTTCCTGTATATAAGCAGCAGCTTTAGGAATGGTCTCTGGCTTATGGCACGCTTGGACCCTGCCTGTATCTGTGTTGCTGTTCAGCAGCCTGCCGTGTTCTGCTGACCTTGGGACTTACAATGGACTTGAATTAATGGCCTGCCATGTGGTTTGGTAACATGGTGACTGTGCCTTTTACTTGTCAACTTTGGGCGTGGCGGCCTCAGCAGCCAGCAGCTATCTGAGTGAAGAACAGCCTCTAGCTTCAGTGGGCCGGGAGCTGGAGGCAGAGCTGAAGCCCAAGGCTGAGGGGCTTTAACCCAGCCCCTAGAGCCTGGCACTTTGGACTCAGACTTAATGCCTCCAAATTGTTAGAATAAACTCCTGTTTGTTAAGGCCATCCCATTTGTGGTATATTATTGTCAGAGCGGCACTAGGTAACCAGAACACGAGTTTTGGCACAAGAAGAGTTGCATGCTGTCCTGTAAGTTTTAGGCTTGGTGCTGTCCAGTATGTAGCCACAGCTTTGCTTGCTGAAAGTGAAGATGACTTGAAGCACTTACTGATGAAGAGAAAGACTACAGTCTGTAGTATGGATTAGACTCCAACACAAAGAAAATAAAATTCTCACAACTGGACCAATAAGCAGCATCACAATAAATGGTGAAAGGATTGAAGTTGTCAAAGATTTCATATTACTTGGTTCCACAGTCAACACCCATGGAAGCAGCAGTCAAGAAATCAGACATCGTATTGCATGGGACAGATCTGCTGCAAAAGACCTCTTTAAAGTGCTGAGGAGTAAAGCTGTCTCTTTGAAGACTAAAGTGTGCCTAACCCAAACCATGGTATTTCTGATCACCTCATATGCATGTGAAAGCTGGACAATGAATAAGGAAGACCAAAGAAGAGTTGATGCTTTTGAGTTGTGGTGTTGTCCGAGAATACTGAAAGTACCATTGGACTGCCAGAAGAACAAACAAATCTGTCCTGGAAGAAGTGCAGCCAGAATGCTCCTTGGAAGTGAAAATGGCCAGAATTCATCTCACCTACTTTGGTCATGTTGTCTGAAGGACCCAGTCCCTGGAAAAAGACATAATGCTTGGTAAAGTATAGGGTTGGTGAAAAGGGGGAAGACCTTCAACAAGATGGACTGACACAGTGGCTGCAATGATGGGCTCAGGTATAGCAAGGGTTGTGAGGATGGTGCAGGACTGGGTGGTGTTTCATTCTGTTGTACATAGGGTCACTATGAGTTGGAGCCAACTTGACGGCACCTAACAACAACAACAATATAGTAGCCACAAGCCACATGTGATTGCTTAAATTAATGAAAATAAAAGAAAATTAAAAATTCCACTGCTCAACCTCACTAGCCACATTTCAAGTGCTTAATAGCCACATTTATTTAGTGGCTGTCATGTTGGTCAGCACAGATATAAAATGGTTCTCTCATCACAGAAAGTTATATTGGGCAGCTCTGGTCTAGAGCGTTGTCTTTCAGTTGTAGGCTACTTAGTAGAGAGAGGGAAACATAGATATTCATCCATGGCTGTGATGAGTTTGATCCTTCTTCTTAGTGACCAAGTTGAAGGTATAATATTAAATGCTTAATCAGCTGAGACTTGACTAATGCATTTTTTACTTCCTTAAATGTGTAATACAAAAAGACTGTTCATTTTCTGAAGTCTTTATTGTGCTGCTTTATTACCCCCAAAGGAGCTCTCGTGGTTCAGTGGTTAAGGCATTCGGTTGCTAACCAAAAAGTCAGCAGTTTGAACTCAAAAGCCGCTCTGTGGGAGAAAGATGAGGTAGTCTGCTTCTGTAAAGACTTGTAGCCTTGGGAACCCTATGGGGCAGTTCTGCTCTGTGCTATAGGGTTGCTATGAGTTGAAATCTACTCGATGGAAAGATACCTGGACCAAATCCTTGAAGTGTTGCATAATCGTTAGCAAAAATTCTCTGCCCACTGCGAGGCTTTCTGACCTGCAATGCAAAAATGCTCCCCTGCTACCTGACATATATTTTCAGCTACTTGTGAGGCTTTCTTTTATGGGACAGAATGTTGACTAACCTACATATGGGGCAGAACTCACTGATGGTGCTGGGGAAGCCTGGCTCCTTGGGAGCAGGCAGGCTTTTGTGTGGTTTCTTTCTTCCTTGTTGCTACTCCCACCTCTCCCTGCTCCATGTGTGTGTGGCTTTGCCTGTCAAACTCGTGCCTTTGTCATCTGGTGACAGTTGGAGAGATGCCTGCCTTCTCTGTCTCTGAACTGCTTCTCTGTCCTGATCCCAAAATCTGCATCTGCAGTGACATATTTGGGTTTCCAAACATAAAATGGTCGCTTACAATAAATACCTTGAATATTTGATTTTCACAGTTGTGATTGCTCTGCTTTGGAGCAAATATCTGCAATTTGTTTCCACCAGGGTGCTCCAATTTTTTCTCATTCCATTAGGCAGTTGCAGTTTTAATATTTTATGCTTGAGGAAATTTTTTGTGTGATTTTCTGATGCTTAACCAGCTTTCTTTTCTTGCTTTTATTTTAATATAACAGCTGAATTGAGATACAATTCATAAAATACATTTCAGTCATTGAAATTATACTTTTCAGTGGTTTTTAGCACATTTACAGTTTTGGCAGCCATCATCGCAGTCAATTTTCATCTGCCCAAAAACAAAGCTCATGCTCATTAATAGTCACTCCCCATTTCCCCCCGACCCCCCAGCCCTAGGCAACCACTAATCTACTGTCTCTATAGATTTTTGGCCAGCTTTCTTGCATCCTTGTTTGATAGTTTTTTCCCCTAAAAATTGAGGTACAAACCACCCACCCTTCTTTACGTGTTTCACTCGTCTTTGCCCCTTTGTTTCTTTTTTGTATTCCTCTTATTAGCAAAGGAGCTCTGGTGGTGAAGTGCCTAAGGCACTTGACTGCTAACCAGAAGGCTGGAGGTTCAAACCCACCAGCCACTCCTGGAAGGAAGGTTGGGCAATCTACTTCCATAGAGATACCGCCTCGGAAACCCAAGGAGGGGTCACTATGAGTTGGATCCGACTTGATAGTAATGAGTTTGTTTTTTGGTTTTCTTATTAGCAAGAAGCCCTGGTGGCACAGTAATTAATTACTTGGCTACTAACCAAAAGGTCACCAGTTTAAACCCACCAGCCACTCTGTGGGAGAAAAAGTGTGGCAGAAAGATTACGGCCTTGGAAACCCTATGAGGCAGCTCTACTCTGTCCTGTAGGGTCGCTATGAATTGGAATAGACACCATGGCAGATGGCAGTGGGTTTGGTTTTGGTTTCTGTTATTAGCAGGTTAGCCAATATCCTCCTTAAATACCTCCTAAACTGGGTGGATTGGTGGATGCAGTACAGATGGAGAAATTCATCCAAAAGAGCAGGGATGGCCAGAGTCGCTGTTGAGCCCTGGCCCTGGCCTTCTTTCTGTCACCACGAGGCCAGGCTGACGTGCCACTCAACACTTATTTCATAGGTTGGGCTGTAGGGGTCCGCTACGGAGGGGGGTGCTGGAAGCTTCTCTGGGATTGGCTAGTGACACAGTCTAGAAAGAGCTGAGCTAAGAGATCAATTCAGGGCCCATGTGAGTGAGTGCCAGACAGCAAGCAAATGCTAGCCTTACAGATGGACAGTGTCTAGATATTAAAATTCTGTCACTTCTCTAACAGAAAAAAGATTTAATGTTCACTGATGGCAGACCATAACCCTTGATGGTGCAGTGGTTAAGTTTTTGTTTGCTAACCAAAAGGTCAATAGTTTGAACTCACCAGCTGTTCTTTGG
>NW_006921991.1:1479943-1488992 GCF_000298275.1 Orycteropus afer afer
TGATAATTAACACATCTTGATTGCATGTTTGGTCAATTTCAGACTGCAGAAGTTGGTAAAAATCTTCAATTTCCTCATCTTTGGCTTTGCTGGTTGGTGCGTAAATATGAGTAATAGTAGTGTTAATGGTTCTTCCTCGCAGGCGTATGAATTTTATCCAATCACTGACAGCATTGTACTTCAGGATAGATCTTAAAACATCCTTTGTGATGATGAATGCCATACCATTCCTTTTCAAATTGTCATTTCTAGCATAGTAGATCATATGGTTGTCTGATTCAAAATGCCCAAAACCCGTCCATTTCACCTCACTAATGCCTAGGATATCAATCTTTATGCATTTCATTTCATTTTTGACAACTTCTAATCTTCCTAGATTCATACTTCATACATTCCATGTTCCAGTAATTAATAGATGTTTGCAGCTGTTTCTCCTCGATTTGAGCCACACCATGTCAGCACATGGAGGTCCTTAAAGACTTACTTTATCCATATCATTAAGGTTGGCTCTACTCTGATGAGGCAGCTCTTTCCCAGTCCTATATTGAGTGCCTTCCAACCCAAGGGGCTTGTCTTCCTGCACTGTGTTAGACAGTGTTTCCAAGTTATTCATAAAGTTGCCCAGTAATGTGTCAGACAGTGTTTCTCTGCTATTCATAAGGTTTTCCCTGGCCAATTTTTTGAGAAGTGGATGGCCTCTTCCCCTAGTCTGTCTCAGTTTGTAAACTGTGTTGAAACCTGTGCACCATATGCAGCCATGCTGGCATTTGAAACACCGGTGGCACAGCCTTAAGCCTCACAGAAACGTGCAAGCCCCACAGGATGACAAACTGACAGACAAGTTTGTCTCCTTTAGCTGTTGGAAACCTCTCCGCCCTCCCCTTACCTAATTCCTACCTGGATCTGCCACTTTGTGGTCCCCAGCCGCTCCCTCCCTTTCCTGGCTCTAGGGGCTGGCGCCTTGCCTGCCTCCCACCCCTTACCTGGATCTTGTCGCTCTTGTGGTCCCTGGCCGTTCCCTCCCTTTCCTGGCTCTAGGATAGTATGGTGGAGCAGTTTCAAAAGCTGTACGTACCAGTATTTAGCATGCCAGTCACTGTTATTGACAGTGTAAAATATTGATGCCCTCAGACATAAGTAGGTCATTCATTCAGGGTAGCATTTTGCTTGCTTTCATAGTCAGATGACTTTGAGTCCTAGTTCTGGTACTTTTATTACCTTTGTTACCTTGAGCAAGTTTGTTCATCTCTCTAATAGCCCCCTCTCTTCATCTGTGGAAGGGGAGAGTAATAGTACCTACTTCATGAGATCATTGTGAGATTTAAATAAGATAATGCATGGAAGGCACTTAACACAATGCTTGGCATAGAGTAAGAGCTCAATAAATGTCAATTGTTATTAAGAGACCGTACTTTATTGTGCTCCTGCTGGTATGCAAGGTGCAAGGTTAGGTTCTGTGAGAATTAAAACCAAAGCCTCTTGAATGTTTATGTTATAACCATGCCTGGGGTGCTGGGGGTTTAACGCTGGGGAAGCAGATTGGGTAGTGTTCACATTTTACTCATCTCTTTAGATGAGTACATTTTACTCAATATTTTTCATAATATATATTGTGTTGCTTGTAGACATCAACACAGGATGGATTGGGCTGAGCTTAGGTTCTTGCTGGAAATCATGGATATTGTCATTTCTTGTGGGCAAACTAAAACAGTTTATCATTTACTGTTGGCCACTGGTAGCTTTAATCAAAGCAAACTGTCTTGCTCAAAACAAATAACCTCGATGAAAAAGGCTAGTCAGGTTCATACTTAATGAATCTACTGATTGTTTTTGGTGTTTAAAGAACCATCCACTTGTGATCCTGGCCTGCCTGCCATCTGTCTATCTATTTATCTTCCCATTCGATTATATCTCCATGTTGCTGGGAGGCTGCAAGTACCAGCAGGCCCTTTTCTGTGCAATTTTCTGAGCCACGTGAAAGAGAAGCACAGTGTACTCCTCAAACAAGATCTGTCTTGCCTTTCCTTGTGCTCTGGAGTGTACTCTGAGAGAAATAGAACAAGTTCCTGTTTGAGGAGGAGGTTTTGTGTTTTTTTTTTTTTTTTTTTTCATTTCTTTTTTCTCTTTTTTTTTTTGGTTACTGTTCCTGTGTGTTAAAATGGTGAGCATTCTGATGGTACCAGTCCTGTATCCATTTCATTTAGGAGGAACACTTTTAACCTGGCTCAAGATAATCAAAGAGCTGGCTAGAGTTGGCACAGTCTCAGCCTTCAGATCCTGAGAAAGGGCCACAGGCTGGGCATTAGAATGCCTCCCAGAGGCATTCAGGTACAGCCTCAGCACCTTCAATTTCCCATCAACAAAATGGGATTAATAATACCTACATCTTGGGGTTGTATTAAAGATTAGGAAAAGTACATCTAAAGCACTCAGTATGTTGCTTTTCACAGGTCAGAGCTGTTGAATAGTCATTCTAGGCCTGGACAAGACAGGTGAGCTTGCTTTGTGCCATCTTCAAATGAGCACATAGATCAGGCTATTGAATTTCTTTTGGTCAAAATGAACATTCCTCAAGCATTTAGTCTTAAAAAAAAACCAGAAAAACTAAAATTCACTGCCATCGTTTCCAACTTATAGCAACCCCTCCTTGGATTTCTGAGATGGTATCTCTATGGAAGTAGATTGCCCAGTCTTCCTTCTGAGGAGTGGCTGGTGGGGTTTGAACTGTCAGCCTTCTGGTTAGCAGTCAAATGCCTTTGGCACTACAGCACCAGAGCATTTAGTCTAGAGAGGGAAATACGTGTGGGACATGTTTGCTGATACTCCTTATTCTCCCATCCATCCCACACCAGACTCACATCCTCACCATCTCCTCTCCTGTCCAATCTGGAAGTGGCCTCAGTAGCCTTCCAACATGATGCTTCAGGCAGCCACTCCCAGTGATCAAGGTGGACACATGCAAAAAGGGTGTGGGAATGGCATCTTCTGACCACCTCTAACGTCATGAGGGGGAAACAGAAGCAGCATCTGGCCAAGGCTGATTCCTGTGAGGTCAGACACAACACCACCCTCCAACCTTTTTTTTTTTTTTTTTAAATACCAATTCTGACACCAGCCTTCCCTCCTGCGGTACTTACCACTTTCCTGTTGGGTTCAGTAATTTACTGCAATGGCCATGCACAACTCAGACAATACAATTATGGGGTTTATTAGGGAAGTAATAGGTTACAGTTCACATCCAGGAACGTTAAAGATACAATTCTTCCATCAAGACAGGCTCCCTTCAGCCATGCCCATAGAGACACCTCTCTTTGGCCTTTGTCTTCTAGGCCTGGCTTCTGCCCTGCTCAGGCAACTGTTACAAAGCTCTTTTAGCTCTGCTGATAAGTGCATCCCATTTCATTAGCAAGTTTCCTGCCCAGATGCTCTGCTTTCTTGCTCCCTGGGCTGGCAAGCCCCCTCTCCTCTGTCTTGTGCTGGTCTCTTGGTTCTGCTGCCATTGTCTCTCTGCTGTCATCTCAGTGCAGAGATCTTGGGTCCAAGGACACACTCCACTCCTGGCTCTTCTGCCTTGATGGTAGTGAGATCCCCCCTTCTGCCCTTGGGAGGGCTTATTTTAAGCCTAGTGGAATGACAGAACTGACCGATCCCCACATTAGGGTTCCATACACCTTATTTGCATGGTTCCACCCCCACAAGGGTGCCATGTACCTTATTTACATTATTAACAAGCTTCCAGTCCCCTTGGTGGGCCATAGGTACTTTACATTTGCATAGTTCTACCCAGTCATCTGGTGGGAGTCACAAAGACCAAAAACTAGAAGAGCCATTCAAGCAATTCACTGCACCACACAGCATGAGAGATTACGCCCACACTTGGTTTCCATCCCTGCAGTGTGCTTTGCAGATGAGGGTGCAGTGGTTAGATGTATGCTGACCTGTACCTGCCAATCGTCCATGGCAATTTCTGTGGAACGTCCCATCTAACATGAGCCTGACTGAATCACAGCCCCCTCCTGCCCCACATAGCATTCTTTGCTTTGTTTTCCTAGAAGCGAATCTTTTCTACTTATTATCTGTAGTAATCCTTGTTCCTTTCCAGCTTCTATTTCAGCTACATCTCCTTTAGTGTGAAAATCCCCAGAAAGTATTTCTAGAAACAGCCTTGACAAGAGTCTAAGGACAGGTGCTTAAAAGAAGCTCTTGGTCCATTCAGCAATCATTTGTTGAGTGCCTAACATGTACCAAGCCTGTGATCTGGCACTGCCCCAGCTTTCAAAGAGCTCTGCCTGGTAGGGATCAAAAAGCAGGCAAACCCATTCTTTCATTTAGTGTTCACCTTTACCCTGTGGAAAAGACATAACTAACCTCGTTTCACAGAGGAGGAAAGAATGTTGAGAGATATGTTTACATTTATGTTACATAGCTGGTGTATGGAGCCAGATTCGTTTTTAGCAGCATAATGGCGCAAGCTTTGTTTGGGGATATGTTCTTACTGCCCGGCAGTTGGGCACTCACGCAGAGGGACAGCCATAGCAGTGGGTGGTAGGGCAGGATGTTGGCTTCTTGCAAAGCTCAAGTATGAGAGTAGACAGCAGTGGAGCCAGGCTATGAGTCACTTCAACTCTAAGTCATCCTTGTTAGTTCCATTCCCCTTTGCTATGTAATCACTTTCCTGGCCTCTCTTGTACCCATATAGCCAAGCGTTGACCAAGCAGACCTAAGGGGAGCTTCTGGAGGTGTTTCTGGGGTCAAAGAGAAATGAGTATGAGGAGAGAGCCCCTTTCCTCTTACCCTCTTCATTTTGCTTGGCATGTTCTCTTGTGAGAATGTGATGCTTGGTGCTGTGGCAGCCATCTTTTCTTTTTCCCCCAATGTTATTTGGATGAAAGTTTACAGAGCAAATTCATCTTCCGTACAGCAGTTCACATACACTTTGTCTCATGACACTGACTGCAGTTTCCCACAGTGCAACAGCTCTCCTCCCACTTCCTCCCCATAGCCACCTCTTCCCTGTGTCCTTCCCTCCCATGCACTCTTGCCCCTTGAGCTGTCTCCTTGTGCATACATAGCCTTTCTATTCTCCCATAATTGATCTCTCCAAGGAGTATATCTACCTATTGTAAATGTTCTGCTGATATGCCTGTCTTTTGTTTGGCTGGAAGCCACAGGAATGGGTGCAATTCCAGACCTGAAGGGCAGCAAGGGGCCATAGTCTTAGGGGTTCCATCAGGCTCTATCAGACCAGCAAACCTGGTCTTTTTTTTTTTTTTTAATGATTTTGAGATTTGTTCCACATTGTTCTCCCACTCTGTCCAGGATCTCCTACATAGATCCCCCTCTGAATGGTTGACAGTGGTAGCCAGGCACTATCTAGTTCTTCTGGTCTCATAGTCATATAGGCTGAGGATCAAATGGTATACCAGTCCCTTGAACTAATTGTTTCCATGTGTCTTTGGTTTTCTTCATTCTTTTTTGCTGTGGATGAGGAGCAACCTGTCGTTGCATTGTGGCAGCCATCTTGCAGTCATGAGAGGAGATGCATTGAGAATGGCTGAGTGGAAAGGATATTGGGTCCTTCATCTTCCAACTACTGAGACTCTTTTCCTAAGGACCTCTTGATAAATGAGATCACAAATGTCTTTATGGTTTAAGTCATTTTAGCCTGGGCTACACAAGTATAGTCCATGGGCTGGCATCATCATCATCATCATCATCTGAGAACTTGCCAGAAATGCAAATTATTTGGTACCATCCCAGCCCTGCAGAATCAGGATCTTTGAATGTGGGGTCTAGGAATCTGTGTTTTTACAAGCCCTCAAGGTGATTCTGATGTGAGCTCAAGTATGAGAATCACTGGTTTTGGTTTAAGCCATCATTACTGCCAGCTGAGTGCATTCCTGAAGCTCATCGGGTCAGGGTTTGTCAGGATGAGTTCCAGGCTTGTCTACACTGGTAGGCAAGTATGTCAGTGCTGGTGACACAGATCCACTGGCTCAGTGGGCTTGATAATGCTCTTCCTGGGGGAGCCCTTGCCTGGGCTCTGAGAGGGTCAGTGTCTGGGTCTGTAGGTCCCTGTCTGAACCCAGCTGAGCCCCCATACCTGGCTCTCCCTGGCAAGCCGTAGAAGTATTTTTCGTTCGGAGCTGAATATGACAGGTGAGTGACCAGGTTAGATATTTGTTATGGATTGGGTTGTGTCCCCAAGAAATATGTATTGTAAATCCTAACCCTTATACCTGTAGCGGGGGAGCCCTGGTGGCACAGTGGTTAAGCACTTGGCTGTTAACTGAAAGTTTTGCAGTTCAAATCCACCAGCTGCTCCATGGGAGATGTGGCAGTCTGCTTCTGTAAAGATTATAGCCTTGGAAACCCTATCCAAAAAACCAAAACTAAACTCACTGGTGTCAAGTCAGATCCGACTCACAGCGACCCCTCCTTGGGTTTCCGAGGTGGTATCACTACAGAAGTAGATTGCCCAGTCTTCCTTCCGTGGAAATCTTGTAAGGCAGTTTTGCTATGTCTTGTAAGGTCACTATGAGTCGGAATTGACTCCACGGTTACAAGTTTGGTTTGGTTTACACTTGTAGTTATAATCCCATTTGGAATGGGTTTTCTTTGTTAAGTTAAAGAGGTGGTATTAGTGTGTTGTTGTTGTTATGTGCCATCGAGTCAGACCGACTCATAGCGACCCCTCCTTGGGTTTCCGAGGCAGTATCACTACGGAAATAGATTGCCCCATCTTCCTTCCGAGGAGTGGCTGGTGGGTTTGAACCGCCAGCCTTCTGGTTAGCAGTCAAGTGCCTTAGGCACTATGCTACCAGAGCTCCCGGTGTTAGTGTAGGAGTGTCTTAAATCAATCTCTTTTGATATAAAAAAGAACAGATTCAGCAACAAGCAGAGATGGGGGAAGATAGATGCTAGGCCACATGCAGATCCCCAGGGAATCGAGAAACAGAAGCTGAAAGGAGACCCTTCTCCAGCCCCAAAGATAAAGCCTTCTCCTAGAGCCTATACCCTCAATATTCGGACTTGTAGCCCCCCCAAACTGTGAGAAAACAAATTTCTATCCATTAAGCCCACCTGTGGTATTTCTGTTACAGCAGCACTAGGTAAGTAAGAAGAGTTTCCCCTAGAATTCTTCTACCTGGTAAGTAGAGGCTGATGGAGAAGATGCCAGATTTAGAGTCTCAGAGATGTGGATGGAATGATGTCTAAAGTCCTTCTGACAACAGATACTTCTGAGAACCTCTCTAGGCCAGGCTTTGTGCTGGGAACACAGTGGGAAACAAGCTAAAAAGACGTGGTGGAGCCAGACCTGGGAGCAAGTGACTGTCATGCAGTGTTGTAACTGCAGTGATGGGAAGGTTCAGGAGCTGCAGGGACACATAGGAAGACCCCTCCTGGGATGGAGCAGGCAAAGCTTCCTGGAGGAAGGGACCTCCCATTCTTCAACACTCAAGATATTTGTGTGTGTGTGTGTGTGGGGGGGGTGGAGAGTAACTCCAGAGGGGTGGGCGTCCTGGGTAGGGGCACAGCTTGTGCATAGGCCTGGAGGCAAGGGAGACCCTGGCTCCTGCTGTGTCGTTGTTGTTGCCGTCGAGTCAGACCTGACTCATAGCGACCTCTCCTTGGGTTTCTGAGGCTGTACCACTATAGAAGTAGATTGCCCAACCTGCTTTGCGAGGAGTGGCTGGTGGATTTGAACTGCCAGCCTTCTGGTTAGCAGTCAAGTGCCGTAGGCACTACACTACCAGAGCTAGTAGTAGAAAATAGTTTGGTGTGGCAGGAGGACAGGGTGCCCTAGGAAATGGTGCTGTTCAAGCTCTCAGACCCAGGGAAGCATTTGAGAAGCAGGTTGAGATGTAAACAGGAGGATATTTAAATGATTTATTCATGTGAACTGACCTCTTAATGTCTTCAATTGAAAGAATTTATTGACCACTTTTTTTTATAACCTGCTAAGCACTGCTGTGTGGACTGAGCAGGCCTTGTCACAGGCATTTCTTCTACCCCTCTGCCCTAGCCTGACACGTCTCCTTCACGTTCTGCTGATGTCAGATATTGATGTGCCCATTCCTGTGAGCAGGGGTCCTTGCTTACTACATCTTGTGACCTTCATCAAGTCACTTGACATCCTGAGGCATCGTTTTCCTGCCCCTGTGGAGGGGACTCAAGCAGTATTGCCCTCACTTGTCTGATCTTAAGAACCATCTGGACTGCTGGTAGAAAATTCAGGTTTTGAGCCTCTTCTAGGGAGATACTGGCTTATCGGGTCTGAGGAGAGGAGTCTGAGAATCTATCCATATTTTAATTTCATGTGGTGAAATATATATAACAAGAAGTTTGCCATTTTAACCATTTTCAAGTATACAATTCAGTGACATTAATTAAATTCACCATGTTGTGCAACCATCATCATTGTCCATTTCCAGATTTTTCTGTCACCCCAAACAGAAACTCAGTTCCCCCTAAGCAGTGATTTTCCCCTTTCCCCCTCCCTTCCACCTCTGGTAACCATTAATGAACTTTTGTCTCTATACTTTTGCCAATTATAGACATTTCATATAAGTGGAATCATATATATGAAAGATTTATTTCCCTTAGCATACTGTTTTCAAGGTTCATCCATATTGTAGCATGTGTCACCCAGAGACACTGATGAAGAAAGGCCTGGTGATCTGCTTTCAGAAAATCAGCCATTGAAAACCTTGTGAAGCACAGTTCTACTATGACACACATTGGGTCACCATGAGTCAGAGACTGACTCCATGGCAACTGGTAGGTAGGTAGACAGTGGCTGTATAATGGTATCTCATTGTGGTTTTACTTTGTTTTCATAATGATTAAAGGTGCTGAACATCCTCTCGTATACTTATTGACATGTGAAATGTATGCTCACGTCTTTTGCTCATTTTTCAACTGAGCTATTTGTCTTATTGAGCTGTAAGAATTTTTTTATTTGCTTGTATTTTGTTTTGGATTTTTACATCTTTATTCACAAGGAAGATGGGGCAATCTACTTCCGTAGTGATACTGCCTCGGCAAC
>NW_006921991.1:1489102-1495565 GCF_000298275.1 Orycteropus afer afer
CTGGTGGGTTTGAACCACTAGCCTTCTGGTTAGCAGTCAAGTGCCTTAGGCACTACGCTACCAAAGTTCCCCATATATATATTCTGGTAAAAGTTTTCTACCAGACATCTGTACTATGAACATTTTCTTTCCTTTAGGCTTGCCTTTTCATTTTCTAAATGGTATCTTTAAAAGACCAAAAAACCAAACTCACTGCCATTGAGTCAATTCAACTCATAGCAACCTCTCCTTTGGGGATGTATAGGGAAGTAGATTGCCCAATCCTCATTCCGAGGAGTGGCTAGCGAGTTTGAACTGCCAGCCTTCTGGTTAGCAGTCAAATGCCTTAGATACTATGCCACCAGAGCTTCCTTAAAAGAGCAAAATATTTTAATTTTGATGAAGTCTGATTTTTCAATTTTTTTCTTTCATATTTTGAGCATTTTGTGTTCTCAGAAATTCTTGCCTACTCCAAGGTAGTGAATATTGTCTCCTGTGTTTTCTAGAAGTTTCACAGTTTTAGGTATTACATTTAGGTCCATCTGGAGCTAATTTTTTTTTTATATGGTGTAACTATGGATCAAAGGTCATTTTTTGGTTATGGATATCCAGTTGCCCCAGCACTATTGACAGCTTTGCAAATATTGCTCATGCATGTGTGAATCTGTTTTTGGACTCTCCATTCTCTACTGTTAATCTATGTCTCTCCTTTTGCCAATATCACACTGTCTTGATTACGGAAATCTGTATTTATTTTATTCATTTATTCATTCATTCTGTTTTTGTAGTTAGGGTGAAAGTTTACATAGCAAATTGGTTTTCGATTCAAAAATTCATACACATTTTGTTTTGTTCTTTTATCCATTTCTGCCTTCTGAGCTTTATCCCTGGGCAAATGGTGCCCTTCTGATCTCATAAAATTGGTTGTTCTAAGGAGTGTGTACCTCCCAGGTGTTACTGTTCACCTGTAGGCCTGTCTGTTGTTTGGTTGAAGGTTGAGCCACAGGTGTGAGTTTGATTCCAGGCCTGAAAGTTATATAAGGGCCATAGTCTTGGGGGTTCCGTCAGTCTCTATGAGACCACTATTGTTGTTAGGTGCCAGTGAGTTGGCTTTGAGTCTTAGCAACCCTGTATACAGCAGAACAAAACACTGCCTGGTTCTGTGCCATCCTCACAGTCTTTGCCATGCTGGAGCCCATTGTCTTAGCCGCTGTGTCAATCTGTCTTGTTGAGGGTCTTCCCCTTCTTTTGCTGACCCTCTACTCAGTGTGATATCCTTCTCAAGGCACTGGTCCATTCTGAGCACATCACCAAAGTAGGTGAGACAAAGTCTGGCCATTCTTGTTTCTAAGGAGTATTCTGGCTGTACTTCTCCCAAGACAGACTTGTTTGCTCTTCTGGCAGTCCATGGTATTTTCAGTATTCTTCGCCAACACTACAACTCAAAAGCATCAACTCTTCTTTGGTCTTCCTTATTTATTGTCCAGCTTTCACATGCATATGAGGCTATTGAAAATACTGTGGTTTGGATCAGGAGTACCTGATCCAGCTTCTCAAATTATTTGTTCAGCATATAGATTGAGTAAGTATGGTAGAAAGATAGAACCCTGACACATACTCTTCCTGATTTAAAACCATACAGTATCCCCTTATTATTTGAATGACAGCCTCTTCATCTATTTACAGGTTCCTCATGAGCATAATTAAGTATTCTAGAATTCTCATTCTTTTCAATGTTATCTGTAATTTGTTATGATCCAAACAGTTGAATGCCTTTGCATAGTCAGTAAAACACAAGTAGACATCTTTCTGGTATTCTTAGCTTTCAGCCAAGATCCATCTGACACCATCAGTGAAATCCCTCATTCCATTTCCTCTTCTGAATCCAACTCGAATTTCTGGCAGTTCCCTTTCAGTATACTGGCATATCAGAGCAGTAAGCCTGGCTCCCCACCCCCCCTGGGAAGTCTGTGTATTAACTCTTTTTGAAGATTTACAGAGAAAATTCACTTTCCATACATCAGTTCACATATACTTTGTCTCATGTCATTGACCACAGTTTACCACAATGCAACAGTTCCCCTCCCACTTCATCCCCATAGTTACTTCTTCCCTGTGTCCATCCCTCCATGCACTCCTGCCCCCTGAGCTGTCTCCCTGTGCATAAGCAGCCCTTCCTTCTCCCATGATTGTTCTCTCCAGGGCATGTGTCTACTTGAGGTAAATGTTTAACTCACATGCCTGTACTTTGTTTGGCTGGAAACCACAGGGGTGGGTTCAATTCCAGACCTGAAGGGCACCTAGGGGCCATGGTCTCAGTGGTTCCACCAGGCTCTATCGGACCAGCAAACCTGGTCCACCCCCATTTTTTTTTTCTCCAAATGATTTTGAGTTTTTGTTCCACATTGTTCTCCCCCACTATCAAGGATACATAGATCCCCTTTCAAGTGGATGACAGTGGTAGCCAGGCACCATCTAGTTCTTCTGGTCTCATAGTCATATAGGCTGCAGATCGCATGGGGTACTAGTCGCTTAGAGTAATTGTTTCCATGAATTTTGGTTTTCTTCATTCTTCTTTGCTCTGGACGAGGAGAGACCCATCGTTGCATCTAGATGGCAGCTTGCTAGCTTTTAAGATTCTAGTTGCTGCTTGCCAAAGTAGGAGGTGGAACAATGTTTTGTATAGTATGTTATGCCAATTGAGCTTGATGTCTCCTGAGACTATGGTCCCAAGCCCGCAAGCCTGGCTTTTTTATGATTTTGAATTTTGTTCTACATTTATCTCCCACTTTATATCCAGGACCTCCTATTGTGATCCCTTCCAGAGCAGTCTGCAGTGGTAGCCTGGCACCATCTATTTCTTGGTCTCAGGATCGTGGAGGGTAGAGTTCATCTGGTCCATTAGTCCTTTGGACTAATTGGGAAATCTGTGTTTTAAATAAGTACACCTAGGAGGTTCTCATGACCAGGTCAGTTTTGGGAAACACTGGGCTATATATATATTTTTAAGGACCCTTCCAGCAATATACAGTCTTAAGCCTGTGTATTCTCAACAACTTGGCCTCAGTTTGTACTATAGTTCCTTGCTACTCCAAGTGGGATCCACAGACCAGCAGTGTCAACTCAAGAATTTTTTAGGAATGCAGAATCTCAGGCCCATCTCCCAGCAGACTTAATTAGAATTTGCATCGTAGTGAGATGGCCAGGGATTCCTATCAAGTTAGACTTTGAAAAGCACTGCCCTAGTTGACGTTCCCCTCAAGCAGTGGCTTTCCATCTTTTTATATCATGAATATCTCCACAGTTAGAAAGGCATGTTACAAAATCCATATCGATGTAGATGAAATGCTTTTCTATAATGCTTACCCTTTATTATACTTGTGCTTGCTTTTCTGTCTTCCACTCTCTCTCTCTCTTCTTTCCCTTCCTTTCTTGCTGTTACAGCTTTATTGAAGAGTACATACCATAGAGTGCACTCATTTCAGGTGAACAGTTTGAGTTTAGATAGATGCACAGCTGCGTCCACAATCAGATTTTTAGAACACTTCCATCATTCCCTTGTGCCCCTTTGCAGTCATTGTTGCTCTGCTTATATATAATGCCGGTAGTTCCCTACAGTTCATAAAGATTCCTAGATGGGAGTTGGACCAACTTTGTGCAGCAGTGCCCAGACTCAGCTGAAAGTGGTTCCTCTTTGTGCCAAGAGCCCTATGACATGACTTCTGAGGACAGAACTACATGGGGAAATAGTAATATAACAGCAGATTATTTTTAGTATACTTCTGTCACATAATAATCCATTATATCCTTACAAGAGCTTCACCATACAGAAATGTAAGTTAAAGAACATTGATTTCCTTAAGTCCTATAGTTGATTTTACTAATTTTTTTTTTGTGCTGGACTTGCTGTTAGTTGTGATTTAGAACATGACGTTTTGCAGAGAGAGAAATGATTTTATATATTTTTCTCAGCAATAGTCAGTCATGTATATCTGAAATACTATATAATTTCTGAAAATAAAGAGGGCTAGATTTGTGAAGTTTCATTGTTCGTGGAAGCTTCTAAAAGTTCTTTCCTTAGATGACTTAGAAGCCCAGAGTTGGTTATGTGTTGTTGGAGGTTTCTTTTGTGAATATGGAGTACATTTTCCTTTGAGACAAGACAAAACCTTGTCTTTCACCTCTAGGCAATTCTCACCTACTCTGTCCTTCCCATCTGTAGTTCTAGAGTCAGACTGCCTGTGTTTCAATCTCCTACCTGTCATTTACCAGTGTGACCTCAGGACAGTATCTTAACCCTTCAGTTTCCCCATCTGTAAAATGCAGACAGTAGCAGTACTTACTCATGGATTTGTTGGGAGAATTAAATGAGTTTATACTATAAAACATTCAGAATTGCCGATGTTGGTTATTATCGTTATTATCTAAAGTGGCTGTGGGAGACATCTCCCATTTAACTATTTTCCAAGCTTCCCAAATTCCTTAACCACTAAACTTAGCTCATCATCTTCTTCCTTGTTTCACCAAATGGTACCAGCCTGTTCACCCAGCTATCTAGACTTCAAAGCCTCAAGTCTCCTGCTCTTCTCCTCAACTCCATTCAGTTGCCTATTTGCATAGCTGTCTGCTTTCAGGTAGAATTCTTTCTTTCCATTCTATTCCACATCAAATCCTCATTGACTCTCATGTGGATTAGCCATTCACTGTGTAGCTGAAGTGTAGAGGACAGGGCTTCTGTGGGCTCATCCCTAGGCTCCCTTGTGTGGGGTGGAGGTCAGGAGCAACTAGAGGACAAGGATTGGGTGCAGGGTAGGCCTCAGTGGTGGAAGGGGCAGAGTGAGGAAAAGGCTATGGGGAGAAGTGTCTGTGCAATACAGGCCACACGCCTCAGGCCCCTTCTATTTGATATGCCTTTAGCTTTTAGATGTCTCCAAAGACAACCTGTCTGCACGGTATGAAGGTCTTAGAGGAAATGAGGCAAAAATGGCTCAGTTATCAGCTTGAATGATCCGCTGGAGAAAAACATCAGAAAGTATTTTACCCTGATAACCTGCTTTTTATTTTTTACATTTGGTGGCCATTTCAGGCCTATATGGTATGCTTCGAGTCTTGTGCTTAGAGGAGAAATCCAATTTTTAAGCGTCAGAAGATTGCTACTGCTTGATGAAAGCACTCAGTGCATATTGATGAGCAGAATCTCAGGTTACCTTGGGAACACAACATCCTTCCTGTTATAAAAAGGGACACATAGCTGCTGTGGTGAGGCAACCTACATTTTACCAATTTTTGATGGTGAAACAGTGCCCAAAGGGAAATGCTAGTTTGTTTTTTTTTAAATAACTTTGATCAGATACATCAGACTTCCTCTTAGTGATGCTCAAGTAAAGTAAACCCAATTTTCAAATGCTTATTGGTTTGTATAGGGATCAAAGACACTTCCATCCATCTCTTTTCTCCCTCTACGCCAGTGTTAAAATGAATGGGCAGGATATTTATTGTAAGGCACGATATGAATTGTTTCTGTGACTAAAGAATATAATTGGTGTTTGTGTCCTTATGAAGGCACTTCCGCACCAGGGGAGCCTGTGAAGGCTGTGGGAACACAGACAGAGTATGCTTGAGTTCATCAGGGCTGCATGTTGATAGGGGGGTGGCCTGGCTGTGTGAACCAATTGTCTTTGCCTTAGTGACAGTCTCACTGTGGCTTCACTGTGTGACAACCATGGAAGGGAGGTTGGAGAGGTTTGTTCCATTATGATTGCTATAAAACCTTACAATCGTTGTAATTTGTTACTTTGGTGGTATAAATGGTTAAGTACTCTTGTAAAAACTAACCAAAGGATCTGGCAAGATGGCAGACTAGGCAGAAAGACTACACAGACCGTCTTCAACAAAGAAAAGGGAAACTAATTAACACAGACACAGAAGATAATCCTGGACTCCTGAGCCTTGAAGGGAAGGATATAGAAGTGGACTAAAAACCCCAACTAGCAGAAGAATTTGCGTGAAAATACCAAAAGAGGAGACAGGCGGAGCTGTGGTCTGGCAGTGATCCTGAGCGATCCTGATGGCACAGACATCTTGGAGATTCCCGAGTGCTGGTAGGACCTAAGAATTAACCTAAAAACCACCCTGCTAGCCAGGGACTGCACGGAGGACTTTGCACGGTGGCTGAGGAACAAACGGAGAAGATGAAGAGAAAGGTGGGCTGAGCTGTGGACTTTTGCCGGTCCGGAGGACGCTGTCATTTTGAAGGTTTAAAAAGAGGCTTGACTATTTTGGATATTTAAAGAGACAGAGCTCTCACAGATTCCCGGGACTTTAAGAACACGTTCTGATTTCCAGCAACCCCAAGGACACTCCGGACCTGCAAGACTGAAAAGGTACAACACTCCACTTGTTACTCTTATACCCCACACCTGCTTGGTGCACAGAGGTGTGGCCATCCCCCACTCCCACCTACCTTCTGGGCCCACAGGAACTC
>NW_006921991.1:1503157-1508582 GCF_000298275.1 Orycteropus afer afer
TTAGGAGATTTTTCTATTTGCCATGTGTGATGTAGCTTTATTAAAGCAGCTTTCTTGACTTTGGTACTATAACATCTGGGGCTGCATCATTCTCTGTTGTCAGAGGCTGTTCTGGGCATTGCCGGATGTTGAGCAGCATCCCTGGCCTTCATCCACTAGATGCCAGTAGCACCCTTTCTCTCCTTCTCTTGTGACAACTACACATAACTCTTGTTAGGAGCTGTCGAGATGGTTCAGACTCATAATAACCCATGTACAACAAAATGAAACACTGCCCGGTCCTGCACCATCCTCACAGTTGTTGCCAGTTTGAGCCCCTTGTTGCAGCCACTGTGTCAACCCATCTCATTGAGGGTCTTTCTCTTTTTTGCTGACCCTCTGCTTTGCCAAGCATGATGTTGTTCTCCCGGGACTTGTCCCTCCAGATACCCTCTCCAAAGTCTGTGAGATAAAGACTCACCATCCTCACTTCTAAGGAACATTCTGGCTGTACTTCTTACAAGACAGATTTGTTGTTCTTCTGAAAATCTATGGTATATTCAGTATTCTTCACTAACACCGCAATTCAAATGCTCAATTCTTCTTCAGTCTTTCTTATTCATTATCTAGCTGTTGCATGCAAAAGAAATGATTAAAATTATCATGGCTTGGGCCAGGTGCACCTTAGTATTCAAAGTAATATCTGTGCTCTTTAACACTTTAGAGAGATCTTTTGTAGCAGATCTGCCCAGTGAGATACATTGTTTGATTTCTTAACTGCTGCTTCCATGGTTGTTGATTGTGGATCCAGGTAAGATGAAATTCTTGACAACTTCAATCTTTTCTCCATTTATCATGATGCTGCTTATTGGTCTAGTTGTGAGGATTTTGTTTTCTCTAGGCAGAATCACTGTATTCGGGTTTAAAAACCACTGTGTTAGAGTATAGGGATTATGTAGCATGCTGTTCTTAAACGCAAAAGTCATATAAAGCGCAAACTTTTAGTCAGCCAAAATAGAGATGTGTTTGGTGACCTTTAAGTATGACCAACCAAGCCCATTGCCATTAAGTTGATGCCGACTCATAGTGACCCTATAGGACTGAGTAGAATTGCCCCATAGGGCTTCCAAGGAGGTAACCTTATGGAAGCAGACTGTTTCATCTTTGTCCTGTGGAGTGGCTGGTGGGTTCAGACTGCCAGCCTTTTGGTTAGAAGCTGAATATTTTAACCACTGCACCACCAGAGTTCCTTTAAGTGTGACACTTTGGCTAATTTTAAGTAATATGTTAAACTGGAAACCCGATTACTGTGATGGGCTAGCATGCTTAAATAGTGACAGCATGTTGTTGTTTTTGGATGAAGGCTTTTGTTAGTGAAAGGCAACATGTGGTGGGTTTCAAAATTCATGTATCATCAGTGTTTATTGCTTGTAATAAATGAAAAACAAGGACAGAAACCATGGTAACCACAGTAGTCAAGGTGCCCAAGCTCAGACGTGATAGTAGCACACAGAAGGGCTTTTCTTATTTGTTGCTTTTTGATGGTAGGGACCCGTTCTGAGGAATAGCTAAAAGAGAAGCCTGGGTATGTCCATAAGCCTTGGCACTTTACCTTTTGAGTCTTTGTTGTTTTACTTTTAGAAATCTTCCCCACAAACAAATATTGAGGTCTATTTTTTGCCTTCTCTGCTGTCAGTGTCATAGTCTATGATCATCTTAGTTTGAAAATAAACTTTGACCACTGGCAGCAATAAGTAGAAATTCTAGTATTCATGTGCCTTTTGTTCTTGCAAAGAGGATTTTAGCAGGGATAGGATTGGGGTAAAACTTAATCAATAAGCTGGAGATATTGGCGATGTTGTTTAAAAAACATGCTGGACTGCCCCAAACATTGTTGAGTGAGGGTACGTGTTTTGCTATGGTCTTGTGGTTTAAAGTGAATCTATCTATGCCAAGAAATTGTGCCTCTGGGCCTCAAAATGCCCTTGATGCTCTCCCCTGGTTTGAAAGCTATTGTGTCTGGGCTGTGGATACAGGTGCACAGGCTATAGGCCAAGGGGATCCTGCTGAGTGAACGAACTTTCCAGGGAGAAAAGGAACAAGGGGATGCATGCAGCCTTTAACATCATTGTTGATAGGTCTCAATATAAAAAATGATTTCCTTTCTTGGACTTTAGTCTTCCTCTGTATTTTCTTTGAATACTAAGGCATCTTCTTAGAGCCTAGGCCACCTCATGGGAGAGGCAGGCCTCCACACTGCACTTGTGATTTGGATTTGGGCTCTGCAACCATGTCAGTGCCTCCTCAACTAGAGGGAGTCTAGTCTCTGATGTGGGCTTGAGCTACCATGAGGTGAGGCTGGGAACAAAGGAGCCTGGAGGGGGGAGATCAAAGAAGGAGTAGGGCTTACCTCTGGATGGAGTGTGTTGCTCTTTGAAGTGCAGGTCTGGTGTCCAATGAGATAGCAGAGGGTAAACTTCAGCCTTGTGACAAGGGGTAGAGGTTGAAAGGTTCCTGCCAACCCTGTAGCAGTGAGGATGGAGGGCCCCCAAGTGACCATGAGCATGTCAGTGTGTATAAACAGTCAGGAAACAAGACAACATAAGGGGATCTCTCAGGCCTGCCTTCCTCATACTCACAGGTGCAAGGACTGAGACATTATGGAATAATAGGGCTGGGAGTAGCCTAGAGACTGGCCAGAAGGGTCTTCAGTGACCCTCTCGAATCCTTTACACATCTTTTACTTTTATGTTCCCTAAACATGTGCCTCACCCTTAAAAGAGCATCAGATGACATTGCTAATAACCGGAACTCCATGACTGATTTCTCTTAACCTGCCGCATTCTCCCCATAGTTTCAGCCAGGTGTTTATAAATATCTTGTGCTTTGTTGCTGAAAAAACAAATAAGACACACACCCTCCCTCTGTGTCTGCCCCTCTGTCTATATGCTTGTTGTTGTGGTTAGGTGCCATCGAGCTATCTCTGACTCATAGCGACCCTATGCACAGCAGAACAAAACACTGCCTGGTCCCACACCAGCTCCACAATCCTTGCTATACTTGAGCCCATTGCTGCAGCCACTGTGTCAGTCCATCTCTTTGAGGGCCTTCCCCTCTTTTGTTTTGTCAGCTCTCCACTTTACCAATTGTTCTGGTTACCTAGTGCTGCTCTAACAGAAATATACCACAAATGGGATGGCCTTAACAAACAGGAGTTTATTCTTAAATTTGGAGGCTTTAAGTCCAAGTTCAAAGTGCCAGGCTCGAGGGTCTGGTTGAAAGCCCTTCAGCCTTGGGCTTCAGCTCTGCATCCTGCTCCACTGAAGCTGGAGGCTTTTCTTCACTCAGACAGCTGCTGGCAGCTGAGACTGACAAGCCCAAGGTTGACTAGAAAAAAGGCACAGTCCTGATGTTACCAAACCACATGGCAGGCCATTAATTCAAGTCCATTAAAACTCTCAAGGTCGGCAGAGCATGGCAGGCAGCTGAACAACGACACAGCTACATGCGGGGTTCAAGCATGCCATAAACTAGAGACCATTCCCAAAGCTGTTTCTTATATACAGGAAATGGACCACATTACCAAAGCAGCTACTCAGCTGCTCCAATAGATTCCACCATGGAGTTAATTACCAGTCTCACCATGGGGAATAACTACATTCAGCTGCCCAGCCACTCAACCAGGCCCAGCCAAGTTGACACACAAACTTAACCACCACACCAAGCATGACATCCTTCTCCAGGGAATGGTCCATTCTGACAACATGACCAAAGTATGTGAGGTCTGGCCATTCTTGCTTCCAAGGAACATTCCGGCTGCACTTCTTCCAGGACAGATTTGTTAGTTCTTTTAGCAGTCCATGGTACTTTCAGCATTCTTCACCAGCACCACACCTCAAAAGCACCAGTTGTTCTTTGGTCTTCCTTATTCACTGTCCAATTATATGCTTGAGGCTTTTCTGATTATTATGTGGCGGTGATTGACACCCATCTCTGCACTGTGCTCTGAGAGCAGAAGTGATAGTAGTGATTGAGATGCTTTGAAACTTTTCATTTAACCTACTTAGTTTCATTAAACTTCTTAATGTAGCAACTGGGATCTTAAAAGCTTGCAAGCAGCCATCTAGATGCAAGGGTGGGTCTCTCCTTGTTCAGGGCAAAGAAGAATGAAGAAAACCAAAGATTCATGGAAACAATTAGTCCTAGCAACTGGTACACCATGTGATCCTCAGCCTATATGACTATGAGACCAGAAGAACTAGATGGTGCCTGGCTACCACTGTCAACCACTCAGAGGGGGATCTATGTAGGAGATTCTGGATAGAGAGGGAGAACAATGTGGAACAAAACTAAAAATCATTTTTTTTGGGGGGGAAGGGAAACCTGGTCTGATAGAGCCTGGTGGAACCACTGAGACTGTGGTCCCTAGCTGCCTTTCAGGTCTGGAATTGAACCCACAACTGTAGCTTCCAGCCAAATAAAATACAGGCATAAGAGTTGAACATGTACCTGGGGTAGATCCATCCCTTGGAGAGAACAATCATGGGAGAAAGAAGGGCTGTTTATGCACAAGGAGATAGTTCAGGGGGGCAGGAGTGCATAGAGGGGTGGACACAGGGAAGAGGTAACTATCGGGAGGAAGTGGGAGGGGAGGTGTTGCATTGGGGTAAACTGTCAGTGTCATCAGACAATGTGTATGTGAACTGCTGTATGGAAAGTGAACTTGCTCTGTAAACTTTCACCCAAATCACAATTAAAAAAAAAAAAACAACAACTTCTTAACATACACAGTCATACAGTGGTTTTGTGTCCTGGATGCACCTATGTTATGCAAATTAAATATACTTTCTGTGCAATTAAAATAGGGCTGGCAAGTCTTTCCAGCTCTCTCACAGGGCTTGTCTAGAACTGGGCAGAAGATGGGCAAATAAAAGAGCTGAACAGAAGATTTCAAAGAGCAACTCGAGCAGACAAAGCAAGTTACTGTAATGAAATGTGCAAAGGCTTGGAGTTAGAAAACCAAAAGGGAAGAACACGCTCAGCATTTCTCAAGCTGAAAGAGCAGAGGAAAAAATTTAAGCCTTGAGTTGCAATATTGAAAGATTCTATGGGCAAAATATTGAATGATTTAGGAAGGGAATACACAGAGTCACTTTACCAAAAAGAACTGGTAGATCTTCATCCATTTCAGGAGGTGGCATATGATCAAGAACCAATGGTATTGAAGGAAGAAGTCGAAGCTGCAGTGAAGGAATTGGCGAAGAACAAGGCTCCAAGAATTGACGGAATACCCATTGAGATGTTTTACCAAGCAGATGCCCCACTGGAGATGCTCACTTAGTTATGTCAAAAGATTTGGAAGACAGCTACCTGGCCAACTCACTGGAAGAGATCCATATTTGTACCCATTCCAAAGAAAGGTGATCCCACAGAATGTGGAAATTAT